>NC_087203.1:32059582-32074582 GCF_015104395.2 Macrobrachium nipponense | reverse complement strand
AGATAGTAAAATAAAAGAAATTAACAAGCATCAAGTACAGTGCCAAAAGGAGAGAGAGAGAGAGAGAGAGAGAGAGAGAGAGAGAGAGAGAGAATGGTTGGCGATCCCCCTTCATTTCCTGTCTAGTAGAGGCAGATATCGCGAGCTATTTCCTTTATTCTTCTCTCTGTCTCTCTGTTTCTGTCTCTCTCTCTCTGTCTCTCTCTCTCTCCTCTTACGTCTTCCACATTTTTATCGACTCACGTAAAACAAAATGACGAAAGAACGATCAGCTAAGTTTTATATTGCTTCCTTACTATTTTCACTATCTTTCGCCTTTTAAGGTTGGTTTGAATTAAACTGGCCATTTATACCAGCATGGGCCTGTGGCCATGGGCGGCCGTAAATGGGGTAAGGTGGTAAAAGGGCTAAGAGGCCTGGTGTAGACCTGTGAATTCATCCGACCGAGACAACATGTGTTTCTTTCTCTTATTTTATTTGAAGTCAAAACGACTCGATGTAAGTTTTCCATTAATGAATGACTTAATTAATTGCTTTTCTTTCCTGTGTGTTGTGTTCCTCCATTTATTCGAAAATTCTCTTAGATTGTTAATTAATTTTCAATTTTGTGGTATCTACCTTTTAGTTTCTCTGTTCATTCGCAATATTCACTTAATTTATGGAAAAGGTTCCTGCAGTGAAGACCAAATCATACCTTTCGCGAGACATAAATCTTTCCCAGAGAATTGAATTTCACTTTTTTGACAGGTAAGGGCACAGGTGAAAGGGGTTGTGGGGTAGGGGGGCCTCTGGGTCTATGCCACATTCTGATTTTCGATTATCTTGAAGTTCAAAGTAATTTGGGGGCTTTGTTCTCTTTTCTTTATCATTATTATTATTGTTGTTAAAGAGAATGGCAAAATGAAGCGAGTTGATTTATGTATTGATTTTGACCAAAATAATTTTATATATTGATTTCGACAATTATTATTATTATTATTATTATTATTATTATTATTATTATTATTATTATTATTATTATTATTCTGCATTTTGTATGACTAGCAGTGCTATCGATGTCATCCTAACCTCATTATTAGACTTATTCTAATCCTGCTTTTTAACTTGAAAACTCAAACATCTTTGAAGGTCATAGAGAACACATCAGCACAATAAGACAATGTTGGGGAAACGAAAGTTCTTATGTATTGAGGAATAACTTGGAACTAAGTCTTCTTCAAAATCTGACTTTGAAAAGACGAGACAATTTCGAATAAATCTGTAAGATGAACAGTACAAGACAAAAAAAAAAAAACCTTTAAATGAGTTGCAACTTTTCCTGTAAATTTCGAGCTAAGTTCTAATGCATCTGGATCAAGTTATGGTCATCTGTCCTATCGTTTGACAATTATGAATAGCTTCAGGATAAATCTATCGATTCAGTCAAACTTCACTAAAATTTCGGCGAAATTCTTCTGAGACTTTATTCTCAGATTCCCTTTTAACTTGAGCTTAGCCCGAGTTTCATTGGCGGGGTCGGGTAGGGTTGGCGAAATTCTTCTTCATGCAAATTATATTCATAAATCTTTTGTGAAAATTTGCAACATATGCTGCTATTTTCTTTTGGGTGATAGATTGTACTTTCTTGGTAATATGCTGATCTTTGGACATCGTAAAGAAAAATAACATCTTAAAAAAAAAAAAAAAAAAAAAAAAAAAAAAGTCAAACTCATTTGTTCTTCACATTTTTCCGCACTTTATAAAAAAAAGAAAAATGAAAATTGTTCTTTTTTTAAACCAATTAAAACTACTATATCACTGGAACCAGGACTTCAGACCTTTTAGTCTCCTGGCTTTGTTGAAATTGTTATACATTTCCATGCTGATATGTACAGAATGCTGGACATGGTAAAAAAACCCAAAAGCGACAGAATGCTTGGGATATTTGGTTCAGGCGAAAAAGGTGCTTTCTGAGATATACTGCACAATCTGTAT
Organism: Macrobrachium nipponense; assembly: GCF_015104395.2. Classification (NCBI taxonomy): domain Eukaryota; kingdom Metazoa; phylum Arthropoda; class Malacostraca; order Decapoda; family Palaemonidae; genus Macrobrachium; species Macrobrachium nipponense. Next base: position 32,072,608 of record NC_087203.1, on the reverse strand, counting down.
CCAATATCTCTCGGAAGCTGTACGCGTATTTTCAGCATCTAAAAAATAAAAATAAAAAGTTACAGAACCCCTCTGTTGGCAGTAAAATATTTCCTAAAAAAAGGTGTCCCGGTAAAATGAAACTTAAAGACCCTATAAGTTACATGGTGAACTCAGGGCGATATCAGCATCTATTGCACTTTTGTATCAGTAGGATGTTTAAGAGGCAAAACTTTATTAAAGAAAGCCATCTGAAGGACGAAGTGAAAGGATACGGAAATAATTTTACTAATTTCCCATGCCTGGGAAAAAAATAAAAATGTTACAGCGAAACAAAAAGTGCTTTTGGAAAATATACTTGCACAATCTGTACCAAATCTCCTCGAGCTGTACGCGTATTTTCACATCTAAAAAATAAAAATTAAAAGTACGAAACCTTCTGTTGCGTAAAATATTTCCCTAAAAAAGGTTGTCCCGGTAAAATGAACTTAAAGACCCTATAAGTTACATGGTGAACTCAGGGCGATATTCAGCATCTATTGCTTTTTGTAACAGGAGGATGTTAAGGCAAAACTTTAATTAAAGAAGCATCTGTAAGGACGAAGTGAAAGGATAAGGAATAATGATAAAGAGAGACTGTCTTACCCCTTTCAGTGGTTTTAATAATAGTAAAGGGTTTACTTACAAATGTCGTAGAATGATGAAACAAAATGATGCAACCCTTCTGCTACCTGTAGGATTATGTATGCTATAATTTAATTGTATTACCTGTTATGTAATCAATCTTTGCCATAAGAACTGTTTTGATGAGCAATTACTGAATAAATCGCCGTGCAGCTGTGACGTAAACCGCTTTTTCGCATGAAATTAGGACCCTTGTTATCTTATAGGATTTGCTAACCAATCCACATGTTCGTGCATTAGTTGTTCGGTAACCTATAATTACTTTTCGTAGCTCCTATAAATTATACATTTTGCTGCTATGTAACCTTATTGTATGCTGTTCTAGTCAAACTTTCCTGAGTACGCAGAATTATTTTCCTGCAGGAATTGGTTTGCAGTCCATATTTTTCTTTTGAAGCTATTATGCAAACCAAATTTTCCCTGATAACAGATTATGTAACCCAAATTTTCCTGGAGAACCAATTGTGCTGTGCAGTCTACATTTTTCCTGTAGAACCAGCTATGTTATGGGCAACCCACCTTTTTCCTCCTGTAGAACCAGCTATGTTAAGCAACCCATCTTTTCCTGTATAACCAGCTATGTTATGCAACCACCTTTTCCTGTAGAACCAGCTATGTTATGCAACCCACCTTTTCCTGTAGAACCAGCTATGTTATGCAACCCACTTTTTTCCTGTAGTAAACCAGCTATGTTATGCAACCCACCTTTTCCTGTAAGAACCAGCTATGTTATGCAACCCATCTTTTCCTGTAGAACCAGCTATGTTATGCAACCCACCTTTTCCTGTAGAACCAGCTATGTTATGCAACCCACCTTTTCCTGTAGAACCAAGCTATGTTTATGCAACCCACTTTTCCTGTAGAACCAGCTATGTTAGCAACCCACCTTTTCCTGTAGAATCAGCTATGTTATGCAAACCCATCTTTTCCTGTAGAACCAGCTATGTTATGCAACCCACCTTTTCATGTAGAACCAGCTATGTTATGCAACACCTTTTCCTTGTAGAATCAGCTATGTTATGAACCCACATTGTCCCGTAGAATCAGCTATGTTATAAAACCATCATTTCCCTGTAAAATCAACTAGGTTATGCAACCCACATTTTCCTGTAGAATTAGCTATATTTATGCAACCCACATTTTTCCTGTAGATCAGCTATGTTATGGCAAACCCACCATTTTCCTGTGAATCATCTATGTTTATAAAACCATTTATTTCCCTGTAAAATCAAGTTATGTTATTCAACACATTTTCCTGTAGAATCAGCTATGTTATGCAACCCAACTTTTCCTGTAGAACCAGCTATGTTATGCAACCCACATTTTCCTGTAGAACCAGCTATGTTATGCAACCCACCTTTTCCTGTAGAACCAGCTATGTTATGCCAACCCACCTTTTCCTGTAGAACCAGCTATGTTATGCAACCCCCCACCTTTTCCTGTAGATCAGCAATGTTATGCAACCCATCTTGTCCTGTAGAACCAGCTATGTTATGCAACCCATCCTTTTCCTGTAGAACCAGCTATGTTATGCAACCCATCTTTTCCTGTAGAACCAGCTATGTTATGCAACCCACCTTTTCCTGTAGAACCAGCTATGTTATGCAACCCATCTTTCCTGTATAACCAGCTATGTTATGCAACCCACCTTTTCCTGTAGAACCAGCTATGTTATGCAACCCACCTTTTCCTGTAGAACCAGCTATGTTATGCAACCCACCTTTTCCTGTAGAACCAGTTATGATATGCAACCCATATTGTCCTATAGAACCAGCTGTTATGCAACCCACCTTTTCCTGTAGAACCAGTTATGTTATGCAACCCATATTGTCCTATAGAACCAGCTGTTATGCAATCCACATTTTCCTGTAGAACCAGCTATGTTATGCAACCCATCTTTTCCTGTAGAACCAGCTATGTTATGCAACCCACCTTTTCCTGTAGAACCAGCTATGTTATGCAACCCCACATTTTACTGTAGAACCAGTTATGTTATGCAACCCATATTTTCCTGTAAAATCAGCTATGTTAAGCATCCCACATTTTCCTGTAGAATCAGCTCTGTTATGCAACCCTCAGTTGTAGCACCCTCATGTTCCTGTAGACCAAGTATGCTATGCATCCATATACTTTATGTACACCCAGTCATGCTATGCGACCCGTTTCATTGTAGGACCAAGTACTCTATGCATCCCGTATTTTCTGTAGCCCCGGTTAAGCTATGCAACCCATAATTTTTGCTGCAGGATCATTTGTGCTCTGCAACCTTGTTTTCGTGCGAACCAGTTATTTTATGAACACTACTGTCTTGTATGGCCGGTTGGGCAGCCATAATTTTCCTGTAAGAACTGTACTACAATTCATATCTTTCCGTAGTATCTGCTATGTAGCCCTTATTTATAGATAGAAACAAGTTTTATTACCCATATTTTACTGCAAAGGCGATAATACAGTCAAGGATTTCCTATACTAACTGTTGTACATTCCACATTTTCCTATAGAATCTACTTTGCAACTCACATTTTTCCTATAGGAACTATCCTGTGACCTATAGTTTCCTATAAGAACTGGCATATGCCATATGCCCTATATTTTCCTTTAAAAACCGTCATGTGATCTATGTTTCCTTTTAAAAACATTCATTTGATTTATATTTTCCTTTAAAAAATGTCAGGTGACTACATTTTCTTTTGGGCTGCAATGTGACCTTTATTTTCCTGGTAATAACTGTCATGTGACCTATATTTTCCTTCAAGAACTTTCATCTGAATTATATTTTCCTTTAAGAATTTCGTTGTGACCTATATTTTCCTTCGAGAACTGTCATATGACATACTTTCCTGTAAGAGCAGTCATGTGACCTATATTTGTCGTTAAAAAAATTTATGTGATATGTGTATTCCTTAAAGAGCTGTTCTCTGGCCTATATCTTAATGTAAAAACTGTCTTATGGCCTATATTTTAATTTAAAAAACTGTCATATGGCCTATATTTTCCTTTAGGTGACCCATATTTCTCTTGAAGAACTGTCATGTGACATACTTTCCAGTAAGAACTCTAAGGTGATCTATTTTTTTCTTTAGAAAGTGTCCTTGTGACCTGCATTTTCTCATGAAACTGTCACGTGACCTATATTTTCCCTTAAGAAATGTCATGTTACTTATATTTTCCTTTAGAACTGCCTTGGAACTATATTTCCTGCAAGAACTGCCATGGGGCTAGATTTTCCGAAGGACTGTCTCAACTTTTAATAATTGACATGTGACCTATATTCTCATTTACAAACCGTCATGTGATCTATTCCTTTAAGAACTATCATGTGGCCTATAGTTTTTCTTGAAGAAAAGTGTCATGTGACCCTACATTTTCCCTTAAGATCTGTTATGTGACCCATATTCCCTAAATTTAAGTTCGTCATCTAACCTATATTTTTTTTCCTTTAAGAAAACTGTCATGTTACTTATATTTTCCTTCAAGAACTATCATGGAACTTATATTTTCCTTTAAGAACTGTCACATGACTTATATTTTCCTTTAAGAACTGTCATGGGACCTATATTTTTTTTCCTGTAAGAATTTCCATGTGACCCATATTTCCTAATTTTAAGTTCCGTCGTCTAACCTATATTTTCCTTTGAGAACTGTCATGTGACATACTCTCCTATAAGAACTGTCAGTGACCTACATTTGCCGTTAAGAAATGTTATGAACATGTATATTCCTTAAAGACGTGGAATGTGACCTATGCTTTCCTGTAAGAACTGTCATGTGACTTATAGTTAGTTTCCTGCACGAAATGCAATGTACCTATGCATTTCCGTAAGGGAAAACATAGGCCACAGGAGCTGTAGTAGATTCACATCAACCGTGCATCTGATGTCTAGACCTTTCCCTTACGATGCTCCTGATTGGCTGTTGATAAGCCAATCACAGGGCGGGAAACTCTCAGTAAGTTCCAACTGCGGGAAGAGGTGGCGTAATTTAGCTTGCTTGGCGGATTCGCAATACGATGAGGTAGCAGGAAGGGAACTGGCATTTTCTCATCTATGAAATCAGCAACAGTCCTAACCAAAAAGATACAAAAGCATTCATATATATTAGAAGGATATAATCCTTCAAACTGGAACAAATCTAATGAAAACATCTTGAAAATAATTGAAGAAGTTCCAAATAAAATCCAAGTGGTCAAGAGACTCATAAAGAATATACATAACCAACATATTCCGACAAAGAAAATGAATAAGGTGAATCTTGTGAATATCCTAATTGATGCATTAGGAAAAAGAATGCCAAAAGCATGCAAACTGTGTAAGGTTTGGTATAGCATAGTCAATCCACAAAACCTAATCAGAAAAAGTGCTGCATGCAACATTCCGACCCATCCACAGTGTGCTGAGGTAATGCAAGATTTGAGAAAAGATACAAGAATTTTTTGTTCAACATGTCTATCATGGATAGACAATGTTATTAAATCAAGATTGAATGTACAAATAGTTGAGGATGAAGAAGAAGAAGAGGAAGAGGAAGAAGAAGAAAAGAAGAAGAGGAAAACGGAAGAAGTAAACAAAAATGAAATGAACAGAAAAAAATAAGGAAAACAAAGAACAAGATAAAAGTATGGATGCAGAGATACTCATTGATACTCTATATATGAGGCAATAAAGCAGCATACCTACGAAGAAATAAATTACGATATGACAACAGAAAAGCAAATCCCGAAGAGGCTCTACCCAGATCTACACAATGACGGGAAAGAGGAAAAAATAGACAAGAAAGACAAAATCTGCAACCTTTTGAAAAGAGGGAATTGCAGATTTGGAGAAAGATGTTACTCAAACATCCTAAGGTATGTCAAAAACTATGAAATATATGGTAAATGTGCATACTTAGATGGCTATGGGGATGATTGCAGAGATCTGCATCCAAAAATATGTAAAAAACCTAAAAGAAGGAAAAGGATGTAAGTTCGACAAAAAATGCAAATATATGCACCCTGTAGCCATGAATCATAATCAGATAAATAACCAACCAAGTAATAAAATCCAAAATAAGAAAGAAACAAAAAAAAAGAGAGAAATCAAGAATATCAGGTAAAAGAGAAAAGCAAACCACCAATGAGATATGCAGAGGTGTCAGCAAAAAATTTCAAAGCATCAGCTCCGAAATTCTACTCAAGAGATAATAACTTGTATTTATTATGCAAGAGGATATTGCAGAAACGAGAAAATTGCAGATTCAGACACAAAATGAATAATTATGATGAACGGAAGATCAAATATTATGGAAAGTTGGACTTTTTTAATGTCAGAATTTCTGGAAATGAAAAAAAGAACAACATACCAGAACAGGAAAGAGACATGGGAAAATCCTTATTACTACCATTATTAAATGAAGGAGAAAACACGACGCAAACCATCATAGTGATGAATGCGCAGGGTTTAGTTACGAGTAACTCAAAAAGAAAAATAGAGTACTTAGAAGAAAACTAACCCAAAATGAAAAGAAAATAGATATAATGAATATAAGTGAAACCTGGTATTCCCAAGAAGGACTGGAATGATGATCAAATAAAAGGGTTCCAAACTTATAGATCAGATAGAAAAAATAGGAATCAAGGGGGAACCGCAATATATGGGAAAGACAAAAAACAAGGAAAAATATATGAGAAATATAGTAACTCAGAATGTGAACTAATAGCGTAGAATTTGAATCTGAAAAATTGATGAACATAGTATATATAGACTTCCTAATACTAAAGTTTGACTTAATAATTGAAAAAATGGACGATATATGTAGAAATCACAAGGACTGGACTATTCTCCTATCTGGTGACTTCAACTTTCCTTTCGTAGAATGGAAAGAACGAATAGGAGATTGTGGTTGTACTTATACTATAAAAAAGAGAGTAATAGTAGTGCAGAAGATAAGAGGCAATTTGAAAAGCTATTAGATTTGCTACTAGAATACAACATTCAACAAATAAATCACCTGCCAACAAGAAAGGAAAATACTTTAGACCTAGTATTTGTGAACGAGATGAATTATGTTAAAGAAATAATAGTTTTATAATGCGAGTATTTCAGACCATAATGTCATAGAATTAACAGTTCATTCCAAAGCAAGTGAAAATAGAGATAAGCAAGAAATGAAAAAGTGGGAAGGATATGGAAAATACAATTTCTACAGTAAAAATATAAAATGGTCAGAAATTAACGAAGAATTAAACAAAGAGATTGGGATAACATTTTCGTAAGTGATGACATAAGGGTAAATACGGAGATATTATATAAAATATTGGAGAAAATAGTGGATAAATATATACCGAAGAAGAAAAAAGTAAACATCATTCATGCATACCAAGAGACAGAAGGATATTGTTCCAGAAAATCAGAAAGTGGAAAAAAGGTCTTGCAAAAGAAAAAAATGCATGGAAAGTTATAGAACTAAAAAGTAAGATAGAAAATGCAGAACAAAAGATTATACAATCAAAAGAAAATGAAAAACGGGACTTGGAAGACCCTATTAAATATCAAGCAAAACCCCAAACTATTATACTCATATGCGAAGAAGATGAATAAAAGAAGAATAGAAATAGGCCCTCTGAGAATTGAAGGGAGATTAACGAATGAAAAAAAGGAAAAATTTGCAACTACTGGCAGAACGATATAAGAGAGAATTCACCCCTAGAATAGATAATGAAGATAATGATATAGAAGTAAGGGACGAAAATAGTGAATATTTAGCTGACATAGAAATTAATGAAGCTGATATTGTGCAGGCAATTAATGAAATTAAAAATGGAGCTGCTGCAGGGCCGGATGGAGTCCCTGCTATTTTGTTAAAGAAAGTTCATTCTATCGCAAAGCCACTTGCAATATTATTAAGACAAAGTGTAGATACAGGCAAGATTTATGATGAGCACAAATTAGCATATATCACCCCTACTTTGAAAAGTGGATCAAGACTAGAGGCAAGTAATTATAGGCCTGTGAGTCTAACATCACATATTATGAAAGTGTATGAAAGGGTAATGAAGAAAAATATTATGAAACATTTAATAAAAAATAATTTGTTTAATATAGGACAACACGGTTCGTACCCGGAAAAAGTACACAAACCCAACTGTTAGTCCACCGTGAGAGAACATATTCAAAAATATGAAAAGCGGAAATGAAACAGATTTGGTTTATCTAGACTTTGCAAAAGCTTTTGACAAAGTAGACCATAATATATTAGCAAGGAAAATTAGAAAAACACAATATCGTAGATAAAGTAGGAAGATGGTTAAAAGAATTTTTACACAACAGAAAACAGATAGTTATTGCAAACGATGAGAAATCGGATGAAACAAAGGTAATATCCGGTGTGCCACAAGGTACGGTGCTAGCTGCAATATTGTTTGTTATTATGATTGAAGACATAGACAATAATGTTAAGGATTCGGTAGTGAGTAGTTTCGCTGATGACACAAGAATAAGTAGAGAAATTACTTTTGGTATGAAGATTAGGAAACGCTATACAAAGAGACCTTAACAAAGTATATGATTGGGCAGAGGTAAATAGGATGGTATTTAACTCTGATAAATTTGAATCAATAAATTATGGAGACAGAGAAGGAAAGCTATATGCATATAGGGGACCTAATAATGAGACAATCACAAATAAGGAAGCAGTTAAAGACCTTGGTGTGATGATGAATAGGAACATGTTATGCAATGATCAAATAGCAATTCTGTTGGCAAAATGTAAAGCAAAAATGGAAATGTTGTTACGGCACTTCAAAACAAGAAAAGCTGAACACATGATTATGCTTTATAAAACATATGTTCGTAGTCCACTTGAACTTTTTTTTTTATTGCAATATGATATGGTACCCACACTATCAAAAGGATATATTGCACAAATAGAGAGTGTACAAAGGTCCTTTACAGCTAGAATAGAAGAAGTTAAGGACTAGACTACTGGGAAAGACTACAATCCTTAAAATTATATAGTCTAGAAAGGAGAAGAGAACGCTACATGATAATTCAGGCATGGAAACAGATAGAAGGAATAACAGAAAATATCATGGAACTAAAAATATCAGAAAGAGCAAGCAGAGGTAGATTAATAGTGCCCAAAACTATACCAGGAAAAATAAGGAAAGCACACAGGACATTAATCCACTACGCACAGCATCGATAATGCAGCGTCTATTCAATGCGTTGCCAGCTCATCTGAGGAATATATCAGGAGTGAGCGTAGATGTGTTTAAGAATAAGCTCGACAAATATCTAAACTGCATCCCAGACCATCCAAGATTGGAAGATGCAAAATATACCGGAAGATGTACTAGCAACTCTCTGGTAGACATTAGAGGCGCCTCACCCTGAGGGACCTGGGCAACCCGAACGAACTGTAAGGTCTGTAAGGTAAGGTAAGGTAAGGTCTCTCGAGAGAGAGTTCACATAGGCAGGATGTATGTATCCCTCAGGAGAGGTGGATCATACATCCTGCCTATGTGAACTCTCGAGAGAGGCTGATAGTTTCCAGCCCTGTGATTGGCTTATCAACAGCCAATCAGGAGCGTCGTAAGGGGGGATACAACACCTGACCTATGTGAAATCCCTCGAGGCTGAGAGTTTCCAGCCCTGAGATTGGCTTATCAACAGCCAATCAGGAGCGTCGTAAGGGGGATACATACATCCTGCCTATGTGAACTCCCTCGAGAGACTGAGAGTTTCCAGCCCTGTGATGGACTTCTAAATAGCCAATCAAGAGCGTCGTAATGGACCGGCCTAGACATCAGACGCACGGTTGATGTGAATCTACTATATATAGCCCAGTGGAAGTCGACAGACCCACAGGATATCCCGAGGAAGAAGCCGCGGAAGGATCTTTGTTCCACGAGGACGAACGGAGCGAAAAGCCCCAGAGCCGCCAATTAAATGCAAACAAGACTTTTAAAAGCTGCTCTCACCCTCATCATGGCTTTCGCCTGTCTCTCTCTGCAACTTCCTCTTCAGCCTAATGGGTGCCATTCATGCCATTCTCTGTGCGGCCCCTTCAAGCCCGAATAGTGCTCACTTTGGCGGCGAAGTTCGACAACTTTCTCATTTTCCTTTTTTTTTTCTTTATTTCATCGGGCGGCGGTTTAGACTGCATCAGTGAAGTGAAGGGATATGGTACGTTTAATGAGACCCAGACGGTCAATTTGACGTTGCTAATCAATGGCTCCTTGTTAAGACATAAAAGGTTTGTATGCTCTCGCTCAGCTTTTATTACATGGCGTAGATACTTCAGATTTGTCTTTCAGTTTTATGAGAAATATTGTCAGCAAGCAGAAATGCTAAATTGTACTTTGTTAAGTAAGTTTCAATGTCCAGTAAAATATGAACTTTCAGGTATGTGTGTATGATATATATATATATATATATATATATATATATATATATATATATATATATATATATATATATATATATTATATGTGTGTATGCACATATACATACAAACACACACACACATACATACATATATATATATATATATATATATATATATATATATATATATATATATATATATACTATATATTTTTTTTACTACATACAAAAACATTCATAGTACATGCTCTGATGCTTAGATGGTCTGCTATTACCTCATAAGTTATTTTTTATATTGAATAACATACAATCTTTATTGACAAGCTACGTATAAAAAAAAAATAGCTTCTCCGAACCAGCGACCTTGGCAGGTGCCACACCTGATAATCCATTATCAATCACTCACTATCCATATGTTAACGTCATTATCTTCGTTGTTGCATCGACATGTTCCCGAGCCCTAAAATATACCTACACAAGTGGCTTCTGTGGGGTTTGTATATGGTCAACCTCCCCAATGATACTCTTATAAGGATAAAGTTACACTACTATGAGTTTCAGGGCCTCTGTAACACGGTTTTTCACAATAACCTTTTATCTATGCATTTCATAAATATAACGCTTATTCATAATACACATTATATCTACACATAAATTTGACAGCAATCTGCATTACGTACGTTTGAATAAATTTGGTTACTTATAATGTAAAGTGACTTTTTTTTGAAGACGGGCCAACTTACTCAGAGAAAAGGTTTCGAACGCACTCGTTACGTAACTTATGACATAATTTCTTTCCTCTTTCTCGATGGATATTGGCTATACGTAACGAAGGCTAGACCCTGGCAACAATGACATACAAATTTAAATACAAGCAGAGCAATACACCTTTATGAACTCTGAAACCTCTCCACTGACAAGTCATAATGAAAAAAAAACCAACAAAACTATGTTGATAAATACAAAAACACTCGATTATTAGTCTAGCTCCCAAAATAAGTGTCCTAACATTACAGTCTAACTTTATAGGTCACAATCAGATTGACAAGATGTAGGGAATAGTTGGTAATTTTCAAAAAAACATAGTAGACAAGCTTGATTTGATAATTGCTATATCCAATGTCAAGCAATTTTTTTTTATTTATTGGCTATCTACCCATTTACTGGAAAAAAAAAAAAAAATAGCCGTACCGTATTTTGGCTTTAAACCTTCATGAGGCTCCACCCACTCTGGCTTTGTTATAATTAAGGATAACACTGAAGGCTATCATGGGCATTGTTGGATTAGAAAATTTAACTTCTGGCTATAAAAAACTCATTTCTCGAATAGTTGTTTAAGAAGTGCTAAATGATCCTCAAGGATCCCAGCAGTTGGCCTAACGTTTAATTCATGTATATTACTGCTATTACTACAGCAGTTATTACTACGCTAGCACAGATACCCAACCCACATCTATGTATCGTTCCGCCATTCATAGTCTATATCCACACACGGTCGTACGGCCTAAAGAAGAAGAAAAAAAAATTATATCGGATGATCCGTTGGTCTGCTGGAGATTTTAGCACTATAAGCTTGTATTTCCTTTGGAGAAAAATCCTATCTAAAAAAAAAAAAAGTTATATAAAGACTGTTTACATACAATCTCTCTCTTTCTCTCTCTCTTGGTGGCATAGTGAATAGTTAATAAGGAAATGTTCAAAAGCCTGAATGACATTACAAGCACTATAATCACGTTACGCTAAATACAAATCAGACCATAAACATTGGATTTAAACTAGAAACTGAATAATTTACTTATTCAGGCTATAGTAAGTATGGCCACGGGCTTTTTCTTGACTGTATAAAGTAGCAAGTCGTAAGACAAAATTATTGCAGTTTTGCAACCATGGGACAATTCCAAATCCCGTTAGCCATTCTTGACTGCTATGGGTTTCAGAGCCGATGGAACAAGGTGTATGAGTTTTTGTCTGGTGGATGGGTGGGGCAACATTTCGTAAAACGGTGTTTACCTGCTTACGTAATGAATGTTTTTCGACTCTTGCCTCGTAATCATTGGCTATGGCATCGGCTAGATAATTTTTTACTCTATAAAAATTAAAACTATCAGGTTTAGGTTATTGATAATGCTGACAAAATTTGTGTGTGGTGTAAAATATACCATATGTCCACTTTCAGCTACATCCAATGCTTTGATAAGAGCAAAGTCCAAAAAACCGTGTACAGAGGCCCTGAATCTCATAGTAACTTACCAATAAACTAGTTTTATTTTTTTACTTATTGTAAAAGTTTAGTTTTTAGATACAAATAGGTACTCAGGTGTCACGGTTAAAGTTACGATTCAAATTCAAAAGTTTATTGATATACATGAAATGAAGCGTAGCAGTATGCTGCTACAGCCAGCAACAAGTTAAGTATATTTTAGTTTTACCAGACCACTGAGTTGATTTAACAGCTCTCCTAGGGCTGGCCCGAAGGATTAGATATTTTTACGTGGCTAGGAACCAATTGGTCACCTAGCATAAGCGGGGACCTATAACTTATTGTAGGATCCGAGCCCACACTATATCGAGAAATGAATTTCTATCACCAGAAATAAATTCCTCTGGTTCGGCGTTGTCCGAGCCGGATTCGAAGTTCGGATTGGCAGCCGTCCAGCGAGGAACTACACCCAGCAAAACAAAATTCAAGATGATCCCAGGCAAAAAAAAAAAAAAAACAAAAAAAAAAAAAAAAAAAAAAATTAGTGAAAGAAATTATTTTACACGAGAAAAATTCAAAACCAATTTATACAAAAGCAATACCCAAATTTAAATCAAGGTAGGATGTGCTTCTTGTAACATCTGAAAAGTATGCGAGGGGGGCCGGGGTAATTCACCTTGTCAAAATGTGCATATAAAAACGAATTATTTTAACTATCGATTCTTTTCCAATCCGAGCAGGTCTCTAAGTATACAACCGCAGAAGACGAGATACGAGAACGCGTAAACTATAACAAGG
>NC_087203.1:32034582-32054582 GCF_015104395.2 Macrobrachium nipponense | reverse complement strand
AACAATACTTCACTGGTTGCTGCTACTCGTGTTCGCAGGAACGTCAAAATTCCGTGTCAGAGAGTTTCGCTTGATAATCATTTTTCAATTTTTTTTTATCTCTTATTAGAGAAAATATATAACATTTTACAATTTTAACAGAACTACATTCCGAATTTTATCCAAGTTGACTTAAATTTACTAGAATTTATTATAAATCTTATCTTTTACTTTTTACAAATAATCTACGTATCATAATGTAAATAATTTTCTGTAGTTACTCGTATAAGATTTTATAAGTATATATATGAGTTAGCTTTCCCGTTTTAATTTCAAAAATTATATATGAGTTAGCTTCCCCGTTTTATCAAAAATTATTATATGAGTTAGCTTTCCGTTTTATCAAAAATTATATATGAGTTAGCTTTCCCGTTTTATCTTTTTCAAAAATTATATATGAGTTAGCGTTTCCCGTTTTTATCAAAAATTATATATGAGTTAGCTTTCTCGTTTATCAAAAATTATATATGAGTTAGCTTTCCCGTTTTATCAAAAATTATATATGAGTTAGCTTTCCCGTTTTATCAATTATATATGAGTTAGCTTTCCCCGTTTTATCAAAAATTATATATGAGTTTAGCTTTCCCGTTTTATCAAACAAAAATTATATATGAGTTAGCTTTCTCGTTTTATCAAAAAATTATATATGAGTTAGCTTTCCCGTTTTCCCTTTTATCAAAAATTATATATGAGTTAGCTTTCCCGTTTTATCAAAAAATTATATATGAGTTAGCTTTCTCGTTTTATCAAAAATTATATATGAGTTAGCTTTCCCGTTTTATCAAAAAATTATATATGAGTTAGCTTTCTCGTTTTATCAAAAATTATCATATGAGTTAGCTTTCTCGTTTTATCAAAAATTATATATAAGTTAGCTTTCTCGTGTTATCAAAAATTATAAACTAATTCTTTTCGAATCTGAAAACAAGGAAAGAAAAGAAACATTCCTTTGTGTATTTGATAAACTAATCAATTACAGAAGAAAATTCAAATTTCTGAAGATACAGACATAAACAAGTAGAAAGTCGAGTTTTCTGTTCAGCGTATAATGCTAGAAGAAACTTTAGCCACGGCCCATGAAAACGTCAGCCGCGGCCCATGAAACTTTCAGCCACAACCCTATGGTGTTCTGTATTGTGAGCAACTTTAGAGTAGCAATCGCTCGATCATGACAAACTTTAACCTTAAATAAAATGAAACGCTACTGAGGCTAGAAGGATGCAATTTGGTAGGTGGTTTGATGATTAGAGGGTGGATGATCAACATACCAATTTGCAGCCCTCTAACCTCAGTAATATTAAGTTATCGTGTGGGTGGACAGAAAAAGTGCGGATGGACAAACAAATAGCCATTTCAACAGCTTTCTTGTACAGAACCTATATTATGATAATATATATATATATATATATATATTATATATATATAATATATATATATATGTATATATATATATATACGTGTGTATATATATATATATATATATATATTATATATATATATATATTATATATATATATAAAGAAAATGGCAAGATGGCATATTTTGGGAATTGTATATTTCAAAATAAATATAAGTCAGATTTCAACATTGGCTCAACGATTCGTATTATATCATAGTGTCTTTTCATGCTCGATGAAATGCGTGAGCTATATGTGCGTAACTCTGTATTTGAATAAAAGTCCAGTTCAACTGAGGCATAAGCGGATCAGTCCCACATTTGATTTACATAACCATTACTTTTTGGATTTGGCTATTTCAATGCTATCTCGATTTTTTGACATTAGAATAACATTGGAGATATATATTTTACCTATACACGTAATCTGTTCTTGTATTTATACGTATATATATATGTATATATATATTATATATATATATATTATATATATATATATATATATATATATATATATATATATATATGAAAAGTTAAAATAGCATTGAAATGGCTGATCCCAAAGTTATTCAAATGTGAAGCTAATCTCCTTAAGCCTATGTATGTCTATATGTATGTACATATATGATATGATATATATATATATATATATATATATATATATATATATATACATCTTATATATACATACATATAGATATACATAGGCTTAGGGAGATTAGCTTCACATTTGAATAACTTTGGGATTCAGCCAATTCAATACTATTTTGATTTGTCATATATATACTATATGTATACGTACATATATAAGTTAATAATATTATACACACATTTACATACGTTATGAATAAATGAATCGATTATGTGTATATATGCAAATATATATCTCCTATGTTAGGTTTTAATGTGAAAAATCGAGAGATAGCATTGAAATGGCTGAATCCAAAAGTAATGGTTATGCAAATCAAATGTGGGACTGATCCGCTTATGCCTCTGTTGTGAATATGATATATATATATATATATATAATATATATATATATATATATATATATATATATTATATCTATATATATAACTCAATCGGGGTTTCCCATCCATGATGAGAAGGAAATTACTATTGTTAATTCTCTGGTTCTCATCATATCTATTGGAGTGAGGCTGCAAACCCTACACCGTCTTCTCTTGGCTACAGCCACCGCAGTTACAAATGGTCAAGTACCTTAGGGTCATGTTAGCCACAGCAAAACTTATTCTGGAAAGTGTATAAGTGGCAAAAGAACATCATTTACCATTAAGCAATTCAATATATGATTTTATTTCCACTATACTTGCTATGGCTACGCACTCCCTGGAGGGAGACCTTCAAACACTCGCCTTGGATAATATTGTGATAATAATATCGCAAACGCAAACCTCATTTTCCGCCTATCAGCGGATCAGAGGTTTGTACGCCTTTAAACAAGGTTCGTCTGAGGCTGGCGCCGTTTCTCATTAGCTCCTGGAATCCAGCGGGAGAGGTTTTCCAGGATTTCCATGCATTTTTCCTCGAGCTCCATATGACCCATTCTGATTTCCTCTGGGAGGGAACCACCTCGGCCGAACGCGGATTTCAAAAACAGTAGGCTTATATACAAAAGCAACAAAAATTAGTCACAGGAGGGTAGTAGAAGGTGCACTCATCAGAGAGATTAAAGTAATAGAAGGAAACAAGGTTTTACCTCAGAAGATCCCATAAGCCGAGCTTTGATATTAAAAGAAGCTAAGATTGACCCTGCTGACCTGGAGATTAGGTTCCTGCCCAACAGACTTTTGGTGGACCACACCCTTACCTCAAGGAATATCAGAGCGACAAGAGGGGATTGGAAACTCTCAAGGAAACCAGAACAGCCAACACATAAATGACAGCTCAACGAGAAGTTCCAGAAGACTGACTGGGCCTTGACCCAGGCTAACATCCCAAACATCTCTTGAAAATGGGCCACAGATAGGGCCTGAAAGTACTCGAGTATGTAGTAAAACTAAATGTAAATACTTAGAAGTAAACAAGTTACAAAGTGATTTTGTGAGTTTCTTTTTCAATAATAATATTGTTCAAAAAGAATGGCAGAATTAAGGGAGTTGATTTTATGACATTGTTTTTTTTCTATTTTTCTTACAATTCGCTTTTCAGGCTCAGCGATGTTTCTGAGTAACTGGTCTAGGTCAAGCAGGGGTCGTCGTCAGTGCCGGTATTATTCCGTAGACACTGAAGACGACCCCTGCTTGACCTGGACCTGAGATCCTGTTCTAATAAAATAAAAGATTGCCTTCAGCACTTTTAATTTCTTAAAATTCCCAATACGAATATTGGCCAGTTACTCAGAAACATCGCTGAGCCTGAGAAGCGAATTGTAAGAAAAATAGAAAAAAAAACACTCTTTTTAACAACATTTACCTAAAAGAGGGTCTTCTACCAAAATAATAATAATAATAATAATACGTAGTTTCAAAGTTGTTTTAGTTTATCTTGTTGAAGGAGGTGTTGCCGCCTAGGGGAAGACTATATCATTAATGGCAGCTATATTTCCATAGATCTCACTTAGGTGAGATGCCCTTAGGCCTCTGTGTGATGGTCGTTGGTTTGTAGAATGGCCGAAGCCACAACCATTTGACCAGGCCGATCAAACAGTCATGCTTCGCGAAGGCATTAATTCACTTATTTTCTTATATGAAGCTCACATACATGATAATAAATTTCCTGAGAGCCTGCTCTCCCTTAAGCCAGAGGGCTCTCCAACCTATGGCCCGCAGGCCACATCCGGCACGCCAAACAAATCCTTGTGTGGTAGCCTTGAAAAAATAATTATCGCACGACTGGCATCGCTGAATTATTCAAAGCTGGGGCTGCTGACAAGTGAATGAATGAATGATGAATGATTGGAAGTTTTCTGGCATCCTGACATCGAACTGCTGACAAGTGCAGTGTGTGACAATTGATGGAGGAAAGAATATGTCTGGGACAAAGAAGGGTTTGGTTGTGCAAATTACAACAGCTTGTGAGGTTGGAGGATTCTCAAAACCCATTTTTCTGCATTGTCTTATCCATCAACAAGCATTGTGCCTAAAAATTGTTGATATGTCTTGTGTCATGAAACCTGTGGTTTCTGTGGTTAATATCATTAGATCTCATGCACTCAACCATCGCCAGTTCAGTGATTTCTTGAAAGAAATTTCCTGAGAGCCTGCTGTCCCTTAAGCCAGTGGTTCTCAAACTTTTTCCCTGTCGTTTTCCCCCTGCACCAGTTCAACCTTCCAGATTTCCCCCTTCATGTGTATGAAGGAAAGAGTAGTTAAAACACTGTGACTATTTACTCATTTATTTTTCAAATAAAAGTACAAATATGCTGATATAAACATATTTACAGAGTAAAGTGGATAGAGAGCGGTTAGTAACAACTAACCGCATAGCCAAAGAGAGCGGTTAGTAACAAAAAATAAAAGGATATGAGAAAATCCATGAGATTATTTTTAGTCAGTAGGTAGAGTAATTATTTTCCCCAGGTAGCTTCAAATTCCCCACCCCGCCCCCGCCCCAGGGGCAAATTTCCCCCAGTTTTTTGAACCATTACCTTAAGCCTTTTAATATAATGTGAAACTGAAATATATCAGCGTTACATACCTTCTGTTTGATCGCAAATCTAAAATCTACAGTTTTTCATATGAAGAATTTAAAAGACTTTGTTTACCACTTTTAACTATAAACATTTAAGGCTCTTTATTTCTTTAGTTGTGAACGTTAAGCCCAGCCTTTAATAATTCACTTGTAATCAATGCATCCACGATATGTTCAATTTACTGGTATAGAAGGTAATTATCTGCTTTCCTTGCAGGCATATCAGAATAGTTAATTTAATCCTTAGACGAATTTAAGTTCAGAGAATCTTCATTCTCACTTAACAAAATCCACCATGACTTCCAAAGCTGTTAGGTCATGCAGATGTTACAGATAAATATTATTTCTAATAATGACTAATAACTGAGCTTCGTTTTCCTTTCATCTCCGTCTATAGACTTCATCATATGACCTCACCTTCTTTTGATGTTATCGGGACTTTTCGAGTGATAAATTGAAAAGAAATCATAGAAAAAAAAAAAATCTCCACCTTTCACCCGTCGTTCCCGATCCATCAAAGTTTTTGGCGCGCCTAAATTTTTTTTTTTTTTTTTTTTTTTTCCTATATTTTTTTATTCAGGGGGTCTATCGGCTACCCCAACCCAAGCAGCCCCGTAACCCAGCCCGTATACACCCGTCCCTTTCCCCTCCCCGAGAGACCCACGCCCTAAGGTCGTCCACTCCAACCCACCTACACCCACCAATACCCAAACTCCGAAGGGAATGTGGAGTGGGGAAGGTGTATTGGTGTATAACCTCGCGCCACTTCGAAATTTATAGCTCACCACGGGCGCGCGATATAAATAAACGCCAGCGGAGGAGTTTTATCTTTATTTATTTATTATTCATTTATTTTTTCTACTGTCCGCGGGGGAAGAGGGGGTTGGGGAATAGGAGTTTCCGTCTTATTGCATCGGTCTTACCGGATTACCTTAGAACTTAATGAAAAGTCTTGATGATATGAATTTATTTTCAGTACCTTACTCTTGCTGGCGTCACATAAAACGTGAATATGTGAATGCTCAAAATTTATATATTATTATTATTATTATTATTATTATTATTATTATTATTATTATTATTATTATTTTATTATTATTATTATTATTATTATTCACAAGATGAATACAAGCGCATTGGAGCATATTTATAAAACACTTCATGATTCGTGCATCGAACATATATCTTTATCGAAACTTATAACCTGAGATCTCTTGGGTTTAAACTTCCGTGAGAGAGGGAGAAAGATAATTACATTATGATTATAAAATTTACTGGCTTTCGTAACAATATGACCGGATTCCGTAACACAGGACAACGACCATATGGGAGAGTTATAGACCTTATTCTTCAGCTGATTTTGTTCAGCGTGAGTGATGGCTTATTTGAAAAGATCACAGTATTAATAATAATAATAATAATATTAATAATAATATATAATAATAATAATAATAAGATAATAATAATATAATAAAGATAATAATGAACACTAACGGTACTTAAAAAGGACGGCAGTACTCTTCGTTAAAGCTTAAGGATTTTAAATTTATTTTCAGCAAAATACCAAGATTTGCACACCAGAAAAGTGCCTTATTTATCTTCAATAATAGAAATAATAATACTATAGCTGTTTAAACGGCATTTAATTTATATAGAATCTTCTCAGTTCTTCTTATTATCTTTTTCTTATCAGCACATAGCTGGTATATCAGGTTTCCTAAGGACATACAAACCTGATATACCAGATACATGCTGATGAAAAAAGAAAAAGATAATAAGAAGAATTGGGAAGATTCTATATAAATCAAATGCCGTTTTGAAACAGCTACGATACTGATGTACTGCCCTCAGAGAAGGCCTCCTTCCAATAATAATAATAATAATAATAATAATAATAATAATATTACAGTGAGCCTAGAAACGGCGCACATAGTAAAAGAAAAACTGATGGACTCCTAAGGAGGCAGGATGCAACCCGGAACCCCACACTATAAATACCACCCAGTCGAATTGGAGAACTGTGATAGAGCAAAAAAAAAAAAAAAATGATAATAATAATAATAATAAACAATAGTAATAATAATAATTCTTGTGCTGAAGGGTATCCTGAAATCTCAAGGCAGGATGGCATTATAATGATTTTCCATGATTTAGTTGAACTTTTGGCAGCACAGGTTCTTGCTCTTGGAGCAGCCGGGAAAAAATAATTTTTTTGAAAGATGGAATCAAACTCTTTAAAGTAATTTAGATCGTTAAAACGATGCCTGAAAGGAGCTTGGAAGCGCCGTCAATTTGTTGGCTAAATTGATTTTCTTTTTAATAAAGACCTCATGGGTGGATGGAGCAGATTTGCATCTTCTTCGTTTTAAAGGTGTGATTTATTAAAGAGAGAGAGAGAGAGAGTATTGATAGTCTTTTTTTTCCTTTATGACATTTTACGTATAACAAATTTGAGGTACGGTTAACTAGTATGTGGTAGTATGTATGTATGTACATATACACACAGATATTTGTATGTATGTATGTATATATATATATATATATATATATATAAATGTATATATATAATATATACTATATATATATATAATATATACACATATATAGAATAGAAATATTGGTCACTTTTTATCAGATAAGTATGTAATTGTAATAGCCACGATGCCCTCTTAACTTTTCGAATTATACATACTTTTTTTAATTTGCTTTTCACCAGAAAGCCTTGAGATCCTTGAGATCCAAGTGCAAGAAATATGAAGAAAGTATGATGTCCGGTAGCGGAAAACCAACCTGGTTTACCATAATCACGACAGGTCACGTCGGCAAGGGACTTAGTCGCGATTAAGGTAAACCGGGTTCGTTTCCCGCTACCTGACATCATATTTTCTTCATATTTCTTGCTTTTGGATCTCAAGGTTTTGTAGTGACAAGCGAATCTAAAAAAAGCGCGAAGAATTCGAAAAGTTAAGAGGGCATCGTGGCTATTACATTTACAAACAAACACACACACACACACCCATTATATATATATATATATATATATATATATATATATACTAGATATATATATATATAGATATATATATATGGGTGTGTGTGTGTGTGTGTGTGTGTGTACATTACAACACGATATATTAATGAAAAACATGTTTGTATACCTCAAGTAATCTATTTCAATCACAAAGAGCGTTCCTCAGCAAGTACTAGACTCCTGCGTTGGTAAACAAGTTCCCCGTGAAATTAGGTGTTGAACCTCAGTCGGCGACCTCAGCAATTGTCCCTCAAGACCGGAAAATTACTTCTCACTCTAAGACTTCTGTCAGAATGTGAGTCTGTTTCAACTGCACGTTTCCTCAAGGCTAAATCCGTGTGGTTATTTAAATTATGCTTTTCTCATTTTGAGCTGTTTAGTATTTTTTACTATTTTTTTTAATTAAAGTTGAACCTGTCCGCAACTTGAAGTGAGTACTTAAAACTCATTGATTTATTTGCGGACATCATTTGCCTTCGCAGCGACTAATGTCATCGACGCAATTAACAAGTTTTCTGTTGCTACTAATTTCGATTAAAAAGGAAAATCTTCGTAAATTTGAGAATAGCATTCAGCCAGCAAATGAACACCTGTTGAAGAGGGTCTGAATTTAAAATCAACCGGCAGAAAATATGTATACCTCACACGAAAACTAACTAAAGAACAAACATATACACAAAGAACAAATAGTCATAAAAGCAGCTTACAAATTCCGAAAACAGTGATATCTGTCTGTAATTTGAATACGGGTGTTTGAAGTATAGGGTTTGTATATGCAAATATCGGAAGTTTGTAAAAGGCCAATACAGCACAGCCTATCACAGAAGGCAGTGCAATATACGCACCACACACACACACACATATATATATATATATATATAATATATATAATATATATATATATATATATATATATAGACGTATGAATCAAGGTAGGAATTCATGATAGATAATCGTAATAAAGAGGTTATGAAAGGAGATGGAAGCTGAATGTGAACATTATGGCAGAGCAGAGAATAGGAGACATTGCTGTTGATGGTCTGAAACTCGATTGCCTTCGTATCTGTTTGTTTTCTCAGGATGCATTTTCGAGATGTGGAAATGGATATATATATATATATATATATATATATATATATATATATATATATATATACTGCATATATATATGTGTGTGTATAAAACAAGTTGGAAGATAGAAAGATATATCCATTTTACATATCTAAATATACACATTTAATGAAAGGATTCACGAAACGACGATTGTTTAAGATTGTCAATCAGACGCATAGAAGCAGAATGCTTTCATCAAGGAAAAGAACTGCTCATATGGACAATAGTACATTCACATCAGCCGTGCATCTGATCCCTAGGCCAGTCCTTACGACATGCCTGATTGGCTGTTGATAAGCCAATCACAGGGCTGGAAACTCTCAGTCTCTCTGGAGAGTTTACATAGGCAGGATGTAAGTTGCCACCTCTCCTGAGGGATACTTTTGAAAGGCGTATCCCATAGGAGAGGTGGAACATACATGTGGACTCTCGAGAGACTGAGGGTTTCTAGCCCTGTTTGATTGGCTTATCAACGGCCAATTCAGGAGCGTCGCAAGGGACTGGCCTAGGCATCAGATGCATGGTTGATGTGAATCTACTATAGCCGTAAAGACAATCTTTTTTTTATATATATCTAAGTAGATTAGCAGATCATCCAAATATACATTCTCGAGCAAAATTTCCATCCAAACTCTGCAAGAGGCGCAGTCACATTTATAGAGACTCATGGTACTCCACTCTGAGGATTTTCTCGTACCAAGGTGAAAAATGAACCGAGGGGGTAAAGTTACAGAATGTGGGAAGTTCGAACAGGAAGAGACAGAGAGAAGCAGACGAGAGGAAAAAGGCAGAAATCGATAGAGCTGTGGAATCAATATCATGATTAAACTAATATTGTAATATTAATTCGTTGTCAATGTCGGATTATTTGAACTGGACTTCATTGACGATTGGGTGAGTACCCAGCATACAGTATTCACTTTGGTATGATGTACAGAGCATATTGACAAAAGCCAGCATTGGGTAAAATGATTAAAGGATACCCTACTGAATTTTGAGTTCGATATATACAAATGTGCATGTTTGATCTATAGCTTTTCTGTGTGTGTTTACCGGCGTATACAAAGGATATAAACACGCGAGAGTTCAGGACATGTCATTAATCTTTACGAAATACTTCCGTACTTTATGTTGTTGCAAACGTCTATGATTATGTTTCTTGAAAAAACACGGGCTTGCACATCCATGCACACACTCACACTTACAAACACACACACATTTGCCGAATATATACGCAAATAAAAGATTAGAAAGAAAAACACACTCACGCATATCTGTGCCTGACCTGTGTAAACATATACTAGAAAATTATTACTGTCGCATTCTTACTAAATGCTGAATCAAGAGTAAATCTCACTTCCCACTGCACGCCTCATCCCCCCACCCCCCCCCGCCCCGATCTCCTCTCCCCTTCCCATCCACAACAAAAGTCACGTGTATGTGAGTGTTTTTATGAGCAAAGCGTATGAATACCATAACCATAACATACATATGCATATGAGCAAATGTACTTATGAATTGTTATGTACATATTGATTCCCAAAGTCATCGTATATAGTTATAAAGACTCTAATAACTGGAGACTTAGCATTATATTTCCCTGGTTAAGAAATTTTTTAAATAACTTTTACATCATATTCTTTCTAATCTTTTATTTGCTTATATAGTCGGCAAATGTATATATATATATATATATATATATATATATAATATATATATAATATATATATAGAATCTGTGTGTATACCAGTCGAAACAGCCAATACCATAATTAAAAGCCAGTTGAAAGCGATAGGGATGCATTATACCAGTTGTAAGCTTAATTCAATTTCCTAGAACAAGTAAGTTACTGATCATGAACAACCTGTCTTATTGCATTGCATGAATTCCCTCTCTGCGTTATTGATGTTTATTTTACGGGCCTGGGCTATAAAAATGCGTTGGGTAGCCCGTGTCATCAGCTTTACTTAACGCGAAAAACAAACGCGAGCAAGGAGCGCAAGGCGAGCTTCAAATGCCGGACACGTGCTTTCGGTCTCTTCGTAGGCTTCGTCTTGATGCGTGGGTTCATGATTTTATTCTTCCCTGTTACCTTCCCCTTTCCCCTTGGGGACTCTCTTGTGCGCATGCATTGTCCGTTCATGTAAGGAACGAGTCAATCTGGTGAATAACTACATAAAGAAACAGAAGCATGTACTTCGCGACCTGGCCTCAAAATATAAAAAGGCAAGCAGTCACGTTCCTAATGTGTTTGGTTGTATGCCTCACGTACGTCGTCGATGGAGATTGCTGGTTGAGGTTTAGTATGGGGACAGTATGTGGGGAGTGGGAGCGGCATGGGGATGGGGGAGGGCAACAATTGCCGACCATGCTCGATATGGCTTCACAAAGTTGCCAAGTACCTCTGAAAGAGCATATGCAGTTGACTTGTCTCAACTAAAGACTTCTTAAGGCAGAACAACTTAGGATAACTTGCCGCTACGGCCGTTCTGAATATTCTTAATTTGTCACGTTGTATTCCGCATCTACAGGAAACCTACAAGCGTTTCGTCTAAGACACTTCCTCCCTAGTGTTTCTCCACCTCTGTATTGCTTGCTCCTTGTACGTCGAACCACCTGCAACACGTTGGAGTTGTGTTTTAGTGCCAAATACGGCAGACACAACAAATTGCTGTCCAGTTGCTTCTCTTCTGAGAGTTTAGCATTTTTTCAGAGATCAACGACCGGATGCCTGTTTAGGTCTGAACTTTTAACAGACCTTATGTCTTGCCCCCGTGTTTTAATTTCAACATGTTCCTATCGCATTCTTTATTCGTGTCACGCTTGTTCCTTACTTATATCTGACCTTAACAACGCCTGCATAATTGACTGTTTATCGATTTTAATAAGCATATGTGTGTACCAGACTACGTACACTCTCAGGCTCTGTTCCCGTGAGTATAATTCATCAACTTTAACTTCTTCACCTTGTCTACCAGAGGCAAATAGGTCTAGTTCGTTGTCTCAAGAATACCTTCATTAATAACCGTTGGGAGACCATCGTCTCCCGTTATACGTTTACAAAGGCGGGAAAGATTGCAGAGGTGTAGCCTGGAGACCAGAAAAATTTTATTAGCCACATAGGAGTCCGATACGATCCAGTCTGGCGGCCTGATTATAGGCCTATCGCCAAGTTCACTAATAAAGATCCAGTTCTTCCCCGTGTAGTCATCAATGTGCCACACATTATTAAAGAATAAATTTATATCCATTTGTAGAGCTGAATTATCGTCGTCAAGAAAGAAAATGATTGCTGAAGCATCAGAAATGGTTGCATCATCGTCATGCAATAATGCCGCCGATGGTCTCTTATAGATGTGAATAGGAAGAAATATCACTTCTTTTACCTGAAATGATGCTCTCTGCTCGCCATCAAAACCTTCCCTCGAATATCTCTTGGCAACGAAATACGAAGGTCTACTTCTCACCTTATTTCCTATTTTTTTCTGTACATTTTTGTGAATATATAGATGATTTTTATAAAGAAAACTTGCCACTCTTATCTTTGTTTAATATTACAGAACTTTTTTGTTTTTTTCGTGTACAAAGATATATCTGATCTATGAATGTTGTCTTGTCAAAGGAAAATCTTTTGAAAATTCATTATAATCACCCATCGAGGTAAGAGTGAGTTAAACCGTAGCCACGGTTAAACTCCAGCGGTTGTTGAATTTTATTTGTGCCTTTAAAACTGTGAAATCCTTAGCCTGTTGATGTATACAGGATAGTCAAGTTGTTCACCTGAAATAAGGAATACAGTAAAGACCCTATATTTCCGTCTGAAGTCATCATTTGTGAGACTTAATATCTGAGCTGGAGACGTGAATAACCAGCAAAACTTGAAAATGTACAATTTCGAGCTAAATTATCAGCTTATCTCGCTAGCCAGTCACTTGGCCCAGAAAGATACAGCAGCTGTTGTATGGTTTTTCTTTCGTATCTCATCAACCACTTGTCTCGGTATTGGAAACCCAACCTTTGTCTTGTGTCAACACTGCAACTCAGGTTTAAGACTAATAATACCATTAAGGGGAGGGACGCTGCGATCCTGATCATCAGCTTCTCTCTCTCTCTCCTTCTCTCTCTCTCTCTCTCTCTCTTTATGAGCTTACACGAGATTTTGTGGACGCTGCTGCTGCGTTGAAAGTTCGTGACGTCATATGATGATGTCTATACCACCCAAATGTTCCTGAATGTTTTATAAGAAAATGGCTCAGCACCGGTAGACATTTTCCTTATCTAAGTATGGATGCAGTGCGAGAATGTGTATGAAATAGTTATATAGCTCACGTGAATAAAAAAATATTTTACTTCGCCCGACAGTTTCCTTTTGATAACAATTATACTGTCAGCTATCAAACAGTAGCTAAATAAATGCCAAAACAACCCATGTAGACACACAAGACACACGAACACACACAAATTTATGCTCGATATCAGCTCACGCACATACCACATGCTACCACCCTAATTAAAAGAAAATTCATTTAGTTAAATAACCGGTGATTACGTGATACCATATTGAGAATGGAGGGATGGTGCACTGGACATCACTTATTTCGGAGTAGCCGCAAGCTAGCTAGCTACATCTCTATTTATATCTATCTATTTATTTATGTATATGGATATATATACGTGTGTATGCATATATATATTATTATATTCTAAAGTAATTACTGGTTATTTTGAATGGCTTGAGGCACTCTCGTGTGAGGTATAGAAAAGTGCCTCGTCCGCTTGTATAGTCGTGACGTCACGCCGAGACCCAGGAACAAGTGAGGCAAGATAACTGCAGTTTTTTTTTCTCGTACCGGGAAATGGTGGCAGTTACCATTTCTTTACTTCTTTCTTTCTTTTCTTTAAAAAAATCCTCTGGAGTGGATTTACGGAAGCGTGGGTATGTTTTGCTACTTACCTTTAGTATTTTCAACATTTGTGTAGCAAAATATTATTATTGAATGCCAATATTGCATTTATAATCTCTCTCTGGTGATACGAGCAGGACTTAAGCAATGGATTATGCTGATAATATGAATTTCTGAACCGCAATTAATTTGATTACTGTGCAGTTCTGAGTCAGCATGAAGCTCATTGAGTCGCATAGATGAATATGAGAGAGAGAGAGAGAGAGAGAGAGAGAGAGGTGGCTAGGTAATCATTGTTATTTCACGTTTTATACGTATGTCATATACATATATATATATATAGATATGACATATATATATATATATATATATATATATATATATACATATATATGTGTAATATATATCTATATATATATCTATATATATATATATATATATATATATATATTAGGGTTGTGTGTGTGTATAATACTTACACCTATGTTTATTGAAAACACTACAGGAATGTAATATGGTGTTCATTAACAGAAGTTGGCGATTGGTCCGCTGATTATCCATATCAAACACATGATATGTGGTTTGGTTTTAGTAAACAAGCTGGTTTGCTTGAGTAGATGATGATACATTGTTTACATATACAGCCCTATCCTGATTCTAAAACATCTATTTTGTAGATAGTTTGACCAGAGATATAACTAAAATTAAGTGCATTGCGCAAATTAGAGGGAATGAGGCTGAACCCTGGCAGAATTCGAGGTACGATTGGGAATAGGTCTAGGACATTAATTTTGCTCCGCACTCCCTCACACCTACTAGGTCTTCATTGTCAGTGTTTCTTCATTTACAGACAACTCATCTAAAATCATGTGTCATTCTTGACATCAAATTCATTTTTAAGAAACATTTCAGATCCATTCCATCATCAATTGCAAAAAGAAAGACATTGGTGTATAACTGAGAAAGTCTTTCAGTGTTCTTGGAGGTCTGCCTATCCTGGGGAACGTTTTAAATATTTTTTTCTGTAGTGTTTTTATCACTATTCCCTCTGTTCTTCAGCAGCTGATCTGTACCTTAAATTGTTGGACAATATCTTGAGTTCTATTGAATTTCTTATTGCTTGATCGTGATCTTAAGATCAATTACCCTTTAAAATTTGTTATAATTATGATCATCCTGTGTATTCAGATCTTCAAAGATTTAACGATCCAGCATTTAACAGTAGACTTGCAGTTAAGTCTAAGTCGTTCCTTTCTTTTGCAAGTTCATTGCACCACACAGTTTTCTGGAAGCTTATTCCATCTGTGCTCATGTCGTGGAATGAGATTCTGGTCATCTATACTCTGTTTTTATCCATCTATCCATCCGACTGTGGTGTTTCCGTATGGTAACACTGCGTCCCGGGCTTTAGATCGTTACATTCAGCTTACATTCAACAATAATAATAATATCCTATTTCGAATATTAACGGTGTACTTCGCATACAGTAAATTATTAAAACACTTTTCAGTTGCAAATGTACACCCAGATATCCTTTTATTTACCTAAAACTTACACATAGCGTAACTATTTAAAGCCCGGACGCAGTGTTACCATGCGGGCGAACCACCAATGGAACTTCAGCAAGTTCAAACTTGTTGCGAAAGCAAATTTTACTGAACAGGCTCATATGAGTCTAGTTTTTATGTTTTTTTATTTCTTTGGTATGTTTATTCCTTACTTACCTTTTCCGTTTTCTTCTTCGCCTCTGGGGCTACTTTTCCCCAATTAGATATTCCGTTAGGTCTTGTAGTTATCGTGCTTTTGTAACTAGAGTAATATTCAAAATAAAAATAACAAATAACTTTATATACATTACGTTAATGGTCAATGAATTACAATTATATTCTACTAATTTGAAACTATAGCAGTAAAATGCAGTCGCACCTACGCATGCTAATAAGCGAAGAGTATTATATATCAATCAGTAATGACCTGGAATGATTATGTACATTCACCAACCTAATTATTCTGAAATATGGGCTTGCTTGATTGCAGCCCAAACAGCATAACGTTTTCGCTAATTAGGAACCTTGGGGGAAGACTCTCATGACCAGGTAGTAATTAGTGAATGGAAGGAACCATAATTTCCAATACCCTGAGCCAGCAAAACTAACTGTAACATATTTGGCAATAAATGCACACATATAGTCATACTGACTGTGTATAAGAGGGGTTTACGAATGTAGATTATACATTTTTTTTTTTTACCTGAGGCCTATACTGTAAATACATACACGTACATACACATACACACAAACACACAAACATACACAGACACACAAACGGAAAACTCATATATATATATATATATATATATATATATATATATATATATATATACATATATAAATAATATATATATATATATATATAATATATATATATATATATATAGTATATAAAGTTTTTTTTGCCACGAAGGAGGAAAAAATGAAAAACGAGTTGGCCGATACTTTCGGTCCTATGTGCAGAGTAAAGGGTCCGAATAGGACCGAAAGTACTCGGCCACTCGTTTTTTCATTTTTTTCCTTCCGTGGCAAAAAAAAAAACCAAAATTTATTTATACTAGCATCACGTTTTGTATACTTCTTGATCAAGTTATTCATATATATATATATATATATATATATATATATAATATGATATATATATATATATAATATATGTATGTTTGTGTGTGTGTGTAGTAAGTATAGGTGTTTTTACTGTTGCAATGGAACCAATGGTTATTCAGCAACGGGACCAACGGCTTTACGTGACTTCCGAACCACGTCGAGAGTGAACTTCTAATCACCAGAAATACACATCTCTAAATCCTCAATGGAATGCCCGAGAATCGAACTCGCGTCCACCAAGTTGGCAGGGAAGACCATACCGATCACGCCACTGAGGCGCTGTGTGTGTGTGAGTGTGTGTGTGTATCTAAAAACTATAAGATAAAATCTTCAATTACTTAGTGATAGTAACAGTTGTGATTAAAATACTATGCCACCATTCCAGCTTGTCGTTCAGTCTCAAACGCCTTCGTCAGGAGGGGCATCTTCCCATGGAAACTTGAGTGTATTGGCACTGGTTTACAAGACCTATGGCATATTGGTGGGTCACACTGCGGTTTCCAGTGGGCAAAGGACCCTGTCAAGTCCATTAGAAAATTGCAAGGCATTTCGTACATCAAATATAAATTAATATCGCCCATAAACTTACGAATTACGCAAACATACCAACATCTGATAAAACAAAACGCTTCAAATTTGATAAAACTGCACGTTCCTCAAAATTGAAGCCCATGAAGAAGAGAATTCAATTCCTTACAAATATGATAAACGTCATTTTTATATTTTCCTTCATACGGAACTTTACTTCGTTCCATATTCACTTATTAATGAAGGAATCTTTTGGATAAGCCGCATAAAATTTTGCAAAGTCGACTTAGCGATCTGTTTAAACTAATCTAAAATAAACTAATAATATTGATCTTGATCTCTCGTTGGACGAGTGGTTTACGTGCTCACCTACCGATTCGGTAGTCGAGAGTTCGATTCCCGCTCTGCCAACGTGGAATCAGAGCAATCTATTTCTGGTGATTAGAAATTCATTTCTCGATAAACTAAGATATACTTAACGTTGTTGTTGTTGTTGTTGTTATTATTATTATTATTATTATTATTATTATTATTATTTTATTATTATTATTATTATTATTATTATTTTGTTCTAAGTGGTCCACAATCATAAAAAAGTAACGTTATTATGAATTTTGCTTTACGCACATTCAGAATTTGCCACCCCGAATATATAGACGGTGAACTTAAACACATCACGGCTACTTTTAGAAGTCTTAGA
Source organism: Macrobrachium nipponense (assembly GCF_015104395.2). Classification (NCBI taxonomy): domain Eukaryota; kingdom Metazoa; phylum Arthropoda; class Malacostraca; order Decapoda; family Palaemonidae; genus Macrobrachium; species Macrobrachium nipponense. Next base: position 32,036,560 of record NC_087203.1, on the reverse strand, counting down.
TATCCCTCTCACTTCATTGAGAAAGCAATTTCGCGAGCAAGGAAGTCGTTCTATGGACTTAGAGATAATACCAAGGAAAAACCAAAAAAGTATGTGTCCCTTCCCTTTAATCCAGAAATGAAGAATTTAAGTGGGCATATAAACAAAAGTCAGAAGGAAACTAAAATTGTGTTCAAATATGAAAACACAATAAGACGCAGCCTCGTAAGAAACAATAACAATGATAAAAATCCCATAGTCCCCGGCGTTTACGAACTACCATGTATGGATTACAATAGTAAATATTTGGGCGAAAGTGGACGAGGACTAGATATACGTGAACACAAGCAAGCTTATGAACTACATTCACAAAACAGCGCGATAGTAGGACATGCATTCAGTAATGATAATAGACCCAACTGGAACGAGGCTAAAAGTATCTTTATAAGTAACAATGTAGTTACACGATTAGTTGAGGGAGCTGCTATAAGTTTATGAGAATCATTCAAAGGAAACAAGTCTTTTGTCAACGAAAACCCATTTGTTAATTTTTATATTACTAGTATGTTTTTAAAATATTTTAACTGTAGGACAGGCTCTGTTTTTCCCTCTCCTGATGCTGCTTCCGCCTTGCCTCTCCCTGTCCAGGTAACCGCTGCCCCAGGGGAGTCTGGTTACGGTGCCCAATCTACGCCCTCGGATGAAGGACTTCCTGCAACGATGCAACAACCATTGCGGTGATCCAACAGAATTGCAGCCAGAAGGATTGATAGGGGAGAGGAAATCACCTAGTTGGAGTTACCTGCCCTCTTTCTTCATCACCTGGTCCATAAACGAGCTAACGACCTGTGTCAACAATATTCAACGACTCTTGTTTGTTTATTTTTAAATTCAACTCAGTACATGGTGTACCTAATCGTTCATTTGGACTGAAGATGAACCCAGGGAAGGGTTCGAAAGGTTTCTGTAAAGAGTTTTAAAAATTATACACGGACTCGTAACATTGTTTATTATTGTGGACCCCTTAGCACATTATATATACTCTCGCGATAGAGAGTTTTTCCCAACTAATTATTATTATTATTATTATTATTATTATTATTATTATTATTAGACCAAAATCTTTATAGAAAAATGTCACTTCTTGAAGCCAATAATTTGCTACAACTTTCTAAAACCGGGAATTATTTCAAGACCGTTGCGGCTCTGTATTTACACCAATATTTCTCGCTCGTTGGAAGATTTTAGCGCTGGAATATCGTCCAGCGAGCTGAACCTTTTGAATCACAGAATTGGTCCTGAAATCTAAAAGCCTTGAAGCCTTGAAGGGATAAAACTCGCTAACACCATTTCGTTCCCCTGTCCCTTTTTGTCAGACTCCATTGCGGCCGTCGATCGTTTTTCGAAAAAAAGCTGTAAATTGCCTTTTGTATTCATAATTTTTGCTCGCACCTTACTCGAGAGAAAGCTCTATATGCTTCTCGTTTAATATTCGTAACTTACTATTATAAAAAAAAATTTGTATTGTTTCACAATTAAATTCTCTCCTCACTCGTTTTTGTTCTGTATCTCGTTTAGAAGGTTTTCTATAAAAATAATAATAAAAAAATAAAAGAAACCATTTTTTTTTATTTCGCTCATATTCAAATCTTTGACATCCCAGTTTTTCTTCTTCCCTTTTGAATCGAACCTGAGCCCAAAATAGTCCCCCTGGGCTCGTTGAAGCCTCGCAATCGAACCTTCTGCATTTCACGGCTGCGCTGAGAAAGCGAATTTGATTATTTGATTAATTTCAAAATACTCAGCTGTGCGCTGCTGACTTTTGTTGTTGAGCTTCCGTCCGATCACTTGCTGTAATTTGCTGCCTGGAATAGTTTATTTTCTGCATTTTGCTCCAGTATTCAGGACTCGTGATGGAAGTCTGTTGCAATCATGCCTTTTGTTTTAAACCGCTTTTCCTTTTCCGACTAATTATTCTACATCCAGAAGTATTTGATTA
>NC_087203.1:32018818-32034082 GCF_015104395.2 Macrobrachium nipponense | reverse complement strand
CCTCCATTTATTCGAAATTCTCTTAGATTGTAATTAATTTTCAATTCTGTGGTACCTACCTTTTAGTTTCTCGTTCATTCGCAATATTCACTTAATTTATGGAAAAAGGTTCCTGCAGTGAAGACTTCCAGTGAAGACAAATCATACCTTTCGCGAGACATAAATCTTTCCCAGAGAATTGAATTTCCCTTTTTTGACAGGTGAGGGCACAGGCGAAAGGGGTGGGGGTAGGGGGGCCTCTGGGTCTATGCCACATTCTGATTTTCGATTATCTTGAAGTTCAAAGTAATTTGGGGGCCTTATTCTCTTTTCTTTATCATTATTATTATTGTTGTTAAAGAGAATGGCGGAATGAAGCGAGTTGATTTATGTATTGATTTTGACCAAAATAATTTTATATAAATGATTTCGACAATATTATTATTATTATTATTATTATTATTATTATTATTATTATTATTATTATTATATTACTGCATTTTGTATGACTAGCAGTGCTATCGATGTCATCCTAAGCTCATTATTAGACTTATTCTAATCCTGCTTTTTAACTTGAAAACTCAACATCTTTGAAGGTCATAGAGAAACACATCAGCACAATAAGACAATGTTGGGGAAACGAAAGTTCTTATGTATTGAGGAATAATTTGGAGCTCTGTCTTCTCCAAAATCTGACTCTGAAAAGACGAGACAATTTCGAATAAATCTGTAAGATGAACAGCACAAGACAAAAAAAAAACGGCCTTCTTTAAATGAGTTGCAACTTTTCCTGTAAATTTCGAGCTAAGTTCTAATGCATCTGGATCAAGTTATGGCATTTTGTCCTATCGTTTGACAATTATGAATAGCTTCAGGATAAATCTATCGATTCAGTCAAACTTCACTAAAATTTCGGCGAAATTCTTCTGAGACTTTATTCTCAGATTCCTTTTCAACTTGAGCTTAGCCCGAGTTTCATTGGCGGGGTCGGGTAGGGTTGGCGAAATTCTTCTTCGTGCAATTATATTCATAAATTCTTTGTGAAAATTTGCAACATATGCTGCTATTTTCTTGTGGGTGATAGATTGTACTTTCTTGGTAATATGCTGATCTTTGGACATCGGAAATAAGAAAATACACATCTTAAAAAAAAAAAAAAAAAAAAAAAAAAAAAAAAAACAAAAAAAAAAAAAAAAAAAAAAAAAAGTCAAAACTCATTGTTCTTCACATTTTTTCCGCACTTTATAAAAAAAAAAGGAAAATGAAAATTGTTCTTTTGTAAACCCAATTAAACTACTATATCTCTGGAACCAGGACTTCAGACCTTTTAGTCTCCTGGCTTTGTTGAAATTGTTATACATTTCCATGCTGGGAAATATGTTACAGCGGAACAGGTGCTTTTGGAGAATATACTGCACAATCTGTATCCAATATCTCTCGAAGCTGTACGCGTATTTTCACATCTAAAAAAATAAAAATAAAAAGTTACAGAAACCTCTGTTGCAGTAAAATATTTCCCTAAAAAAGGTGTCCCGGTAAAATGAACTTAAAGACCCTATAAGTTACATGGTGAACTCAGGGCGATATCAGCATCTATTGCTTTGTAACAGGAGGATTGTTTAAGGCAAAAACTTTAATTAAAGAAGCATCTGTAAGGACGAAGTGAAAGGATAAGGAATAATGACATATTTCCCATGCTGGGAAATATGTTACAGCGGAACAGGTGCTTTTGGAGAATATACTGCACATCTTGTATCCAATATCTCTCGAAGCTGTACGCGTATTTTCACATCTAAAAAAATTAAAAATAAAAAGTTACAGAAACCTCTGTTGCAGTAAAATATTTCCCTAAAAAGGTGTCCCGGTAAAATGAACTTAAAGACCCTATAAGTTACATGGTGAACTCAGGGCGATATTCAGCATCTATTGCTTTTGTAACAGGAGGATGTTTAAGGCAAAAACTTTAATTAAAGAAGCATCTGTAGGACGAAAGTGAAAGGATAAGGAATAATGAACATATTTCCCATGCTGGGAAATATGTTACAGCGGAACAGGTGCTGGAGAATTATACTGCACAATCTGTATCCAATATCTCTCGAAGCTGTACGCGTATTTTCACATCTAAAAAATAAAAATAAAAAGTTACAGAAACCTCTGTTGCAGTAAAATATTTCCCTAAAAAAGGTGTCCCGGTAAAATGAACTTAAAGACCCTATAAGTTACATGGTGAACTCAGGGCGATATTCAGCATCTATTGCTTTTGTAACAGGAGGATGTTTAAGGCAAAACTTTAATTAAAGAAGCATCTGTAAGGACGAAGTGAAAGGATAAGGAATAATGATAAAGAGAGACTGTCTTACCCCTTTCAGTGGTGTTTTAATAATAGTAAAGGGTTTACTTACAAATGTCGTAGAAATGATGAAACAAAATGATGCAACCCTTCTGCTACCTGTAGGATTTATGTATGCTATAATTTAATTGTATTACCTGTTATGTAATCAATCTTTGCCATAAGAAACTGTTTTGATGAGCAATTACTGAATAAATCGCCGTGCAGCTGTGACGTAAACCGCTTTTTCGCATGAAATTAGGACCCTTGTTTATCTTATAGGATTTGCTAACCAATCCACATGTTCGTGCATTAGTTGTTCGGTAACCTATAATACTTTTCACCGTAGCTCCTATAAATTATACATTTTGCTGCTATGTAACCTTATTGTATGCTGTTCTAGTCAAACTTTCCTGAGTACGCAGAATTATTTTCCTGCAGGAATTGGGTTTGCAGTCCATATTTTTTTTTTTTTTTTTTTCTTTTGAAGCTATTATGCAAACCAAATTTTCCCTGATAACAGATTATGTAACCCAAATTTTCCTGGAGAACCAATTGTGCTGTGCAGTCTACATTTTCCTGTAGAACAGCTATGTTATGCAACCCACCTTTTCCTGTAGAACCAGCTATGTTAAGCAACCCATCTTTTCCTGTAGAACCAGCTATGTTATGCAACCCACCTTTTCCTGTAGAACCAGCTATGTTATGCAACCCACCTTTTCCTGTAGAACCAGCTATGTTATGCAACCCACTTTTCCTGTAGAAAACCAGCTATGTTATGCAACCCACCTTTTCCTGTAGAACCAGCTATGTTATGCAAACCCATCTTTTCCTGTAGAACCAGCTATGTATGCAACCCACCTTTTCCTGTAGAACCAGCTATGTTATGCAACCCACCTTTTCCTGTAGAACCAGCTATGTTATGCAACCCACCTTTTCCTGTAGAACCAGCTATGTTATGCAACCCACCTTTTCCTGTAGAATCAGCTATGTTATGCAACCCATCTTTTCCTGTAGAACCAGCTATGTTATGCAACCCACCTTTTCATGTAGAACCAGCTATGTATGCAACCCACCTTTTCCTGTAGAATCAGCTATGTTATGCAACCCCACATTGTCCCGTAGAATCAGCTATGTTATAAAACCATCATTTCCCTGTAAAATCAACTATGTTATGCAACCCACATTTTCCTGTAGAATTAGCTATATTATGCAACCCACATTTTCCTGTAGAATCAGCTATGTTATGCAACCCACAATTTTCCTGTAGAATCATCTATGTTATAAAACCATAATTTCCCTGTAAAATCAGTTATGTTATTCAACCCACATTTTCCTGTAGAATCAGCTATGTTATGCAACCCAACTTTCCTGTAGAACCAGCTATGTTATGCAAACCCACATTTTCCTGTAGAAACCAGCTATGTTATGCAACCCACCTTTTCCTGTAGAACCAGCTATGTTATGCAACCCACCTTTTCCTGTAGAAACCAGCTATGTTATGCAACCCACCTTTTCCTGTAGATCAGCAATGTTATGCAACCCATCTTGTCCTGTAGAACAGCTATGTTATGCAACCCACTGTTTTCCTGTAGAACCAGCTATGTTATGCAACCCATCTTTTCCTGTAGAACCAGCTATGTTATGCAACCACCTTTTCCTGTAGAACCAGCTATGTTATGCAACCCATCTTTTCCTGTATAACCAGCTATGTTATGCAACCCACTTTTCCTGTAGAACCAGCTATGTTATGCAACCCACCTTTTCCTGTAGAACCAGCTATGTTATGCAACCCACCTTTTCCTGTAGAACCAGTTATGGATATGCAACCCATATTGTCCTATAGAACCAGCTGTTATGCACCCACCTTTTCCTGTAGAACCAGTTATGTTATGCAACCCATATTGTCCTATAGAACCAGCTGTTATGCAATCCACATTTTCCTGTAGAACCAGCTATGTTATGCAACCCCATCTTTTCCTGTAGAACCAGCTATGTTATGCAACCCACCTTTTCCTGTAGAACCAGCTATGTTATGCAACCCACATTTTACTGTAGAACCAGTTATGTTATGCAACCCATATTTTCCTGTAAAATCAGCTATGTTAAGCATCCCACATTTTCCTGTAGAATCAGCTCTGTTATGACAACCCTCATGTTCCTGTAGACCAAGTATGCTATGCATCCTTATACTTTATGTACACCCAGTCATGCTATGCGACCCGTTTCATTCATTGTAGGACCAAGTACTCTATGCATCCCGTATTTCTGTAGCCCCGGTTAAGCTATGCAACCCATAATTTTGCTGCAGGATCATTTGTGCTCTGCAACCTTGTTTTCGTGCAGAACCAGTTATTTTATGAAACACTACTGTCTTGTATGGCGGTTGGGCAGCCATAATTTTCCTGTAAGAACTGTACTACAATTCATATCTTTCCGTAGTATCTGCTATGTAGCCCTTATTTATAGATAGAACAAGTTTTATTACCCATATTTTACTGCAAAGGGCGATAATACAGTCAAGGATTTCCTATACTACTGTTGTACATTCCACATTTTCCTATAGAATCTACTTTGCAACTCACATTTTTCCTATAGGAACTATCCTGTGACCTATAGTTTCCTATAAGAACTGGCATATGCCATATGCCCTATATTTTGCCTTTAAAAACCGTCATGTGATCTATGTTTCCTTTTAAAAACATTCATTTGATTTATATTTTCCTTTAAAAAATGTCAGGTGACCTACATTTTTCTTTTGGGCTGCAATGTGACCTTTATTTTCCTGTAATAACTGTCATGTGACCTATATTTTCCTCAAGAACTTTCATCTGAATTATATTTTCCTTTAAGAATTTCCGTGACCTATATTTTCCTTCGAGAACTGTCATATGACATACTTTCCTGTAAGAGCAGTCATGTGACCTATATTTGTCGTTAAAAAAATTTATGTGATATGTGTATTCCTTAAAGAGCTGTTCTCTGGCCTATATCTTAATGTAAAAACTGTCTTATGGCCTATATTTTAATTTAAAAACTGTCATATGGCCTATATTTTCCTTTAAGGTGACCCATATTTCTCTTGAAGAACTGTCATGTGACATATTTCCAGTAAGAACTCTAAGGTGATCTATTTTTTCTTTAGAAAGTGTCTTTGTGACCTGCATTTTCTCATGAAAACTGTCACGTGACCTATATTTTCCCTTAAGAAATGTCATGTTACTTATATTTTCCTTTAAAGAACTGCCTTGGAACTAATTTATTTCCTGCAAGAACTGCCATGGGCTAGATTTTTTCCGAAAGGACTGTCTCAACTTTTAATAATTGACATGTGACCTATATCTCATTTACAAACCGTCATGTGGATCTATTCCTTTAAGAACTATCATGTGGCCTATATTTTTTTTCTTGAAGAAGTGTCATGTGACCTACATTTTCCCTTAAGATCTGTTATGTGACCCATATTCCCCTAAATTTAAGTTCTGTCATCTAACTATATTTTCCTTTAAGAACTGTCATGTGACTTATATTTTCCTTCAAGAACTATCATGGAACTTATATTTTCCCTTAAGAACTGTCATGTGACTTATATTTTCCTTTAAGAACTGTCATGGGACTTATATTTTCCTTTAAGAATTTCCATGTGACCCATATTTTCCTAAATTTAAGTTCCGTCGTCTAACCTATATTTTCCTTTGAGAACTGTCATGTGACATACTCTCCTATAAGAACTGTCATGTGACCTACATTTGCCGTTAAGAAATGTTATGTAACATGTATATTCCTTAAAGACGTGGAATGTGACCTATGCTTTCCTGTAAGAACTGTCATGTGACTTATAGTTAGTTTCCTGCGCGAAATACAATGTGACCTATGCATTTCCCGTAAGGGAAACATAGGCCACAGGAGCTGTAGTAGATTCACATCAACCGTGCATCTGATGTCTAGACCCGTCCCTTACGATGCTCCTGATTGGTCCGTTGATAAGCCAATCACAGGGCGGGTAAACTCTCAGTAAGTTCCAACTGCGGGAAGAGGTGGCGTAATTTAAGCTTGCTTGGGCGGATTCGCAATACGATGAGGTAGCAGGAAGGGAACTGGCATTTCTCATCTATGAAATCAGCAACAGTCCTAACCAAAAAGATACAAAAGCATTCATAGATATATTAGAAGGATATAATCCTTCAAACTGAACAAATCTAATGAAAACATCTTGAAAATAATTGAAGAAGTTCCAAATAAAATCCAAGTGGTCAAGAGACTCATAAAGAAAATATACATAAACCAACATATTCCGACAAGAAAATGAATAAGGTGAATCTTGTGAATATCCTAATTGATGCATTAGGAAAAAGAATGCCAAAAGCATGCAAACTGTGTAAGGTTTGGTATAGCATAGTCAATCCACAAAACCTAATCAGAAAATGTGCTGCATGCAACATTCGGACCCATCCACAGTGTGCTGAGGTAATGCAAGATTGAGAAAAGATACAAGAATTTTTTGTTCAACATGTCTATCATGGATAGACAATGTTATTAAATCAAGATTGAATGTACAAATAGTTGAGGATGAAGAAGAAGAAGGAAGAGGAAGAAGAAGAAAAAGAAGAAGAGGAAAACGGAAGAGAGTAACAAAAATGAAATGACAGAAAAAAATAAGGAAAACAAAGAACAAGATAAAAGTATGGATGCAGAGATACTCTTGATACTCTATATATGAGGCAATAAAGCAGCATACCTACGAAGAAATAAATTACGATATGACAACGAAAAGCAAATCCCGAAGAGGCTCTACCCAGATCTACACAATGACGGGAAAGAGGAAAAAATAGACAAGAAAGACAAAATCTGCAAACCTTTTGAAAAGAGGGAATTGCAGATTTGGAGAAAGATGTTACTACAAACATCCTAAGGTATGTCAAAACTATGAAATATATGGTAAATGTGCATACTTAGATGGCTATGGGGATGATTGCAGAGATCTGCATCCAAAAATATGTAAAAACCTAAAAGAAGGAAAAGGATGTAAGTTCGACAAAAAATGCAAATATATGCACCCTGTAGCCATGAATCATATCAAATAAATAACCAACCAAGTAATAAAATCCAAAATAAGAAAGAAACAAATAAAGAGAGAAATCAAGAATATCAGGTAAAAGAGAAAAGCAAACCACCAATGAGATATGCAGAGTGTCAGCAAAAAATTTCAAAGCATCAGCTCCGAAATTCTACTCAAGAGATAATAACAATGTATTTATTATGCAAGAGGATATTGCAGAAACGGAGAAAAATTGCAGATTCAGACACAAAAAATGGAATAATTATGATGAAGGAAGATCAAATATTATGGAAAAAGTTTGGATAATGTCAGATTTCTGGAAATGAAAAAAAGAACAACATACCAGAACAGGAAAGAGACATGGAAATCCTTATTACTACCATTATTAATGAAGGAGAAAACACGCAAACCATCATAGTGATGAATGCGCAGGGTTTAGTTACGAGTAACTCAAAAAGAAAAATAGAGTACTTAGAAGAACTAACCCAAAATGAAAAGAAAATAGATATAATGAATATAAGTGAAAACCTGGTATTCCCAAGAGACTGGGAATGATGATCAAATAAAAGGGTTCCAAAACTTATAGATCAGATAGAAAAAATAGGAATCAAGGGGGAACCGAACAACAATATATGGGAAAGACAAAAAACAAGGAAAAATATATGAGAAATATAGTAACTCAGATGTGAACTAATAGCGGTAGAATTTGATCTGAAAAAATTGATGAACATAGTAATATATAGACTTCCTAATACTAAAGTTTGACTTAATAATTGAAAAATTGGACGATATATGTAGAAATCACAAGGACTGGACTATTCTCCTATCCTGGTGACTTCAACTTTCCTTTCGTAGAATGGAAAGAACGAATAGGAGATTGTGGTTGTACTTATACATATAAAAAAGAAAAAGAGAGTAATAGTAGTGCAGAAGATAAGAGGCAATTTGAAAAGCTATTAGATATGCTACTAGAATACAACATTCAACAAATAAATCTCCCCCGCCAACAAGAAAGGAAAATAATACTTTAGGACCTAGTATTTGTGAACGAGATGAATTATGTTAAAGAAATAATAGTTTATAATGCGAGTATTTCAGACCATAATGTCATAGAATTAACAGTTTCATTCCAAGCAAGTGAAAATAGAGATAAGCAAGAAATGAAAAAGTGGGAAGGATATGGAAAATACAATTTCTACAGTAAAAATATAAAAAATGGTCAGAAATTAACGAAGAATTAAACAAAGATTGGGATAACATTTTCGTAAGTGATGACATAAGGGTAAATACGGAGATATTATATAAAAATTATTGGAGAAAATAGTGGATAAATATATACCGAGGAAGAAAAGTAAACATCATTCATGCATACCAAGAGACAGAAGGATATTGTTCCAGAAAATCAGAAAGTGGAAAAAAGGTCTTGCAAAAAGAAAAAAAAAAAATAAAAATGCATGGAAAGTTATAGAACTAAAAAGTAAGATAGAAAATGCAGAACAAAAGATTGATACAATCAAATGAAAATGAAAAAACGGGACTTGGAAGAAAAAAAAAAAACCCAAAAACCCTATTAAAAATATCAAGCAAAACCCCAACTATTATACTCATATGCGAAGAAGATGAATAAAAGAAGAATAGAAATAGGCCCTCTGAGATTGAAGGGATTAACGAATGAAAAAAACAAAGGAATTTGCAACATACTGGCAGAACGATATAAGAGAAGAATTCACCCCTAGAATAGATAATGAAGATAATGATATAGAAGTAAGGGACGAAAAAAGTGAATATTTAGCTGACATAGAAATTAATGAAGCTGATATTGTGCAGGCAATTAATGAAATTAAAAATGGAGCTGCTGCAGGGCCGGATGGAGGTCCCTGCTATTTTGTTAAAGAAAGTAGTTCATTCTATCGCAAAGCCACTTGCAATATTATTAAGACAAAGTGTAGATACAGCAAGATTTATGATGAGCACAAATTAGCATATCACCCCCTACTTTCAAAAGTGATCAAGACTAGAGGCAAGTTAATTATAGGCCTGTGAGTCTACATCACATATTATGAAAGTGTATGAAAGGGTAATGAAGAAAAATATTATGAAACATTTAATATAATTTGTTTAATATAGGACAACACGGTTTCGTACCCGGAAAAAGTACACAAACCCAACTGTTAGTCCACCGTGAGAACATATTCAAAAATATGAAAGCGGAAATGAAAACAGATTTGGTTTATCTAGACTTTGCAAAAGCTTTTGACAAAGTAGACCATAATATATTAGCAAGGAAAATTAGAAAACACAATATCGTAGATAAAGTAGGAAGATGGTTAAAAGAATTTTTACACAACAGAAAAACAGATAGTTTATTGCAAACGATGAGAAATCGGATGAAACAAAGGTAATATCCGGTGTGCCACAAGGTACGGTGCTAGCTGCAATATTGTTTGTTATTATGATTGAAGACATAGACAATAATGTTAAGGATTCGGTAGTGAGTAGTTTCGCTGATGACACAAGAATAAGTAGAGAAATTACTTGTGATGAAGATAGGAACGCTCTACAAAGAGACCTTAACAAAGTATATGATTGGGCAGAGGTAAATAGGATGGTATTTAACTCTGATAAATTTGAATCAATAAATGATGGAGACAGAGAAGGAAAGCTATATGCATATAGGGGACCTAATAATGAGACAATCACAAATAAGGAAGCAGTTAAAGACCTTGGTGTGATGATGAATAGGAACATGTTATGCAATGATCAAATAGCAATTCTGTTGGCAAAATGTAAAGCAAAAATGGAAATGTTGTTACGGCACTTCAAAACAAGAAAAGCTGAACACATGATTATGCTTTATAAAACATAGTTCGTAGTCCACTTGAATATTGCAATATGATATGGTACCCACACTATCAAAAGGATATTGCACAAATAGAGAGTGTACAAGGTCCTTTACAGCTAGAATAGAAGAAGTTAAGGACCTAGACTACTGGGAAAGACTACAATCCTCCTTAAAATTATATAGTCTAGAAAGGAGAAGAGAACGCTACATGATAATTCAGGCATGGAAACAGATAGAAGGAATAACATATCATGGAACTAAAAAATATCAGAAAGAGCAAGCAGAGGTAGATTAATAGTGCCCAAAAACTATACCAGGAAAAATAAGGAAAGCACACAGACATTAATCCACTACGCACCAGCATCGATAATGCAGCGTCTATTCAATGCGTTGCCAGCTCATCTGAGGAATATATCAGGAGTGAGCGTAGATGTGTTTAAGAATAAGCTCGACAAATATCTAAACTGCATCCCAGACCTCCAAGATTGGAAGATGCAAAATATACCGGAAGATGTACTAGCAACTCTCTGGTAGAACATTAGAGGGGGCGCCTCACCCTGAGGGACCTGGGGGCGCAACCCACGAACGAACTGTAAGGTCTGTAAGGTAAGGTAAGGTAAGGTCTCTCGAGAGAGAGTTCACATAGGGCAGGATGTATGTATCCCTCAGGAGAGGTGGATCATACATCCTGCCTATGTGAACTCAGGAGAGAGGCTGAGAGTTTCCAGCCCTGAGATTGGCTTATCAACAGCCAATCAGGAGCGTCGTAAGGGGGATACATACATCCTGCCTATGTGAACTCCCTCGAGAGACTGAGAGTTTCCAGCCTTGTGATGGACTTATAAACAGCCAATCAAGAGCGTCGTAAGGAACGGGCCCTAGACATCAGTTGCACGGTTGATGTGAATCTACTATAGCCCAGTGGAAGTCGACAGACCCACAGGATATCCCGAGGAAGAAGCCGCGGAAGGATCTTTGTTCCACGAGGACGAACGGAGCGAAAGCCCCAGAGCCGCCAATTAATGCAAATGCTTTTAAAGCTGCTCTCACCCTCATCATGGCTTTCGCCTGTCTCTCTCTGCAACTTCCTCTTCAGCCTAATGGATGCCATTCATGCCATTCTCTGCGCGGTCCCTTCAAGTCCGAATAGTGCTCACTTTGGCGGCGAAGTTCGTCAACTTTCTCATTTTCCTTTTTTTTTTTCTTTATTTCTTTTTTTTTTTTTTCATCGGGCGGCGGTTTTAGACTGCATCAGTGAAGTGAAGGGGATATGGTACGTTTAATGAGACCCAGACGGTCAATTTGACGTTGCTAATCAATGGTTCCTGTTAAGACATAAAAGGTTTGTATGCTCTCGCTCAGCTTTTATTACATGGCGTAGATACTTCAGATTTGTCTTTCAGTTTTATGAGAAATATTGTCAGCAAGCAGAAATGCTAAATTGTACTTTGTTAAGTAAGTTTCAATGTCCAGTATAATATGAACTTTCAGGTATGTGTGTATTTATATATTATATATATATATATATATATATCATATATATATATATATATAATATATATATTATATGTGTGTATGCACATATACATACAAACACACACAAACACACATACATACATATATATATATATATATATATATATATATATATATATATATATAGATATATATACTATATTATTTTTTTACTACATACAAAAACATTCATAGTACATCCTCTGATGCTTAGATGGTCTGCTATTACTCATAAGTTATTTTTTATATTGAATAACATACAATCTTTATTGACAAGCTACGTATAAAAAAAAAATAGCTTCTCTGAACCAGCGACCTTGGCAGGTGCCACACCTGATAAATCCATTATCAATCACTCACTATCCATATGTTAACGTCATTATCTTCGTTGTTGGCATCGACATGTTCCCGAGCCATAAATATACCTAAACAAGTGGCTTCTGTAGGGTTTGTATGTGTCACTTCCCAATGGTACTCTTATAAGGATAAAGTTACACTACTATGAGTTTCAGGGCCTCTGTAACACGGTTTTTTCACAATAACCTTTTATCTATGCATTTCATAAATATAACGCTTATTTCATAATACACATTATATCTACACATAAATTTGACAGCAATCTGCATTACGTACGTTGAATAAATTTGGTACTTATAATGTAAAAGTGACTTTTTTGAAGACGGGCCAACTTACTCAGAGAAAAGGTTTCGAACGCACTCGTTACGTAACTTATGACATAATTTCTTTCCTCTTTCTCGATGGATAATTGGCTATACGTAACGAAGGCTAGACCTCTGGCAACAATGACATACAAATTTAAATACAAGCAGAGCAATACACCTTTATGAACTCTGAAACCTCTCCACTGACAATTGTCATAATGAAAAAAACCAACAAATATGTTGATAAATACAAAAAACACTTCGATTATAAGTCTAGCTCCCAAAATAAGTGTCCTAAGAAATTACAGTCTAATTTATAGGTCACAATCAGATTGACAAGATGTAGGATAGTTGGTAATTTTCAAATATAGTAGACAAGCTTGATTTGATAATTGCTATATCCAATGTCAAGCAATTTTTATTTATTGGCTATCTACCCATTTACTGGAAAAAAAAAAAAAAAATAGCCGGTACCGTATTTTGGCTTTAAACCTTCATGAGGCTCCACACACTCTGGCTTGTTATAATTAAAGGATAACACTGAAGGCTATCATGGGCATTGTTGGATTAGAAAATTTAACTTCTGGCTATAAAAAACTCATTTCTCGAATAGTTTGTAAGAAGTGCTAAATGAATCCTCAAGGATCCCAGCAGTTTGCCTAAACGTTTAATTCATGTATATTACTGCTATTACTACAGCAGTATTACTACGCTAGCACAGATACCCAACCCACATCTATGTATCGTTCCGCCATTCATAGTCTATATCCAACACGGTCGTACGGCCTAAAGAAGAAGAAAAAAAAATTATATCGGATGATCCGTTGGTCTGCTGGAGATTTTAGCACATATAAGCTGTATTTCTTTGGAGAAAAATCCTATCTAAAAAAAAAAAAAAAAAAAGTTATATAAGACTGTTTACATACAATCTCTCTCTTTCTCTCTCTCTTGGTGGCATAGTGAATATAGTTAATGGAAATGTTCAAAAGCCTGAATGACATTACAAGCACTATAATCACGTTACGCTAAATACAAATCAGACCATAAACATTGGATTTAAACTAGAAACTGAATAATTACTTATTCAGGCTATAGTAAGTATGGCCACGGGGCTTTTTGTCTTGACTGTATAAAGTAGCAAGTCGTAAGACATTAAAATTATTGCAGTTTTGCAACCATGGGGACAATTCCAAATCCCGTTAGCCATTCTTGACTGCTATGGGTTTCAGAGCCGATGGAACAAGGTGTATGAGTTTGTCTGGTGATGGGTGGGGCAACATTTCGTAAAACGGTGTTTACCTGCTTACGTAATGAATGTTTTTGACTCTTGCCTCGTAATCATTGGCTATGGCATCGGCTAGATAATTTTTACTCTATAAAAATTAAAACTATCAGGTTTAGGTTATTGATAATGCTGACAAAATTTGTGTGTGGTTGTAAAATATACATAGTCCACTTTCAGCTACATCCAATGCTTTGATAAGGAGCAAAGTCCAAAAAACCCCGTGTTACAGAGGCCCTGAAATCTCATAGTAACTTACCAATAAACTAGTTTTATTTTTTCTTATTGTAAAGTTTAGTTTGTTTTAGATACAAATAGGTACTCAGGGTGTCACGGTTAAAGTTACGATTCAAATTCAAAAGTTTATTGATATACATGAAATGAAGCGTAGCAGTATGCTGCTACAGCCAGCAACAAGTTAAGTATATTTTAGTTTTACCAGACCACTGAGTTGATTTAACAGCTCTCCTAGGGCTGGCCCGAAGGATTAGATATTTTTACGTGGCTAGGAACCAATTGGTCACCTAGCAACGGGACCTATACTTATTGTAGGATCCGACCCACACTATATCGAGAAATGAATTTCTATCACCAGAAATAAATTCCTCTGGTTCGGCGTTGTCCGAGCCGGGATTCGAAGTTCGGATTGGCAGCCGTCCAGCGAGGAACTACACCCAGCAACAAAATTCAAGAGATCCAGGCAAAAAAAAAAAAAAAAAAAAAAAAAAAAAAAATTAGTGAAAAGAAATGATTTTACACGAGAAAAATTCCAAACCAATTTATACAAAAGCAAATACCCAAATTTAAATCAAGGTAGGATGTGCTTCTTGTAACATCTGAAAAGTAATGTGAGGGGGGGGCGGGGTTAATTCACTCGTCAAATGTGCATAAAAAGCTTATTTTAACTATCGATTCTTTTCCATCGAGCAGGTCTCTAAGTAAACAGCCGCAGAATACGAGAATACGAGAAAGCGTAAACTATAACAAGGTAGTAAAGAAGAGGTGACCAGCAAACTATTGCGCTGAGTGAAGGTATGTGGATATTATCAAGAACGCTATTCACAAAGTGAAATGCCATATAAAGGCTATTCGATTCCCCACTCTGCCAACGTGGAATCAGAGGAACTTGTTTCTAGTGATTAGAAGTTAATTAATTTCTCTATATAATGTGGTTTGGATCCCACAATAAGCTGTAGGTCCCGTTGCTAGTAACCAATTGGTTCCTAGCCACGTAAAAATATCTAATCCTTCGGGCCAAGCCTAGGAGAGCTGTTAATCAGCTCAGTGGTCTGGTTAAACTAAGATATACTTAACTGTTTTCAAATGCCGATTCCTTCGTCCGGTAAGCATAGCATGATCTCAGGTTTTCGAAGCTGAATGACGGGAACGTGAAGGGAAGAGGCTAACGGGTTACTAAGTTAAGTATATATTAGTTTGACCAGACTACTGAGCTGATTAAAACAGCTCTCCTGGGGCAGGTCCGAAGGATTAGATATTTTTACGTGGCCAGGAACCAATTGGGGTTACCTGGCAAGACGGGACATACTGCTTATTGAGGATCCGAACCACATTATATCGAGAAATGGATTT
Source organism: Macrobrachium nipponense (assembly GCF_015104395.2). Lineage (NCBI taxonomy): Eukaryota > Metazoa > Arthropoda > Malacostraca > Decapoda > Palaemonidae > Macrobrachium > Macrobrachium nipponense. The sequence goes on along the minus strand of NC_087203.1, from coordinate 32,018,824 downwards.
CTAATC
>NC_087203.1:32008818-32013818 GCF_015104395.2 Macrobrachium nipponense | reverse complement strand
TCAAAAATTATATATGAGTTAGCTTTCCCGTTTTATCAAAAATTATATATGAGTTAGCTTTCTCGTTTTTATCAAAAATTATATATGAGTTAGCTTTCTCGTTTTATCAAAAATTATATATGTTAGCTTTCTCGTTTTTATTAAAAATTATAAACTAATTCTTTTCGAATCTGAAAACAAGGAAAGAAAAGAAACATTCCTTTGTGTATTTGATAAACTAATCACTTACAGAAGAAAATTCAAATAGCTGAAGATACAGACATAAATAAGTAGAAAGTCGAGTTTTCTGTTCAGCGTATAATGCTAGAAGAAACTTTAGCCACGGCCCATGAACGTCAGCCGCGGCCCATGAACTTTCAGCCACAACTATGGTGTTCTGTGTTGTGGGCAACTTTAGAGTAGCAATCGCTCGATCATGACAAACTTTAACCTTAAATAAAAATGAAAGCTACTGAGGCTAGAAGGATGCAATTTGGTAGGTTTGATGATTAGAGGTGGATGATCACATACCAATTTGCAGCCCTCTAGCCTCAGTAATATTTAAGATCTGTGGTGGACAGAAAAAAGTGCGGATGGACAAACAAATAGCCATTTCAACAGCTTTCTTACAGAAACCTATCTTATATAGATATATATATATATATATATATATATATATATATATATATATATATATATATATGTATATATATATATATACGTGGTGATATATATATATATATATATATATATATATATATATATATATATATATATATAAAGAAAATGGCAAGATGGCATATTTTGGAATTGTATATTTCAAAATAAATTATAAGTCAGATTTAACATTGGCTCAACGATTCGTATTATATCATAGTGTCTTTTCATGCTCGATGAAATGCGTGAGCTATATGTTGCGTAACTCTGTATTTGAATAAAAGTCCAGTTCAACTGAGGCATAAGCGGATCAGTCCCACATTTGATTTACATAACCATTACTTTTGGATTTGGCTATTTCAATGCTATCTCGATTTTTGACATTAGAATAACATTGGAGATATATATTTACATATATACACGTATCTGTTCTTGTATTTATACGTATTATATATGTATAGGTATGGTATATTATATATATATATATATATATATATATAGATATATATATATAAAAGTTAAAATAGATGAAATTGGCTGAATCAAACCAAAGTTATTCAAATGTGAAGCTAATCTCCTTAAGCCTATGTATGTCTATGTATGTACATATATGATATGATATATATATATATATATATATATATATATATATATATATATATACATCTTATATATACATACATATAGATATACATAGGCTTAGGGAGATTAGCTTCACATTTGAATAACTTTGGGATTCAGCCAATTCAATACTATTTTGATTTGTCATATATATACTATATGTATACGTACTTATAGTTTAATAATATATACACACATTTACATACGTATGAATAAATGAATAGATTATGTGTATATATGCAAATATATATCTCCTATGTTATTTTAATGAAAATCGAGATAGCATTGAAATGGCTGAATCCAAAAGTAATGGTTATGCAAATCAAATGTGGGACTGATCCGCTTATGCCTCTGTTGTGAATATATGATATATAATATATATATATATATATATATATATATATATATATATATATATATATATATAATCAATCGGTTTCCCATCCATGATGAGAGGGAAATTACTGTTATTAACTCTCTGGTTCTCATCATATCTATTGGAGTGAGGCTGCAAACCCTACACCGTCTTCTCTTGGCTACAGCCACCGCAGTTACAAATGGTCAAGTACCTTAGGGTCATGTTAGCCACAGCAAAATTATTCTGGAAAGTGTATAAGTGGCAAAAGAACATCATTTACCATTAAGCAATTCAATATATGATTTTATTTCACTCATACTTGCTATGGCTACGCACTCCCTGGAGGGAGACCTTCAAACACTCGCCTTGGATAATATTGTGATAATAATATCGCAAACGCAAACCTCATTTTCCGCCTATCAGCGGATCAGAGGTTTGTACGCCTTTAAACAAGGTTCGTCTGAGGCTGGCGCCGTTTCTCATTAGCTCCTGGAATCCAGCGGGAGAGGTTTTCCAGGATTTCCATGCATTTTTCCTCGAGCTCCATATGACCCATTCTGATTTCCTCTGGGAGGGAACCACCTCGGCCGAACGCGGAAGTCTTTGATTGCTTCTGCCGGAGCGGTTTTCTACGGATACGATGATGCCCTTTGCTGTAAATTCATCTGCTCCAATCTTCTTGCTTTCTTTTTGTTTTTTTTTTATTTTCTAAACGCTTTCTTTCAGTTTCTCCCACGAATTTCTTTAGGTAATCATCTGGTTCACTGGTATAGTGGTTAGTGTCGTGGATTGTCACTCAAATGTTGCGGGTTCCAGTCTTCCCCAGTGTGGTGAAAAATCACTGGGTCTATATCATGATCAGTTACTGCTTCAGTGTGGGGTCTGCGGTGGGAGGCTGATACCAAACATTCTTTGGAAGCCTGAATTTCAAGTCAATGGCCCCTTTGGTGTGCTTGTTTCTGTGAATGAGTTTCATCTACTGAAATATAATAATAATATAATAATAATAATACTAATAATAATAATAATAATAATAATATTCCAAACAAAAACTTCTTTAGTGTTATTTTTACATAATTTGTTTTTTTTTACGTATTATCAAAGGTATATACAAATTTATATTTACTGAAAGAAAGAAAGTAAATATAAATTTGTATATATCTTTGATAATACCGTAAAAAACAAAGTATGTAAAAAATAAAATGGAAGGAGAAGACAGTAATACAGATGATGTAGCGGGGGTATCCATAATCAATTGCAACAATTGTAGAGACAGATATGTGGGGGAATCAGGCTAGGGGAATAAGGACTAGAATCCAAGAACATAGAAGGGCAGTACAACTTAACTCTCAGGGGAGTTGTTATAGCTAGGCATTGTTGGGAAAATGACCATGAGGATTGGATTTCAAAAACAGTAGGCTTATATACAAAAGCAACAAAATTAGTCACAGGAGGGTAGTAGAAGGTGCACTCATCAGAGAGATTAAAGTAATAGAAGGAAACAAAGGTTTTACCTCAGAAGATCCCATAAGCCGAGCTTTGATATTAAAAGAAGCTAAGATTGACCCTGCTGACCTGGAGATTATTGGTTTCCTGCCCACGACGTTTCTTTTGGTGACCACACCCTTTTACCTCAAGGATATCAGAGCGACAAGAGGGGATTGGAAACTCTCAAGGAAACCAGAACAGCCAACACATAAATGACAGCTCAACGAGAAGTTCCAGAAGACTGCTGGGCCTTGACCCAGGCTAACATCACATTCTCTTGAAAATGGGCCAAGTACGATAGGGCCTGAAAGTACTCGAGTATGTAGTAAAAACTAAATGTAAATACTTAGAAGTAAACAGTTACAAAGTGATTTTGTGAGTTTCTTTTTCAAATAATAATATTGTTAAAAGAATGGCAGAATTAAGGGAGTTGATTTTATACATTGTTTTTTCTATTTTTCCTACAATTCGCTTTTACAGGCTCAGCGATGTTTCTGAGTAACTGGTCTAGGTCAAGCAGGGGTCGTCGTCAGTGCCGGTATTATTCCGTAGACACTGAAGACGACCCCTGCTTGACCTGGACCTGAGATCCTGTTCTAATAAAATAAAAGATTGCCTTCAGCACTTTTAATTTCTTAAAATTCCCAATACGAATATTGGCCAGTTACTCAGAAACATCGCTGAGCCTGAGAAGCGAATTGTAAGAAAAATAGAAAAAAAAAACACTCTTTTTAACAACATTTACCTAAAAGAGGGTCTTCTACAAAAATAATAATAATAATACGTAGTTTCAAAGTTGTTTTAGTTTATCTTGTTGAAGGAGGTGTTGCCGCCTAGGGGAAGACTATATCATTAATGGCAGCTATATTTCCATAGATCTCACTTAGGTGAGATGCCCTTAGGCCTCTGTGTGATGGTCGTTGGTTTGTAGAATGGCCGAAGCCACAACCATTTGACCAGGCCGATCAAACAGTCATGCTTCGCGAAGGCATTAATTCACTTATTTTCTTATATGAAGCTCACATACATGATAATAAATTTCCTGAGAGCCTGCTCTCCCTTAAGCCAGAGGGCTCTCCAACCTATGGCCCGCAGGCCACATCCGGCACGCCAAACAAATCCTTGTGTGGTAGCCTTGAAAAAATAATTATCGCACGACTGGCATCGCTGAATTATTCAAAGCTGGGGCTGCTGACAAGTGAATGAATGAATGAATGAATGAATGGAAGTTTTCTGGCATCCTGACATCGAACTGCTGACAAGTGCAGTGTGTGACAATTGATGGAGGAAAGAATATGTCTGGGACAAAGAAAGGGTTTTGGTTGTGCAAATTACAACAGCTTTGTGAGGTTGGAGGATTCTCAAAACCCATTTTTTCTGCATTGTCTTATCCATCAACAAGCATTGTGCCTAAAAATTGTTGATATGTCTTGTGTCATGAAACCTGTGGTTTCTGTGGTTAATATCATTAGATCTCATGCACTCAACCATCGCCAGTTCAGTGATTTCTTGAAAGAAATTTCCTGAGAGCCTGCTGTCCCTAAAGCCAGTGGTTCCCAAACTTTTTCCCTGTCATTTCCCCCTGCACCCAGTTCAACCATCCAGATTTCCCCCTTCATGTGTATGAAGGAAAGAGTAGTTAAAACACACTGTGACTATTTACTCATTTATTTTTCAAATGTACAAACATACTGATAAACATATATTTACAGAGTAAAGTGAATAGAGAGCGGTTAGTAACAACTAACCGCATAGCCATAGAGAGCGGTTAGTAACAAATAAAAGGATATGAGAAAATCCATCTGAGATTTTTTTTAGTCAGTAGGTAGTGTAATTATTTTCCCCCAGGTAGCTTCAATTACCCCACCCCGCCCCCGCCCCAGGGGCCCCCAAAATT
>NC_087203.1:31966318-32003818 GCF_015104395.2 Macrobrachium nipponense | reverse complement strand
GAGGATTTTCTCGTACCAGGTGAAAAAATGAACCGAGGTAAAGTTACAGAATGTGGGAAGTTCGAACAGGAAGAGACAGAGAGAAGCAGACGAGAGGAAAAAGGCAGAAATCGATAGAGCTGTGGAATCAATATCATGATTAAACTAATATTGTAATATTAATTCGTTGTCAATGTCGGATTATTTGAACTGGACTTCATTGACGATTGGGTGACGTACCCAGCATACAGTATCACTTTGGGTATGATGTACAGAGCATATTGACAAAAGCCAGCATTGGGTAGAATGATTAAAGGATACCCTACTGAATTTTGAGTTCGATATATACATGTGTATATTGATCTATAGCTTTTCTGTGTGTGTTTACCGGCGTATACACAGGAAATAAACACGCGAGAGTTTGGGACACGTGTCATTAATCTTTACGAAATACTTCCGTACTTTATGTTGTTGCAAACGTCTATGATTATGTTTCTTGAAAAAACACGGGCTTGCACATCCATGCACACACTCACACTTACAAACACACACATTTGCGAATATATACGCAAATAAAAGATTAGAAAGAAAAACACACTCACGCATATCTGTGCCTGACCTGTGTAAACATATACTAGAAAATTATTACTGTCGCATTCTTACTAAATGCTGAATCAAGAGTAAAATCTCACTTCCCACTGCACGCCTCATACCCACCCCCCCCCCCCCCCCCCCGCCCCGATCTCCTCTCCCCTTCCCCTCCACAACAAAAGTCACGTGTATGAGTGTGTTTTTATGAGCAAAGCGTATGAATCTCCATAACCATAACATACATATGCGTAGAGCAAATGTACTTATGAATTGTTATGTACATATTGATTCCCAAAGTCATCGTATAGTTATAAAAGACTCTAATAAACTGGAGACTTAGCATTATAATTTCCCTGGTTAAGAATTTTTTAAATAACTTTTACATCATATTCTTTCTAATCTTTTATTTGCTATATAGTCGGCAAATGTATATATATATATATATATATATATATATATATATATATATATATATATAATCTTGTGTATCACCAGTCGAAACAGCCAATACCATAATTAAAAGCCAGTTGAAAGCGATAGGGATGCATTATACCAGTTGTAAGATTAATTTAACTGTCTCGAACAAGTAAGGTTACTGGTCATGAACAACCTCTCTTATTGCATTGCATAAATTCCCTCTCTGCGTTATTGATGTTTATTTTTCGGGCCTGGGCTATGAAAATGCGTTGGGTAGCCCGTGTCATCAGCTTTACTTAACGCGAAAAACAAACGCGAGCAAGGAGCGCAAGGCGAGCTTCAAATGCCGGACACGTGCTTTCGGTCTCTTCGTAGGCTTCGTCTTGATGTGTGGGTTCATGATTTTATTCTTCCCTGTTACCTTCCCGTCTCCTTTTAGGACTCTCTTGTTCGCTTGTCCGTTCATATAAGGAACGAGTCAATCTGGTGAATAACTACATAAAGAAACAGAAGCATGTACTTCGCGACCTGGCCTCAAAATATAAAAAGGCAAGCAGTCACGTTCCTAATGTGTTTGGTTGTATGCCTCACGTACGTCGTCGATGGAGATTGCTGGTTGAGGTTTAGTATGGGGACAGTATGTGGGGAGTGGGAGCGGCATGGGGATGGGGGAGGGCAACAATTGCCGACCATGCTCGATATGGCTTCACAAAGTTGCCAAGTACCTTTGAAAGAGCATATGCAGTTGACTGCCTCAACTAAAGTCCTCTTAAGGCAGAACAACTTAGGATAACTTGCCGCTACGGCCGTTCTGAATATTCTTAATTTGTCACGTTGTATTCCGCATCTACAGGAAACCTACAAGCGTTTCGTCTAAGACACTTCCTCCCTAGTGTTTCTCCACCTCTGTATTGCTTGCTCCTTGTACTTCGACCATGCAACACGTTGGAGTTGTGTTTCAGTGCCAAATACGGCAGGACACTACAAACTGCTGTCAGTGGCTTCTCTTCTGAGAGTTTAGCATTTTTTCAGAGATCAACGACCGGATGCCTGTTTAGGTCTGAACTTTTAACAGACCTTATGTCTTGCCCCCGTGTTTTAATTTCAACATGTTCCTATCGCATTCTTTATTCGTGTCACGCTTGTTCCTTACTTATATCTGACCTTAACAACGCCTGCATAATTGACTGTTTATCGATTTTAATAAGCATATGTGTGTACCAGACTACGTACACTCTCAGGCTCTGTTCCCGTGAGTATAATTCATCAACTTTAACTTCTTCACCTTGTCCACCAGAGGCAAATAGGTCTAGTTCATTGTCTCAAGAATTCCACGTGGGTCGAAGCGCCGGACATTCTTTACCTTCATTAATAACCGTTGGGAGACCATCGTCTCCCGTTATACGTTTACAAAGGCGGGAAAGATTGCAGAGGTGTAGCCTGGAGACCAGAAAAATTTTATTAGCCACATAGGAGTCCGATACGATCCAGTCTGGCGGCCTGATTATAGGCCTATCGCCAAGTTCACTAATAAAGATCCAGTTCTTCCCCGTGTAGTCATCAATGTGCCACACATTATTAAAGAATAAATTCATATCCATTTGTAGAGCTGAATTATCGTCGTCACGAAAGAAAATGATTGCTGAAGCATCAGAAATGGTTGCATCATCGTCATGCAATAATGCCGCCGATGGTCTCTTATAGATGTGAATAGGAAGAAATATCACTTCTTTTACCTGAAATGATGCTCTCTGCTCGCCATCCAAAACCTTCCCTCAAATATCTCTTGACAACGAAATACGATGGTCTGCTTCTCACCTTATCTTCCATTTTTTTTTCTGTACATTTTTGTGAATATATAGTTGATTTTTAATAAGAAAACATGCCACTCTTATCTTTGTTTAAAATTACAGAAACTTTTTTGGTTTTTTTCGTGTGCAAAAATATATCTGATCTATGAATGTTGTCTTGTCAAAGGAAAATCTTTTGAAAATTCATTATAATCACCCATCGAGGTAAGAGTGAGTTAAACCGTAGCCACGGTTAAACTCCAGCGGTTGTTGAATTTTATTTGTGCCTTTAAAACTGTGAAATCCTTAGCCTGTTGATGTATACAGGATAGTCAAGTTTGTTCACCTGAAATAAGGAATACAGTAAAGACCTATATTTCGTCTGAAGTCATCATTTGTGAGACTTAATATCTGAGCTGGAGACGTGAATAACCAGCAAAACTTGAAAATGTACAATTTCGAGCTAAATTATCAGCTTATCTCGCTAGCCAGTCACTTGGCCCAGAAAGATATAGCAGCTGTTGTATGGTTTTTCTTTCGTATCATCAGCCACTTGTCTCGGTATTGGAAACCCAACCTTTGTCTTGTGTAAAAAACACTGCAACTCAGGTTTAAGACTAATAATACCATTAAGGGGAGGGACGCTGCGATCCAGATCATCAGCTTCTCTCTCTCTCTCTCTCTCTTTATGAGCTTACACGAGATTTTGTGGACGCTGCTGCTGCGTTGAAAGTTCGTGACGTCATATGATGATGTCTATACCACCCAAATGTTCCTGAATGTTTTATAAGAAAATGGCTCAGCACCGGTAGACATTTTCCTTATCTAAGTATGGATGCAGTGCGAGAATGTGTATGAAATAGTTATATAGCTCACGTGAATTAAAAAATATTTTACTTCGCCCGACAGCTTCCTTTTAATAACAATTATACTGTCAGCTATCAAACAGTAGTAAATAAACGCCAAAACAACCATGTAGACACACAACACACACGCACGCACACACACACACAAATTTATGCTCGATATCAGCTCACGCACATACCACATGCTACCACCCTATTAAAAGAAAATTCATTTAGTTAAATAAACCGGTGATACGTGATACCATATGAGAATGGAGGGATGGGTGCACTGGACATCACTTATTTCGGAGTAGCCGCAAGCTAGCTAGCTACATCTCTATTTATATCTATCTATTTATTTATGTATATGGAATATATACGTGTATATGCATATATATATATATATATATATATATATATATATATATATATATATATATATATATATTATATACTAAAGTAATTACTGGTTATTTTGAATGGCTGAGGCACTCTCGTGTGAGGTATAGAAAAGTGCCTTGTCCGCTTGTATAGTCGTGACGTCACGCCGAGACCCAGGAACAAGTGAGGCAAGATAACTGCAGTTTTTTTTTCTCGTACCGGGAAATGGTGGCAGTTACCATTCTTTACTTCTTTCTTTCTTTTCTTTAAAAAAATCCTCTGGAGTGGATTTACGGAACAAGCGTGGGGTTATGTTTTGTTACTTACCTTTAGTATTTTTCAATTGTTTGTGTTGCAAAATATTATTAATGAATGCCAATATTGCATTTATAATCTCTCTCTGGTGATACGAGCAGGACTTAAGCAATGGATTATGCTGATAATATGAATTTCTGAACCGCAATTAATTGATTACTGTGCAGTTCTGAGTCAGCATGAAGCTCATTGAGTCGTATAGATGAATATGAGAGAGAGAGAGAGAGAGAGAGAGAGAGAGACGAGAGATGAGAGAGAGAGAGCTGGCTAGGTAATCATCATTGTTATTTCACGTTTCGTATGCATATACGTATATATATATATATATATATATATATATATATATATATAATATACATGTATATATGTATAATATACTCTATATATATATATATATATATATATATATATATATATATTGTGTTGTGTGTATAATACTTACACCTATTGTTTATTGAAAACACTACAGGAATGTAATATGGTGTTCATTACAGAAGTGTGATTGGTCCGCTGATATCCATATCAAACACATGATATGTGGTTTGGTTTAGTAAACAAACTGGTTGCTTGAGTAGATGATGATACATTGTTTACATATACCCCATATCCTGATTCTAAACTTCTTTTTTGTAGATAGTTTGACTAGAGATATAACTAAATTAAGTTCATTGCGCAAAATTAGAAGGAATGAGGCTGAACCCTGGCAGAATTCGAGGTACGATTGGGAATAGGTCTAGGACATTAATTTTGCTCCGCACCTCCCTCACACCTACTAGGTCTTCATTGTCAGTGTTTCTCATTTACAGACAACTCATCTAAAATCATGTGTCATTCTTGACATCAAATTCATTTTTAAGAAACATTTCAGATCCATTCCATCATCAATTGCAAAAAGAAAGACATTGGTGTATAACTGAGAAAGTCTTTCAGTGTTCTTGGAGGTCTGCCTATCCTGGGGAACGTTTTAAATATTTTTTTCTGTAGTGTTTTTATCACTATTCCCTCTGTTCTTCAGCAGCTGATCTGTACCTTAAATTGTTGGACAATATCTTGAGTTCTATTGAATTTCTTATTGCTTGATCGTGATTTTAAGATCAATTACCCTTTAAAATTTGTTATAATTATGATCATCCTTTGTATTCAGATCTTCAAAGATTTTACGATCCAGCATTTAGCAGTAGACTTGCAGTTAAGTCTAAGTCGTTCCTTTCTTTTGCAAGTTCATTGCACCACACAGTTTTCTGGAAGCTTATTCCATCTGTGCTCATGTCGTGGAATGAGATTCTGGTCATCTATACGCTGTTTTTATCCATCTGTCCATCCGCCTGTGGTGTTGCCGTATGGTACACTGCGTCCCGGGCTTTTTTAGATCGTTACATTCAGCTTACATTCAACAATAATAATAATATCCTATTTCGAATATTAACGGTGTACTTCGCATACAGTAAATTATTAAAACACTTTTCAGTTGCAAATGTACACCCAGATATCCTTTTATTTACCTAAAACTTACACATAGCGTAACTATTTAAAGCCCGGGACGCAGTGTTACCATGCGCGACCACCAAGGAACTTCAGAAGTTCAAACTAGTTGCGAAAGCAAATTTTACTGAACAGGCTCATATGAGTCTAGTTTTATGTTTCTTTATTTCTTTGGTATGTTTATTCCTTATTACTTTTCCGTTTCTTCTTCGGCTCTGGGCTAGTTTTCCAATTAGATTCCTTGGGCTTGTAGCATCGTGCTTTGGTAACTAGAGTAATATTCAAAATAAAAATAACAAATAACTTTATATACATTACGTTAATGGTCAATGAATTACAATTATATTCTACTAATTTGAAACTATAGCAGTAAAATGCAGTCGCACCTACGCATGCTAATAAGCGAAGAGTATTATATATCAATCAGTAATGACCTGGAATGATTATGTACATTCACCAACCTAATTATTCTGAAATATGGGCTTGCTTGATTGCAGCCCAAACAGCATAACGTTTTCGCTAATTAGGAACCTTGGGGGAAGACTCTCATGACCAGGTAGTAATTAGTGAATGGAAGGAACCATAATTTCCAATACCCTGAGCCAGCAAAACTAACTGTTAACATATTGGCAATAAATGCACACATATAGTAATACTGACTGTGTATAAGAGGGGTTTACGAATGTAGATTATAAATTTTCTTTTTGTACCTGAGGCCTATATGTGCACACATACACGTACATATCACATACACACAAACATACACAGACACACACAAACTCATATATATATATATATATATATATATATATATATATATATATATATATATACATATATATATATATATATATATATCTAATATCATATATATATATATATATATATATATAAAGTTTTTTTTGCCACGAAGGAAAAAATGAAAACGAGTTGGCCGATACTTTCGGTCCTATGTGCAGTAAAGGGTCCGAATAGGACGAAAGTACTCGGCCCAACTCGTTTTTCATTTTTTCCTTCGTGCAAAAAAAACCTTTTATTTATACATAGCATCACGTTTTGTATACTTCTTGATCAAGTTATTCATATATATATATATATATATATATATATATATATATATATATATATATATATATATATGATGTGTGTGTGTGTGTGTGTATGTATGGTGTTTTTACGTTGCATGGAACCAATGGTTATTCAGCAACGGGACCAACGGCTTTACGTGACTTCCGAACCACGTCGAGAGTGAACTTCTATCACCAGAAATACACATCTCTAAATCCTCAATGGAATGCCCGAGAATCGAACTCGCGTCCACCAAGATGGCAGGGAAAGACCATACCGATCACGCCACTGAGGTGCTGTGTGTGCGTGTGTGTATCTAAAGCTATAAGATAAAATCTTCAATTACTTAGTGATAGTAACAGTTGTGATTAAAATACTATGCCACCATTCCAGCTTGTCGTTCAGTCTCAAACGCCTTCGTCAGGAGGGGCATGCCATATTGGTGGGTCACACTGCGGTTCCAGTGGGCAAAGGACCCTGTCAAGTCCATCAGAAAATTGCAAGGGATTTCGTACATCAAATATAAATTAATATCGCCCATAAACTTACGAATTACGCAAACATACCAACATCTGAAAAAACGCTTCAAATTTGATAAAATGGCACGTTCCTCAAAATTGAAGCCCATGAAGAGAATTCAATTCCTTACAAATATGATAAACGTCATTTTTATATTTTCTTCATACGGAACTTTACTTCGTTCCATATTCACTTATTAATGAAGGAATCTTTTGGATAAGCCGCATAAAATTTTGCAAAGTCGACTTAGCGATCTGTTTAAACTAATCTAAAATAAACTAATAATATTGATCTTGATCTCTCGTTGGACGAGTGGTTTACGTGCTCACCTACCGATTCGGTAGTCGAGAGTTCGATTCCCGCTCTGCCAACGTGGAATCAGAGCAATCTATTTCTGGTGATTAGAAATTCATTTCTCGATAAACTAAGATATACTTAACGTTGTTGTTGTTGTTGTTGTTATTATTATTATTATTATTATTATTATTATTATTATTATTATTATTATTATTATTATTATTATTATTATTTGTTCTAAGTCGGTCCACAATCATAAAAAAGTAACGTTAATATGAATTTTGCTTTACGCACATTCAGAATTTGCCACCCCGAATATATAGACGGTAAACTTGAACACATCACGGCTACTTTAAGAAGTCTTAGATATCCCCCTCACTTCATTGAGAAAGCAATTTCGCGAGCAAGGAAGTCGTTCTATGGACTTAGAGATAATACCAAGGAAAAACCAAAAAAGTATGTGTCCCTTCCCTTTAATCCAGAAGTGAAGAATATAAGTGGGCATATAAACAAAAGTCAGAAGGAAACTAAAATTGTGTTCAAATATGAAAACACAATAAGACGCACCCTCGTAAGAAACAATAACAATGATAAAAATCCCATAGTCCCCGGCGTTTACGAACTACCGTGTATGGATTACAATAGTAAATATTTGGGCGAAAGTGGACGAGGACTAGATATACGTGAACACAAGCAAGCTTATGAACTACATTCACAAAACAGCGCGATAGTAGGACATGCATTCAGTAATGATAATAGACCCAACTGGAACGAGGCTAAAAGTATCTTTATAAGTAACAATGTAGTTACACGATTAGTTGAGGGAGCTGCTATAAGTTTATGAGAATCATTCAAAGGAAACAAAGTCTTTGTCAAAGAAAACCTATTTGTTAATTTTTATATTACTAGTAGTGTTTTAAAGATTTTAACTGTAGGACAGGCTCTGTTTTTCCCTCTCCTGATGCTGCTTCCACCTTGCCTCTCCCTGTCCAGGTAACGCTGCCCCAGGGGAGTTCTGGTTACGGTGCCCAATCTACGCCCTCGGATGAAGGACTTCCTGCAACGTTGCAACAACCATTGCGGAGATCCAACAGAATTGCAGCCAGAAGGATTGATAGGGGAGAGGAAATCACCTAGTTGGAGTTAACTGCCCTCTTTCTTCATCACCTGGTCCATAAACGAGCTAACGACCGGTGTCAACAATCTTCAACGACTCTTGTTTGTTTATTTTTAAATTCAAACTCAGTACATGGTGTACCTAATCGTTCATTTGGACTGAAGATGAACCCAGGAAGGGTCCGAAAGGTTTCTGTAAAGAGTTTTAAAAATTATACACGGACTCGCAACATTGTTTATTATTGTGGACCCCTTAGCACATTATATATACTCTCGCGATAAAGAGTTTTTCCCAACTAATTATTATTATCATTATTATTATTATTATTATCATTATTATTATTAGACCAAAATCTTTATAGAAAAATGTCACTTCTTGAAGCCAATAATTTGCTACAACTTTCTAAAACCGGAATTATTTCAAGACCGCTGCGGCCTCTGTATTTACACCAATATTTCTCGCTCGTTGGAAGATTTTAGCGCTGGAATATCGTCCAGCGAGCTGAACCTTTTGAATCACAGAATTGGTCCCGAAATCTAAAAGCCTTGAAGCCTTGAAGGGATAAAACTCGCTAACACCATTTCGTTCCCCTGTCCCTTTTTGTCAGACTCCATTGCGGCCGTCGAATCGTTTTTCGAAAAAAGCTGTAAATGCCTTTTGTATTCATAATTTTGCTCGCACCTTACTCGAGAGAAAGCTCTCATATTGCTTCTCGTTTAATATTCGTAACTTACTTATAAACAAAAATTTGTATTGTTTCACAATTAAATTCTCTCCTCACTCGTTTTTGTTCTGTATCTCGTTTAGAAGGCTATTATATCCTTTCCTCGCTAAAAAAAAAAAAATAATAATAATAAAATAAAATAATTTTTTTTTTTAATTCGCTCATATTCAAATCTTTCACATCCCAGTTCTTCCCTTTTGAATCGAACCTGAGCCCAAAATAGTCTCCTGGGCGCGTAAAGCCTTTTCACAATCGAACCTTCTGCATTTCACGGCTACGCTGAGAAAGCGAATTTGATTATTTGATTAATTTCAAAATACTCAGCTGTGCGCTGCTGACTTTGTTGTTGAGCTTCCGTCCGATCACTTGCTGTAATTTGCTGCCTGGAATAGTTTATTTTCTGCTTTTTGCTCTAGTATTCAGGACTCGGTAATGGAAGTCTGTTGCAATCATGCCTTTTGTTTTATTCCGTTTTTCCTTTTCCGACTAATTATTCTACATCCAGAAGTATTTGATTACTAAATCAAACACAACACCAGGATGAAGTAGCTGCCTGGATGACATTTCCAATTTCAGACATCTATTCATGAGAACGAAATTATTATGACGTCTCTTGTTGGTATGCGCTAGACTCGGCTGGATTACCCACGTATTCAGTCAGTTCTGTTTATGAAATCAGTTCAGCACAAAAGACTCCATCAAGCAATGCAGTTCATCACTGTTCATGAGGTTATTGTCCTTCTTTTTCCCAAGGACTGCCACACAGCGGTCTTTTTGGGGAAACGCTTCGCAAGATCTTGGAGACCGGTAGTTGATATGGAACATCCAAGAACCGAAATTATGCGCTTCGATGTTTTCTTGTTGAAGCAGCGAAGAACCGTCTTACAGTCAAAAAAAGCTATTCCAGGTATCGTTTTTAGCAACAACAGAAACGTACTTTGCAATTTCCAAGGTTAAAGTATTAGATTGTATTCCACAAATGACAATGAAAAGAGTTTTTCTTAGAAAATGGCCAACAATTTCGTCCTCTAATGCTTAAAACAATGCATCAGTCATAAGCTGAGGTGAACAATCCATCACTTAAAGGGTGATAACTCATATGTTATACTTTTTACCATGGTAGGATATCTTATAAGTGCCTATGATACATTATAGTTCATCGCAATTTCATCATCTTTTCGTCAAATCCCTTATTCATATCGAATAAACAGAAAATCAACAAGTCTCCTGAAACGAGTTAATGAGAGCATCTATAATTGATCAAGCATGTTCTACCCTTAAAGAATCAAAGTTAAAAGAAACTGGTATGACATTCCAAGTATGTGAACAACTATTTATAATAGCTTATGTACAATCGAACATACATATCTTCGTGCCTAAAGAGATTAGCAGTACTATAACGTAATTATGTCCATTGTACGTATGCTATTATAATTAGTTGTTCACATACTTGGGATGTCATACCAGTTTCTTTTAACATTGATTCTTAATGGATGGAACATGTATGATTAATCATAGATGCTCTCATTAACTCGTTTCAAGAGGTTCGTTGATTTTCTGTTCACTCGATATAAACGAGAGATTTAATGAAAAGATGATAAAATTACTATGAGCTATATCATAGGTACTTATAAGATATCCTACCATGGTAAAAAGTATAACATATGAGTTGTTACCACCCTTTAAGTGATGGCTTTTTCACCTCGGCTTATGACTTGATGCATTGCTTTAGGTCAAACGCACAACGACCGTCTTGTTAAATACAACAAACATACATCTCTTTCATGGCACTTCCCCTTTTATCTTGACGCCCTGCAAAATAAGAAAAAAATATGTTAGGACTAACAACCCTTGTCAGGGCAGCAAAAATGCAGGTTGAACGGACTCTTAGCAAAGGTCTATGACAACTGATAAATTTCCACCTCCTACCTCATGAATCACAGCAGCCATTGCCTTGTTCCCCCAGGTCGCGCGTGGTGGAAGGGATCTTTGAACACTCATCATAATATTATGTGTGTCTGTTTGTACGTTCGGTCTCTCGGGCAGTACGAAAGTATACTACATAACCTGTTCCGTGCCTCTATTGTTTATTAGCGATGTTTATCAAAGACTCTGGCGGCTGTCATATTTTCAGAGACACCATAACTTTGTTGAAGTGGATTATGAAATCTCCTTTCAATTATATGGTATTGCAGTAAGTAACCTGGATATTAAGGTGAGATAATAAACTTAAAGAATGAGAGAGATTTATGCTCAGAGACTAGAGGAAAATGAAGAAAGTTAAGCCCCCAAACTAATCTTCTATGATGATTTACGAAATTCTATGTAAATATGATCAAGATAGGAAGCAGTAGGTGGCTGAGCATGGATTATACAATGAAATGAGTATGTACTATATTGATCCAAGAACAAATGGAGATTGGGAGACAAAAGACAACGATAATAAAGGGAAGGCAAAGCGAGGAAAGTCTGTATAAATATTTCCCAGCACTTTTTCATGACATATATTTTTTTTATCGTTTTCAGCAGTGGATTTCAAAATCGTTATCAAATTTCCATGAAATCATACCCGTTTGCACACGGAGTATCGAGCATGCGCAGTGGTTGCGAATGTGTGCGTTTGGATGCGCCTATAGTTTGTAAACATTTATTTCCTCCCTCCTACCATCTCTCTCTCTCTCTTTCTCTCTCTCTCTCTCTCTCTTTCCCGCGAATGCTTACATTAAGAAACCAAACCCTGCGAGGAACGCCTAGATCTAAACAATTTGCGTAATGCGCATTCTCTGGCGCCTAATCATTTGCAGTATCAGTAACGGCTCTCAGGTAAAGCCACGATCAAATATTTATGCTTTGCTTGGGGGATCTGTATACACAAGAAAAGAGAGAGAGAGAGAGAGAGAGAGAGAGAGAGAGAGAGAGAGAGAGAGAGAGAGAGAGAGAGAGGCGTTTAGTCTGCACATACGCTTTCAAAAATTTATGAACTTTCAGAAGTACACAGCTATGTATTAATTTTTGTTGTTGTTGTTGTTGCTATTATTCATTTCATTTCTAGCTAACCGTTCTGGAATGGAATCGCTTTTAGAAACTAGTGAGAGAGTTCATAAGCATATAAATAGACATCTTATAGAAATATGTTCATTCTTATAACCAGTTTTCCATCGTAATAATGTATTTCATGTCCCTCCTGTGACCGCAGTCATTTCCATTTCAAGTTTGCTTTGCAATCCCTGAGTTCATGAAAATACCTTGGGAAATATTTCGGAACCCATAAACCTCAGTAGGAAATCACTTTATACAACTGGAAAAATTAGTTAGTACACCGTTTGAACGATATCAAATAAATTATTAAAATTATTAACTCTCTGGCCTTGATGTGCATTTGTTTATTTATTTATTTTTTCTGTTTATCTTTCTTTCGTTTAAGGTACGTAAATAAATTCCATCTCCTTCTTAGACGATGTAGAAACGCAAAACTATGGTTTATACCAACTATGTTCCTTAAAAGTTTTACTCTCTCTCTCTCTCTCTCTCTCTCTCTCTCTCTCTCTCTCTCTCTCTCTCCTATATGCATACCAGCATACACACACACACGCATATATATATATATTATATATATATATATATATATATATATATATATATATATATATATATATATATATATTTGTGATATGTATGTACGTTTATATATATATATATATATATAATATATATATATATATATATATATATATATTATATATATATATATATATATACATAATTTCTGCAATTTGTTCTAGTTTCCCCCTCCCCTCTCACCTACACATCGTTTTCTATCTGATTCTCTCCCCGATTCCCCTTCTCACCAAAATCCCCTTCAATCTCCCGACTGCACCTCTTCCCAAAACATCCCGAAAGGTGACGGGAAAGCACGAAACCCAGCGAAACCTCCGGATCCCTTGCTTTGGCCACCGCGCGCCTCCGTAAATCTGCAAATGTAAACTGGCCGTATTACTGGCTGCACGAAGGGGCCCACGGTGTTTACATTGGCTACCTGGGCCACTCAAATCAACTCTTCCTCGCCTCCGATGGATACGAAATTGAGTATCCTCAATCTAACGGGGGGAGAAATGGAACTATGAAATGTACGGAAAAGCAAAAAACAGGCCAACCAGTAACACTATACTCAGTTTTTTTCCATCTGTCCATCCGCCTGTGGTGGTCGCGCATGGTAACACTGCGTCCCGGGCTTTAAATAGTTATGCTGTGTAAGTATTTAGGTAAATAAAAGGATATCTTGGTGTACATTTGTAACTGAAAAGTGCTTTAATAATTTACTGTACGCGAATTACACCGTTAATATTCGAAATAGGATGTTATTTATAGCCCGGGACGTAGTATTACTATGCGCAAAGACCACAGGCGGAGGACAGTGAAAAAAAAAAAAAAAAAAAAAAAACAAAAAAAAAAAAAAAAAAAAAGGAAGTATAGACAACAATCGATAAAAGAAAAATAGAGGAGCCGTTACAAAGGCGTATCCTCGAAGTACAAGTGCTGATTCAATGACGATGTACTGTTCGATTGTATTCGGTTACCCTTATAGTCTTTGCATAGACTTACACAGAAAATAAACTTTACATCTCACGAACATGCGCAGACGTGCGTAAATGTATGCATAAGAAATGCATAAATGGATAGACGTATATCCCCAGCATGGAGCTGGGACCGTCAGTGCACCTCATTCGGCCCTTAGCTGCTAGAATTTCATTCCTTATAGCTTTTACTATACTCCCGTTCGTATTCTCATTCTTCCATCTTGCTTTCCACCCTGTTCTAACAATTGATTCGTAGTTCAACTGCGAAGTTTTCCTCCTGTTGCACCTTTCAAACCTTTTTACTCAATGTCCGCTTCAGCGCTGAATAACCTCATAAGTTTCAGCGCTTGGCCTCAAGCTTAAATCCTATATTCTATTCTATTCGATAGACATCTGCTGCTGTAAGACATTCTTTCAAGACTGAGTTTCCACCAGCTGCTTGTTAAAAGTTATGATCATCTATTGTCTCCATGGCAACTGTGACAAAGGCTTACCATGAAGATACAAGGTGATAGAGACACATCTTGCTCGCTATCGTTCCACCGATCACGAACAGTAAGGCTTCGTAGAACAATGTCTCTTTATTTCATTTACTTTTTTTTTCATTCCTTTTAGCTATTTGCATGGATATGAACTGTACAGGAAGAACTCAAAGCATAAACAACATTTACATATATAAAAAAAGGCTTTCAGCAAAAGAAAATACGGTGCTACTTTGGCTTGTTATCAAAAACGTCGCTTATACTCCGAGGTGCTAGTACTCACACCGTATGGTAAAATGGAACGGTCTCTCTAGAGTCTAGACTCTAGAGCGTGGCTAAATGTAAAGTAGACGGCTGCACGAATATATCGTTTATCAATAATTTGTCGACCACACAATATAGAAATGGGTGTATATAATACTTTGATCCCGAGTGGCTAGTAATAAACAAGGCGTCCCAAGGAGCTTCCTCCATGTTTAGTACTAACACCGAGGAGGAGGTGACGAATTGAAAACAACCCAGAGTAGCACCGAAAATACTTTGCGGCAAAAGAATAACAGAGACAGTTAGCCCTCTTAGCCTATTGGAGAGCGGTTTATGTAGTTCTAGATAGAAAGATAGAAAGATACCGACAGAATACCTGTAGAATACCTGCAAAATAGCTCCGTACGTTAGGGCCAGTTACTACGTCTATCTCATCGAGGCCTTCCCCTTTCAGGATTCGATCACAATTTGCCAGGATTATTGAGGTCAATGATGTCAGCCACGATTTTGGAATTGGAGACCCGGAGTCATATCAAGTTAAAATTGCTCCGGTTTTGGGATCGCGGAAAGAGAGAGAGAGAGAGAGAAAGTTATTAAAAAAAACTTATGGTTAAATAAATAGGACTTAAAGGACAATTTTTCATTGCTTACAAGAACATAGCTATTGGTAAACGTAAGATTTCTAAGAGCCTGAAAATATGGATAATTATCTTGATCGTTGGATGTATTCTGGAAAATGTGGTAAAGAACTTTGAAATGATTTTAGTAAATATTTACCAATAAAATGTGTTCAGTCTTTAAGTTTTATGCTGTTAAATCAGTGACAGAATATTCCTGCTGAAAAAAATTGTAAATGTCTATAGAGACTATACTGGAGACTGAGTTGATTTTTCAATTTCTGCTTAAAAAGAATTATCAAAATGTTCCAGAGGCAGTTGGCTGCCTCTATCGAGAGGAGCGCTAATGGTGTGCGTGCAAGTTGTTCATCCTACCTTTCTTGTGACTTTTTTCCTAATTTTCTTCATCTGGTTTTCGAAAAATAGCAAAAATTCAGCTTAGCTTTGAGCAACTGTGAATAAACTGTTTTCCATTTGAGTAATTTTTCGATTTTCATGACAGATTAATTTATCTGTTTACGGAATTAGACAACAGATTAAGACAATTGGAATATTACGAGGGCAGTCCTAAGGCTAGCAACCTCATCCCAAAATACATTTTATAACCCAGGAAGAGAAGTACCGTCTGGAACAACCCTTTTCAAGATGAAATGCGCTTGAATTTCATATATATTCAGTATATATACATATCCATATACATAGAAATATATGCACATGAATATAGTGTATGTACGTATATATACATATACAGTATGCAGATATGCATATATATATATAATATATATATATATATAATATATATATATATATATATATATATATATATATATAGAGAAGAGAGAAGAGGAGGGAGAAGGGAAGAGGAAGGTGGATAGAGAGAGAGAGACGAGAGAGAGAGAGAGAGAGAGAGGAACGGTGCTCTCTCGTATGTTAACGTGATCATCTCTTAGATCAATCACACCTTGCAACTACTTAGTCAACATCTTCATGAAATACAACCAAAGCACTTGAATTAAAAGCCGGGCTTCACGATGAGTCCAATCTACTTTGAAATGGTCTAATAACAAATGGGTATTCACCAACTATACAACAACAGAGCTTTTCCCAAAACCGAACGATTTTTTTTTCTTTTTCGAATAATCGTCTCTTCAGTCGTCTAGTAAAACCTGCAACGGAATTTCCATTTGTTATGCCAAGAGGTAATGTGTGGGAAGATGACGACTTCTCTTTGAACTTCGTCTGTTGCGGTCTGTTCTTCCTCATTCTACTCTGATTTTGCCGTTATTTATCTTCTGAATGGCAGTTTAGGTTATGTATACACGCATACATTCATACATACACGCACATATATATATGTATGTATAATGCATACATATATATAGGTAGATATTTATAGTAAAAAAACCAATGTAAATGAGTTGGAGAGAATGGAGTGGACAAGATTAAGACTGAGTTCCCCCCATTCTCTTGCTATTGAAGTTGGCCGTTGGAACAGAAGAGGGCAGGAGGGGCCGGTTACCTGTAGAGGAGAGGCAGTGTGTGTGGCCAAATACAAACTGAGCAACATGTAATCGAAGCATGGCCCAGGACCTACCTGATTCGGACCCAGTTTGATATCTCATCAATGAACGGTTTGATAGTAGAAAGAGCAGATTATGCAAATGTTTGTCATATCGCAAGCTTAATTTTGAAGGTTTTCAAATAATAAGACGCAAACTCTCTCATTGTGCCTCGCCCAGCTGACTTCATTTTGTGTTACAATTTTAATGCATTTCCTGTCTAATCTGAATGTGTGATGTTTATTAGTCTATGTTATAGTATTGTTGCTATGTGATATAGAATTGGATATTCTAAACAGCTCTCGATATGATCTCTTTTGTGGTATTTAAGAAATTAATATTAATTATTGTTGCCATTTGTTTTGAATACAGTTCTTTTTAATCTTCTTTTTTCCTTTTTAGGAAATGTAACTTGTGAAGGAGTTTATGTTTTTGAACCGTTGTATAATTTCATAATATTGTATTTGATGTTTCTGTGGAGAATGGTCAATAAAATATCTATCTATCTATCTATATGTAGTATATACTATATATACACACACACACACACACATATATATATATATATATATATATATATATATTATATATATATGTATATATATATATATATATATATATATATAATATATATATATATATATATAGTGTAGAGTATAGAAAGGTCCAGAAGTCACCCTTGATTGCAATAATTGTCGCCTCTCAAGGAGGCAAAAAATTCCAAGGGCACTGCAAACAAAGTGTATGGGATGTATCAAGCGTTTGTTATGAAACAGACTTGTGATATGTTTGATTGTTAACAAGAACTATATAGAGGTAATGTGAAGAGGGGAAAGTTGCTGAGATCGATAAAAGGTTATTATGAAGGAAGTAAAGTATGTGCTAGCTGGGTGAGTGACTGGTTTGGTGTAAAAATGTGGGCTCAAGAGCTTATCATGTCTCTATCACGGTTTATTATGTTTATGGATAAAAGCACGTGCAGTTTCTGAGAAAAGGCAATGGATATCTATGCAATGTGTGGGGATACAAAGATAGTTCATAAATGGAGAGTGGAATAACTGATAATTGAAAATGGAACGATGAAGCAAAACTGCAGATTCTGCTGAAGGTATTTTGCTAGAGGAGCAAGGTCATGATCGTAGAAAGGAGTAAGGAGATGGAAAACGAATTCTGGCATAGACGGTGTAAGTATGGAAGCGATAGATTCAAGTAGGTAATTGGGTATAAATATTTCGTATGATGGTAGGATGAAAGAACAGGTGAGTCATTCGATAGGTAAACGCTTATAAGATCGCTGAATGTATGCAAATGATTGGGAGGACTCTTGGAACGTCCGTGGAATTACATGAAGGAGTTGTTGAGCCATTTCACCACCAGAGAAGTGAAGAGCAGATGAAGAATGTGAATGAAAGAAATAAAAAGAAGCTGTAGAGATAGGTAGGAATGGTAATGGAGTTAGCATAAGGAAAAGGATAGATCAGGTTATCTTGAGATGGTTCAGTCATTCGAAAAGATCGAATGATGATCGGTTGTTCAAAAGACTACACGGTTTGTAAATGTTAGTAGGAAGGATATGGAGAACTAGAAAGTGCTGAGTGGATGACGTGAAAGGGGTTTTAGAAAGGAGGGGCTTTAGTTTACGCGAAACAAGAAAGAACGTATAAGATAAAGATGAATAACACGCCCATCTGTATAGGAGTATGAAACAACTAATTTGATGGAAATTTTCCGTAACAGGGGTTCATCCATGATTCAGCCATTCAAGAATGAATATGACAGTGATCATTGTCTTCTCTTGCTCTTGGGATCTTCCCCTTTTGAGGAATGGCTTAATGTTGATATGTATGTATGTATGTATGTATGTATATATATATATATATATATATATATATATATATATATATATATATATATATATACATATATATTAAAAAAAAAATAATTTAAAAAAAAAATTTTACAATCAGGTTTGCCAATTTTTTGGAATTTACTATTTTCATTCATCCAAAAAATTGGCAAGCCTGACTGTAAAATTTTTTTTTTATTTTTAACATTGAAGATGAAATTAACAGATTCCTTGAACTATATAATACTATATATATATATATATATATATATATATATATATATATATATATATATATATATATATGATATTATGATAGATCATTTTCAGACGCGTGGTGCACCCGTTGTAATAATTCCACGCCTACCCAACCAGCGGTCCCGTTAAAAGTCGCAAGTACAGACATTCATCAAACGTCATATAAACGCCGTAGGAGTCAATAACCTTTTGAGAATAGGACGTGTCACAGCGAAACGATATTAATAGAACTCAAGTGATGTTTGGGAGATTTCTAAATCACTTCAATCATCCACCAACGCTTAAGCAAATCTATAGGTATAAGATAGAGAGATTTAAGTGAAAAATGATTTACCTTTGTATGAAAAGCAACTCCGATTTATGGCCGATTATGGACATTCGTGTGGGCGCCTAATGTCGTTATGTACGAATAGAATAAACACGAAACTGGATAGAAATAAACATAATCAAACAGTCATTAAGCCTAATTCTGAAAAACAAATGTGATATGTAAATGAATGAGGACATTTAAGGCCTCAAATGTCATCACTGTTTTCTTAATCTAATGATCAAATATTCGTTTCTTGTTTCCTTCTTTGCGTGACTCAAACAATCAAGCCCCCTTAGAAAAAATAAATAAAAAATAAACGGAAATCTAGAGAATTATTATCATTTTTTTACTAAAAAAAAAAACTTAAATTTACCGAATTATTATAATTTTTTTCTCTTTTTATTCGGTCATTATCTTTTGTAGGTAATGAAAATGGTGTAAATATATATATATATATATATATATATAATATATATATATATATATATATATATATATATATATATATATATATATATATATATATATATATATATATATATATATATATATATATATATATATATATATATATATATATATATATATATATATATAATATATATATATATATATATATCTACGCTGGTTTTTCATATCGTGCTTATGAATATATTCAGCCAACGAGAAATCCAACGAGAAAGTATTTCGATATTTACGCTGAAATTATGATTGTAATCATGATGAAATTATTTAATGGTTTTATTTCTTAACTCACGGTGGCGTTGAAAGTCCCATCTCTTAATAGTCTACAATTTCTTGGTTTACGAGTTCGATTTTCGGGCATTCCAGTGAGGTATGAGACGTGTATTTTTAGTGATAGAAGTTCACTCTCAACGTGGTTCGGAATTCACGTAAAGCTGTTGGTCCCGTTGCTGAATAACTTCTAGTTCCATGCAACGTAAACACACCATACAAACAAAGTAAGAAAAAAATGAGGGTAGACAATATTAAAACGTTCAAAAACTTTGAAAAAGAATTTTGATGTTTACACAATCATAATCTGTAAATGTTGTCTAAATTAACTTGAACTCCAAATTCAGACTGAGAAGAGGAGACAAAATGAACATACTTATGATTCTTACTGCGCAATATATATGTATATTCTCAAAACAATTACACGTAGTTAGGGTCACGATCGGTATAAAAATCCTTCATTGTTTGTTTCCCTTTTTCGAACTCTGTGAACAAACCATCGCTTTGACTTGTGCTTCGCCTATCGAATTCACCTAAAAGAAAGTTAGTTGTGGCACTCAGGTAAGTGATTCTCGGCGGACTGACTTATGACTTCTTTCTCTTAAATTTTCATTGTAAAATTATAACCATGGGATTTAAAGCATATGACCATTCCTGGTCTTAGTGTATCCCAGATACATGAGTTAGTTTTTAGTTTGACTGCTCCTGGTACTCTTCGAACACAAGTAAAACAGGTATTTTCCTAAGTATTACAGCTCTTGGCTCTTCTTAAATACATATGAATCATTTATTCATAAGTTCTACCCTTTCTGGTCCTCGCCTATCACCGGCAAATCAGTGCCCTTCACGGGGTTCGTAGAAGATGAAAACCAAAACATTGTCTCCATTTCATAAGGCAAAGATAATTAGGAGTATCTAGCGCAGCGATTCCGAACCAGGGTTCCTCACGCCATCATCAGGGGTTCCGCAGGAATTCTTGAAATAAATATGTAATGCAAATGACGCTGATCTGAATTGACATAGCTCGAATAGCAGTGGTAGATATTATATGATTTATATTAAGTAATTAATATATATATATATATATATATATATATATATATATATATATATATATATATATATATTCATATATATATATAATCCCGAACTTTCCCATATAAGATCGCACGCTAGAAGTTGCAAGACATCGATCAAATATGACAACTTCAAAATAATTGGCCAAGTCAAGGAACCTGGAGAACTGCTTCTCTTGGAAAGTCTGCTAATAAAAAGAATTGTGCCTACGTTAAATTGCCAATCATCGGCTGTTCCCCTGTTCATAGCATAACTGGCTTGTTTGTTTATATTTGTCCGCCTTCTTTTTCTGTTCTTGTGTATTCTTTTAGTGTGTTTGTCTCTGTCATTTTGAGAGGTGCACCTTGCTCTTCATTTTAAGTTCGTTTTTACCTTTATTTTTTCTTTTATTCAGTTTTTTAAGGATCATTTTAAGCTTTCTTGGTTTTTAATGTGTAAATGTATTTAAGTGTGATTCAGTATTTAAGTTTAACTTAGTTTCCATTTTAAGTTTTCTTATGCTTTATGTATGTTTCTTTAAATTATGTGCTCGGATGCTCCTTTTTATATGGATGTCCTGATGATGTGACCATGGGTCAAGAAACGCGTTGGCAATAAAAGTATCTAATGGATGTGTATATGTTCCTGCGCCCTTCTCCTGCCTAATATATATATATATATATATATATATATATATATATATATATATATATATATACAGAGAGAGAGAGAGAGAGAGAGAGAGAGAGAGAAGTATATGAAAAATTGTCAGGGTTCCTTGAAGGTATAAAGGTTGGGAATCACTGATCTAGTGTGTAAATGCAAAATTATACCAAGTCGCACCTGCCTAAGACGATCGACTGGTAAAAAAGGCTTCAGGATTTTAGGTCTAGCCTTTTATTAGAGCAAGAAACCATGAGAAAAATGGGGGGTCATTTCCAGGGGCTGTTATCAGTGGCCTTCCCTTGAGAAAGTCAGGTTCCCGGAAAATAATGGCTTCATCAGCTGTTGGTTGAAAGAGAGTACGAGTATGAGGTCTCGTAGCCTTAAAGATTATATAGACAGTAAGATGCACGGGATTTTCAAGTCAAATGATTTGTTTCTCTATTATTTATGGTTGGGATACATTCCAGAGAATAGAGACATTCTTTAATTTCGAACTCGTCCTAAAACTGAATCTTTTATTTTATTATAATTTTATTTTATTTTATTTTTTTTTCTTTTTGGTCTATCACAGTCCTCCAATTCGACTGGGTGGTATTTATAATGTGGGGTTCCGGGTTGCATCCTGCCTTCTTAGGAGTCCATCACTTTTCTTATTATGTGTGCCGTTTCTAGGATTACGCTCTTCTGCATTAGTCCTGGAGCTACTTCAGCCTCTAGTTTTTCTAGATTCCTTTTCAGGGATCTTGGGATCGTGCCTAGTGTTCCTATGATTATGGGAACAATTTCCACTGGCATATCCCATATCCTTCTTATTTCTATTTTCAGGTCTTGGTACTTATCCATTTTTCCTTCTCTTTCTCTTCAAATTTAGTGCCCCATGGTATTGCGACATCAATGAGTGATTCTTTCTTCTTGATTTTGTCAATCAACGTCACGTCTGGTCTATTTGCACATATTACCCTATCTGTTCTGATACCATAGTATTATTATTATTATTATTATTATTATTATTATTATTATTATTATTATTATTATTATTATTACTATTATTATTATTATTATTATTATTATATTTCCTCGTTTCTAACGTTTACGAGGAGAAATCTCTTTTTATTATTTATTATTGACAGGTGATGGATGATTATTAGTTTTGTAAACGCGGCTTTATTTCTGATTAAAAGCCAATTTTCATGAATTGAATGACTTTATAGATAACACTAGGCAATGTAATTATTATTAAAATGTTAACACGTACATTTCGAGTAAATAAATTTCAAGCAGGGTTGCCAGATGGTACCTATTATCTTTTTAATTTGTGATGTCAAGTGCAATATTGCCAAAAGCATTGTCACTGCTTCCATATGTTTTCTGCTTATCTCAAAAATGCAAAAAATTCAAAATTTAAGTCAATTTTCATATAAGCAATGAAGTATGATAGCAGTATACAAACAGACAACATAGTTTATAGTTGGCAAAAATTTTGGGGGTAGGGGGCGTTGGATCTATACAAAAAAGGAGAGGGGGGCGCAAGTCAAAAAAGTTAGATAAAGAACCATTGTGCTGGGGTAAGCAAGACGAAAGCAGCTATATAGTAAATCTTCCAACGTTATTTATCTCAGCAAAAGAAAATTACAACAAAAACATCCAAACAATAAGAAGGTATATTCCAGTACGCAGGCAATATTGCCCATGTCGTTGCAGCCCGAGTGATTGTCCTGCGGATTTCTTATATCAGATATAGAGACTGTTATGAGGTTTGCGACATATTTATGAGGGATGGGGAACGTTATTGGATGCTGATGTACATACATACATACACA
The DNA here is from genome assembly GCF_015104395.2 of Macrobrachium nipponense. Taxonomy (NCBI): domain Eukaryota; kingdom Metazoa; phylum Arthropoda; class Malacostraca; order Decapoda; family Palaemonidae; genus Macrobrachium; species Macrobrachium nipponense. The sequence goes on along the minus strand of NC_087203.1, from coordinate 31,980,103 downwards.
CACATACATACTATACAGAGAGAGAGAGAGAGAGAGAGAGAGAGAGAGAGAGAGACCTTACCTTACAGACCTTATTACAGTTCGTTCGTTGTTGCCCCAGGTCCCTCAGTGTGAGGCACCTCTAATGTTCTACCAGAGAGTTGCTAGTACATCTTCCGGTATATTTTGCATCTTCAATCTTGGATGGTCTGGGATGCAGTTTAGATATTTGTCGAGCTTATTCTTAAACACATCTACGCTCACTCCTGATATATTCCTCAGATGAGCTTGCAACGCATTGAATAGACGCTGCATTATCGATGCTGGTGCGTAGTGGATTAATGTCCTGTGTGCTTTCCTTATTTTTCCTGGTATTGTTTTGGGCACTATTAATCTACCTCTGCTTGCTCTTTCTGATATTTTTAGCTCCTTGATGTTTTCTGTTATTCCTTCTATCTGTTTCCATGCCTGAATTATCATGTAGCGTTGCTCTTCTCCTTTCTAGACTATATAATTTTAATGATTGTAGTCTTTCCCAGTAGTCAAGGTCCTTAACTTCTTCTATTCTAGCTGTAAGGACCTTTGTACACTCTCTATTTGTGCAATATCCTTTTGATAGTGTGGGTACCATATCATTTTGCAATATTCAAGTGGACTACGAACATATGTTTTATAAAGCATAATCATGTGTTCAGCTTTCTTGTTTTAAAGTGCCGTAACAACATTCCCATTTTTGTATTACATTTTGCCAATAGAATTACTATTTGATCTTTGCATAACATGTTCCTATTCATCATCACACCAAGGTCTTTAACTGCTTCCTTATTTGTGATTGTCTCATTATATTAGGTCCCCTATATGCATATAGCTTTCCTTCTCTGTCGCCATAATTTATTGATTCAAATTTATCAGAGTTAAATACCATCCTATTTTCCTCTGCCCAATCATATACTTTGTTAAGGTCTCTTTGTAGAGCGTTCCTATCTTCATCACAAGTAATTTCTCTACTTATTCTTGTGTCATCAGCGAAACTACTCACTACCGAATCCTTAACATTACTGTCTATGTCTTCAATCATAATAACAAACAGTATTGCAGCTAACACCGTACCTTGTGGCACACCGGATATTACCTAGGTTTCATCCGATTTCTCATCGTTTGCAATAACTATCTGTTTTCTGTTGTGTAAAAATTCTTTTAACCATCTTCCTATTTTATCTACGATATTGTGTTTTTAATTGTCTTGCTATATATTATGGTCTACTTTGTCAAAAGCTTTTTGCAAAGTCTAGATAAACCACATCTGTTTCATTTCCGCTTTTCATATTTTTGAATATGTTCTCACGGTGGACTAACAGTTGGGTTTGTACTTTTTCCGGGTACAAAACCGTGTTGTCCTATATTAAACAAATTATTTTTTATTAAATGTTTCATAATATTTTTCTTCATTACCCTTTCATACACTTTCATAATATGTGATGTTAGACTCACAGGCCTATAATTACTTGCCTCAAGTCTTGATCCACTTTTGAAAGTAGGGGTGATATATGCTAATTTGTGCTCATCATAAATCTTGCCTGTATCTACACTTTGTCTTAATAATATTGCAAGTGGCTTGCGATAGAATGAACTACTTTCTTTAACAAAATAGCAGGGATTCCATCAGGCCCTGCAGCAGCTCCATTTTTAATTTCATTAATTGCCTGCACAATATCAGCTTCATTAATTTCTATGTCAGCTAAATATTCACTATTTTCGTCCCTTACTTCTATATCATTATCTTCATTATCTATTCTAGGGGTGAATTCTCTCTTATATCGTTCTGCCAGTATGTTGCAAATTTCCTTTTTTTCATTCGTTAATCTCCCTTCAATTCTCAGAGGGCCTATTTCTATTCTTCTTTTATTCATCTTCTTCGCATATGAGTATAATAGTTGGGGTTTTGCTTGATATTTAATAGGGTTTTTTCTTCCAATTCCCGTTTTTCATTTTCTTTTGATTGTATAATCTTTTGTTCTGCATTTTCTATCTTACTTTTTAGTTCTATAACTTTCCATGCATTTTTTTCTTTTGCAAGACCTTTTTTCCACTTTCTGATTTTCTGGAACAAGATCCTTCTGTCTCTTGGTATGCATGAATGATGTTTACTTTTCTTCTTCGGTATATATTATCCACTATTTTCTCTAATATTTTATATAATATCTCCGTATTTACCCTTATGTCATCGCTTACGAAAATGTTATCCCAATCTTTGTTTAATTCTTCATTTATTCTGACCATTTTATATTTTTTACTGTAGAAGTTGTATTTTCCATACTCCTTCCCACTTTTTCATTTCTTGCTTATCTCTGTTTTCACTTGCTTTGGAATGAACTGTTAATTCTATGACATTATGGTCTGAAATACTCGCATTATAAACTATTATTTCTTTAACATAATTCACCTCGTTCACAAATACTAGGTCTAAAGTATTTCCTTTCTTGTTGGCAGGTGATTTATTTGTTGAATGTTGTATTCTAGTAGCATATCTAATAGCTTTTCGAATTGCCTTTTATCTTCTGCACTACTATTACTCTCTTTTTTATATGTATAAGTACATCCACAATCTCCTATTCGTTCTTTCCATTCTACGAAAGGAAAGTTGAAGTCACCAGATAGGAGAATAGTCCCAGTCCTTGTGATTTTCTACATATATCATCCAATTTTTCTTTTTAATTATTAAGTCAAACTCTTTAGTATTAGGAGGTCTATATATTACTATGTTCATTAATTTTTCAGATTCAAATTCTACCGCTATTAGTTCACATTCTGAGTTACTATATTTCTCATATCCTTGTTTTTGTCTTTCCCATATATTGCGGTTCCCCCTTGATTCCTATTTTTTCTATCTGATTCTATAAGTTTTGGAACCCTTTTATTTGATCATCATTCCCAGGTCTCTTGGGGAATACCAGGGGTTTCACTTATATTCATTATATCTATTTTCTTTTCAATTTGGGTTAGTTTCTTCTAAGTACTCTATTTTTCTTTTTGAGTTACTCGTAACTAAACCCTGCGCATTCATCACTATGATGGTTTGCGTGTTTTCTCCTTCATTTAATATTGGTAGTAATAAGGATTTTCCCATGTCTCTTTCCTGTTCTGGTATGTTGTTCTTTTTTTCATTTCCAGAAATTCTGACATTAAAAAATCCAACTTTTCCATAATATTTGATCTTCCTTCATCATAATTATTCATTTTGTGTCTGAATCTGCAATTTTCTCCGTTTCTGCAATATCCTCTTGCATAATAAATACAGTTATTATCCCTTGAGTAGAATTTTGGAGCTGATGCATTGAAATTTTTTGCTGACATCTGCATATCTCATTGGTGGTTTGCTTTTCTCTTTTACCTGATATTCTTGATTTCTCTCTTTATTTGTTTCTTTCTTATTTATTTGGATTTTATTACTTGGTTGGTTATTTATTTGATTATGATTCATGGCTACAGGGTGCATATATTTGCATTTTTTGTCGAACTTACATCCTTTTCCTTCTTTTAGGTTTTTGCATATTTTTGGATGCAGATCTCTGCAATCATCCCCATATCATCTAGGTATGCACATTTACCATATATTTCATAGTTGTGACATACCTTAGGATGTTTGTAGTAACATCTTTCTCCAAATCTGCAATTCCCTCTTTTCAAAAGGTTGCAGATTTTGTCTTTCTTGTCTATTTTTTCCTCTTTCCCGTCATTGTGTAGATCTGGGTAGAGCCTCTTCGGGATTTGCTTTTCTGTTGCCATATCGTAATTTATTTCTTCGTAGGTATGCTGCTTTATTGCCTAAAAAACATATGTAGTATCAATGAGTATCTCTGCATCCATACTTTTATCTTGTTCTTTGTTTTCCTTATTTTTTTTTCTGTCATTTCATTTTGTTTACTTCTCTTCCGTTTTCCTCTTCTTCCTTCTTCTTCTTCTTCTTCTCTTCTCTTCTTCTTCTTCTTCATCCTCAACTATTTGTACATTCAATCTTGATTAATAACATTGTCTATCCATGATAGACATGTTGAACAAAAAATTCTTGTATCTTTTTCTCATATCTTGTATTACCTCGCACACTGTGGATGGGTCGGAATGTTGCATGCAGCACATTTTCTGATTAGGTTTTGTGGATTGACTATGCTATACCAAACCTTACACAGTTTGCATGCTTTTGGCATTCTTTTTCCTAATGCGTCAATTAGGATATTCACAAGATTCACCTTATTCATTCTTTGTCGGAATATGTTGGTTTATGTATATTTTTTTCTTTTATGAGTCTCTTGACCACTTTGGATTTTATTTGGAACTTCTTCAATTATTTTCAAGATGTTTTTTCATAGATTTGTTCCAGTTTGAAGGATTATATCCTTCTAATATATCTATGAATGCTTTTGTATCTTTTTGGTTAGGACTGTTGCTGATTTCATAGATGAGAAATGCCAGTTCCCTTCCTGCTACCTCATCGTATTGCGAATCTGCTAAACACGCTAAATTACGCCATCTCTTCCGCAGTTGGAACTTACTGCCATCTTGTTCTGATTTACAGTATTCCACTTGATAAACTAACTTAGAAGACGCTTTATCCTACTATTTTCCACACTAATCTTATCACCGATAGTTCACGAACACTTCTAGATATTTCTCAAATTCTAGTCGTATGTTAAACTTGTGATATCTGTTGATTAATCTGATTTCACGCGGGAACGTCTCACCAAGCAAGATGGCTACTAGAGAGAGAGGACAGAGTATAGACCTGTTTATCAAGCCAAACAAACTAAATCTTTTGATGAAAACTTGATCAACTATAGTTTTCATTAGTCTATCTAAAGCATACGATATGGGACAACTTACTGAACGCTAAAAACTTTGGTAAAATAAGATATGGAAATCTCTCTCTCTCTCTCTCTCTCTCTCTCTCTCTTCTCTCTCTCTCCCCACCTTTGTCTCACTCCGGAACTTTATGAAAATTCTTTTATACCACATCCCCGTGAGTTTGTAAACACAACGCATACAACAGTTACGTACAGTAATTTTTTCTAAACAAAATGACCAAAACTTTCCATTTAAAAACTTACCTGAATATAAGAAATAACCAGAAATATTATTTAATTTATTTTAAATTATCTTAAGCATGTAATTATTCATTCAAAGGCCGTTGGGAAGGGCAATAATAATGTCCTTATGTCTATTATGCCCACAAAACCTAAAAGGCTTTACTCTTGAAATACGTTAAATTACCTGACAGAGAAAGAACAAAAGAAAAAAGAGAAAGCCGAAGCCTAGCAATCATATGCTGATTCATTATTATTCACACATGGACCAACCCAAAAAAACAATGCAAACATACATATAATAATACACACTTTATATGTAAAACTATGCAATTATATGTGTTTCCTTTTTAACATCATACGTACACAAGAAACTACAAGATGCTCCTACCATAAGAAGTTATTACCACAAGAACCTCCTGCCTCAAAAATCTCTTAGCACAAGAAGTTCCTACTACAAGAAGCTCCTATCAAAAGAAGGTCTTACCACAAGACGCTCTTACCACAAGAAGCTTTTACCACAAAAAGCTCTTAGCACAAAATGCTTCTACCACAAAAAGCTCCTACCACAAGAAGCTCCTACCATAAAAAACTCCTACTACAAGAAGCTCCTACTACAAGAAGCTCCTATCTTACCACAAGACGCTCTTACCACAAGAAGCTTCTCCACAAAAAGCTCTTAGCAAAAAATGCCCCTACCACAAAAAGCTCCTACCTCAAGAAGCTCCTACCATAAAAAGCTCCTACCACAAGAAGCTCTTACCACAAGAAGCTTCTACTACAAAAAGCTCTTAACACAAAATACCCCTACCACAAAAAGCTCCTACCACAAGAAGCTCTTACCACAAGAATCTCCTACCATTAAAAGCTCCTAGTACAAGCCTCTACCATAAGAAGCTCTTACCACAAGAAACTTCTACTACAAAAAGCTCTTAACACAAAATACCCATACCACAAAAAGCTCCTACCACAAGAAGCTCTTACCACAAGAATCTCCTACCATTAAAAGCTTCTAGTACAAGCTTCTACCATAAGAAGCTCTTACCACAAGAAGCTCCTACCACAAAACCTTCTACCACAAAGGGCTCTTATCACAAAAGCTCCTACCAAAAGAAGCTTCTACCACAAGAAGCTCTTACCACAAAAAGCCCCTTCCACAAAAAGCTCCTACCACAAGAAGCTCTTACCACAAGTATCTCCTACCATAAAAAAACTCCTACTACAAGAAGCTCCTATCAAAAGAAGGTCTTACCACAAGACACTCTTACCACAAGAAGCTTCTACCACAAAAAGCTCTTAGCACAAAATGCCCCTACCACTAAAAGCTCCTACCACAAGAAGCTCCTACCATAAAAAGCTCCTGCTACAAGAAGCTCTTACCACAAAAAGCTCTTAGCACAAGAAGCTCCTACCACAAAAAAATCCTACCACAAGAAGCTCCTACCACAGAAAAATCCTACCACAAAAAGCTCCCATCTCAAAAGACCCCTACCATAAGAAGAAGCTCTTACCACAGAAAGCTCCCACCACTAAAAGCTCCAACTATTAGAAGAAGTTATTACAACAAAAAGCTCCTACCACAAGAAGCCCCTACCATTAGAAGACGCTCTTACCACAGGAAGCTCCCACCACTAAAAGCTCTCACCACAAAATGCTCTTAAAACAAAAAAGCTCCTGCCTAAACTGACCATAAAGATATTCAGAATACTGGATACCTATTTTTCTTCGATCTGCAGAGATTGATTATACGACTGACTTGATTTGTTCCTGTAACCTGGCATCGACTAATATCATGAACCCCTAATTTCATTCTTCAGGTAAAAATAAAAGCAAATAAATGACCAGGATTCTGTTTAATTTCACTAGAATAAAGTTCATGTCTCAGAATCTTGCAAAACTTGATAGGTATCTTGATATCTTAAAGGGGTCCAGAAAGTTTTCCTTCATAAATAAGAAGACGACATCTCTGAGGAAAAATTACCAGACTAGAAATTATGTCATGAGCAGCCAAGTCAAGTGTCTTCATCAGCAGGCCCAAATTAAGAGAGAGAGAGAGAGAGAGAGAGAGAGAGAGAGAGAGAGAGAGAGAGAGAGAGAGAGACTAATTCCTAATATTGAAGGTATATAATAAGAAAATAACCAGAGTCTAAGAAAGCTAAGTTTTAAATTGAGGCTGTCAAAGATAGTGATGGCAAGGCTTCAGGAACACCAAAGGAATGAAGAAATTCCAGAACTTAGCGTTGTTTGGTAATTATACATGCTAAGTATGATTCAAATCTAGCTGCGAATACATATACTTTAATGTCTAAATAATTCGTTTCAAGGAGTTAGGTCTCCAGAAAGAACTCTTAATAGATAGATAGAGACACATACATAAAGGTGCGTATAATAGATAGACGCAGTAGTGGTAGATTGGTGGTGGCTGGGGGAGGGGTGGGCCGACTGAAAAGGTAAAAGCATTGTGAGATGTAATGGTCTCATTACTGAGACGCCATTTCAACTTCACTTCACAAAAACTGCCGATCAACGTCCATACATTGTCTTAGATTGAATTGCCTTCATCAGAGCAATCGACATATGACTGAAAACATCCTAGCTTTGTCCCTCAAGGACTCAGAGAGAGAGAGAGAGAGAGAGAGAGAGAGAGAGAGAGAGAGAGAGAGCAGCAGCAGCTAGTAAAGCATAACTGAATATGAAAATGGTAACATTTTTGAAAAGATAAAAACAGTAAGATTTTTTTTATATTAGTAGAAACCACAGACGGCTTGTTATCCCTAATAATGAGGAGAATCACACTATATGGACACTGTTTATTTTCGTAAATGCTCTGTTGGATGCCAACAAACCCAACTTGGGAGACTAATATCTAGGGCTTCTAAACTCCAACTCATCTTTTTAGAAGTCTCTTCAAGGAGGGCTTCATTGTGATTCTCTTCTTGGACACGTCGCGTGGGTTATGGACATGCTCAGACACAGCTCGAGTCGTAACAGACGATTAACCCAGAGTGCTTATTTAGCAGTCTGGGAACCACAACACGAAAATGATGTTCCATTGACCCTTGGATTAATTTGGCAGTGTTGAGTGGCGTAACTCTGTGGGAAGGGGAAATTTACCTCACTTTTTGAGGGGAAATAAGCTGGTTCCGTTTGCTCCAAAACTGGTAGCATTAAATATATACCAAACGTTCACAATTCTACTGACTGAAGGAGATCCCGCCTTCAAGCAAGAAGAAATTAGTTCGTGTCTGTTTTGGTGGGCAAAATTCGAATCCGTTTTGTCATCACTATACACTCAACAAAATGAACGTACAGCAGGTGTTATGTGCAGAGATCTCTGCATCTTTGATTACCACATTCATTTCGGGAAGTATGGTTGAATTAGTGAAAAGAAACAGGCCATTCTGGATTAGTTATTAAAAGTGAAAAATTATGAGATTACGTAATCTGCGAAAGATGAAGAGATAGACTTAGTTGCCACAGAAAGACATTTAGCTTTTGGTTAGTTAGTTAGTTTTCCTGTAACATACAGGGCTAAAACGGACTTGGGTCGTAATCGCAACGACATTTGCTGCCTTGCATTTTACAGTTAAAATGATGCAGGATACGCTTTGGGCCATGTTTACAGATATGATTGCCAAGAATAAAGAAAATAAACCGGCAGTGAAAACCAGATTATTTCGTTCGTTATTTCAGGAGGTTCTAATAATACGTGCCAGTGAGCACATCGCTTTAAAATCTCAATTATTTACACTTCACACTTCGTAGCGAGAAGGCAAATTAGTTACAAGTAAGAAGAAGATAAGTGTGGATGGGAAAACATTAACATGAAAAGCAAGGGTTAGGGAGAACGGGTTTGGGGAGAGGGGTTGGGGCCGTCTGCCAAAGAGACTACAATAACTGAGTTAATACATTTGAAAGTTCTTGAAAAATAAAAAGAAAATGTGCGAATAAGTACTAGAGAGAGACAGTGTGAGAGAAAAGAGAGGAGGGAAGAGAAAGGAGAAAGAATAGAGAGAGAGAGCAAATTGAGAGAGAGGGATGAAGAGGAGGATGAGAGAAGGGAAAAAGGGAAAAAGGAAAAAAAGAGAGAGGAAGCAACTTAGCACAAGTTAGAACGTATATCAAAATTTGCTCAACTGTCTGCCTGCCATATTGCTCTGTTGCGTCTAAGAATGGATTACAAGCTTTAGGTCTCAGGCCAAGCGCTGGAACCTATGAGGTCATTCAACGCAGAATAGGAAACAGAGAGTAGGAAGGTTTGAAAGGTGTAAAAATTGTTAGGAGAAGGTGGAAAGTGAGACGGAAGGAAAGGAATATGAACCAAGGTACAGTAAAAGAAACAAAATGGGTTGCAATAAGGGGCCGAAGGGACGCTGCAAAGAACCATAAGCAATGCGTACAGTGTACCACGTGAGGTGTACTGATGTTACTACCCCTCTAGGGAAGTTGCGTGTAAAGTCTGTCTAGATTCTTTCTATCTATTTTTTTTTATATTTCCGCTTACTCGGGGAGTGAGCCTAAAAACGACTTTGTAGTTGTTTATGTTGATCTTGCTGTTGCTTTTCTTGTTGGGGGCAGGAAAGGTCTATGGAAAAGCCTAAAAACGTCTGAAAAAGATGTTTCGCGTTGAGTGAAAGATACAGGAATTTTAGAATAGGATATTTATGATTTATTATATGAGAATGAAAATGAAATAAATAAATACTGTGCATGCTAAACACACAGAACAATTATTTCTCGCGTTTTTTTTTTCTTTTTCTTTTCAGAGAGCCTCGTTTTGAAGGAATGACTTCATTGAAATGAAATTGTAAATAGATGTAGATCCACCCTAACTTGGCAAAGAGTAAGGAATACGAAGTGCTCTCGTCTAACCCATGACATAATGGCGGAATACATTACTGCCTGAATTATTTCTAATAAAATGTAGCGTATTTATCATCATTTTCGTTGGCGAAACAATGGGCTATTTAACCGTAGATTTTAGCACGCGCCCCGAGTAAGGTGGAGGTCGGATCACACCTTGTTACATACTCCTGTCAATCACTACAACTTCGGGAACGTGATGAGCTGCACGTGAACCCAATGGACTCTGAGGTAACGAGCATTTTACGAACTATTTTTCTGGACCCTCGGTAATCTTTGCGATGATTTACGAGGGGTCTCTTCTGACTGTAAACATCCCAGAGAAGGCAGTTGTCTGTTTATGGCACACATGATTCAACCTAAACAAGCTTTCAATGATGTCTTTGATTTCAGTGAGCAATATGACAAAATCAGCCAAAATCATGACGGTTATTGACGTTTGAGAAGACGCTGAGAATTTGTTTGATTTCAGTGGATACTGTTACAAAATCAGTAAGAAATCTGATGCTTTATTCATGAAAAGAAAAATCTGACACTTGAATAATACAAGTCTTTGACTTTTACTTTAGCGAATCCTGGTGAAATCAGTCTTTTACTTCGGTGAATATAATGATTAATCAAGTCAAAATCACGAGGAATTAGTGAGATTACATATACTGCTTTCATATGAAACACGTCATTAATTTTCAACATTCTTCCAAGAAATGGTTGGTTTCATTGAGACACAGGACTAAATTTAGCAAAACTAAGCGTCCTGCAAGCATTGCTTTAAGCAACCTTGAAATGGCTGATTGAATTTCAGTGCACGTCAAGAAAAACAAGTAAATCGAGTTTTCTGTGCGTTGTATAATCAAGACCACCGGAAATAGAGCTATCTTTCGGTGGCCTCGTTATAATACTGTATAAACCGTCGCCCTTGAAACTTTAAGCACCGGCCGGTGGTGGCCTGTCCTATATCGTTGCTAGATGCACGATTATGGCTGACTTTAACCTTAAATAAAATCAAAACTACTGAGGCTAGAGGGCTGCAATTTGTTATGTGTGATGACTGGAGGGTGGATGATCAGCATACCAATTTGCAGCCCTCTAGCCTCAGTAGTTTGTAGGAGATGAGGGCAGACGGACAGACAAAGCCGGCAGAATTGTTTTCTAAAAAGGGCAAATTCTGTGGCTCGAAAACAACAAATGGTGAAGGACTGCAAAGTCCACGGAGCTCATAAATGTCAGAGCAGTAGGTGTGTAATTAGAACTTCTTTTTTCTCGATGCTGGAGAGAATAGACGTGGAGTATCTTTGGAGCGGAGCTTCGTCTCAATATCTTTATTAAAACGTGTAATTAATTAGATAAAAATAATGTATCCTGGCAATCAGATTTTCAGTCTTTTAAAGGTAAGTGGACACAACAGGTTGTCCTCATATCCAGATTTTCTTTCGTTGGGAAAGGAAATCCCAGGCCAAGGTGGCACTGTATGGTTTCAGAGTTTTATCCGTGGCTAAACGTTGATTGGCCTTGCATTTCGAGTACTCTTCTCTCTCTCTCTCTCTCTCTCTCTCTCTCTCTCTCTCTCTCTCTCTTTTCTTTTATAATACAAAACAAAACAAATAACCCAAAGGATGCCTCACTCATCTTCTCTCTTTATCTACGTATCGGTCTATCTATCTTTATTCTTTTCGTCTTTTTCTTTTACACAGAACAGCAGTAATCTACAGAATGATACGGTCCTTCTCTCTCTCTCTCTCTCTCTCTCTCTCTCTCTCTCTCTCTCTCTTCATTGCTTACTCTATACACACGAGCGATAAATCAAAGAATGACCCAAGCATTCTCATTGCATCTCTGTCTTTCGTTCTTCAGTTTCCTCCCAAGTATGTTGTTGCTTTTGATTAAGCTGACCTTGTGTCAGCACGGGCTCTTGCTCACCGAGCAGCCCGTAATCCCGAGTATTCTTCTTCTTCTGCTTTAACATCGCCGTCTGTTGAACTTTGCCTGTTTACCATCACGTGGCCGCCTGCGTGACTAATCATTATTAGCCCGAATTTCGGCGATTTTCTTTCAGCCGGAACGTAGACAGAATTCATAATATTCTCTGATTCAGCGTTTTATTTTTATTTTTTTAATTGGGACGGGGTTTGTTATCGAGTTCAGGCGGGTTTATGTAAACCAGCCACTACCAGGTCTTGTTTTCCTGGACGTTCGTCGCAGTGATATTAATTAAAGATAATGACATCAAGTAAGGTATAAATATATGTTGTCATTTTTCCAAGGCTGGATGTTGGGAAGGAGGGAGAGGCAGAGAGAGAAGGAGGGGGAGGGGGGTGGTTTGGGGGTGTGGTCGTTAAGATGGGCAGTCGTCCGTAAGACATCTACCAAAAAACAAAACATACAGTAAGCCGTTCACTGAGAGTTAGAAGCACCTGAAAAAGGCTCATAAAAAACCGGCGACCCCGACGAGGGATTAAGCCAAGATCTATGGTGTACTGCGAGAGAAAGACATGTTTTTGGTATCATTCTGAAGACTGACAGAAAATCAGAGCAATCATCCCTTTCAGATAGGTCATAACCGAGACAGTGAGACATTGAAATATACAGGTTTGTGTATTTATGATAAAAATCATAAATACGCAAACCTTATCATTCATGAAATCTTTATAACAAAAAAGGATGGCATAAATACTTTCACCAGCATCATAAAGATTTTCTACAAAAGCCTTCAAATTCGAACTCTGACGGGAATGAAGGGGAGGTTTTTGTTCGATAACGTTTTTCGGTTTGACGCCGAATACAGAATAAATAAAGGAAATAAAAATGAAAAATGAAAGTGGTTAAATCTGCCTGTGGAACGGAAGAACCTGACACTCGCAGGTCTCAGCGACCACCAACCGGTTTCCGGCCATTCCCCCCGCCCCCCCCCCCCCCCCCCCCCACCACTCCCCCCCCCCAACCTAAACCCCCCCCCCTCCCTTTATTTTATTTTATTTTTTTCTTGTCATGCAAGCAAACATTTTCGGTTGGTTTATTTTTTTATTTTTCTGATTTTTCTGCGTAAATTAAAAAATACTGCGATTAAACGTGACTTGCCATATTTCGAAATGCGGTTTCTTTCCTTGTTATATTAATTTACATTAATCTGCAAGTTGATAATATTAACATTTCAGTCATCCTGTAGGCGTTTTCGCTTTGGAATTCTCTCCCGCTCAGGTTTTCATCTTGGTTTTTTTAACCTTTCCCGAATGAAACTTTATCATTTTCTTCGTAAGGCTTTCTCTTTCTTAATTTTTTCTTTTTTAGTTGGACTAGAAAACGGCAATAGATTGCCTGTTCCATCGGACTCTGTTTTAAAGAACAATAAAAGAATGTGTCTGTGATGAACACCAATTTTTTCTTATGCCCCCCCCCCCCCCCCCCCCCCGCCCCCAAATGATAGAAAAAAAAAAAAGGAAACAAACTCTTCTTGTTTAAACTTTGGTTCTGTGAATTCTGAAAAACTGAAGACGTTTAACCAAATTACTCATTTCTTTTATTATGAGTTTGAAATGATTTCAGTGCTAAAGTGAATTTACTTTTAAGGTAACTGTAAGAGCGGTGCATCATCTATCAGTCCTACTGCCATGTTTTAGACGACTAGGAAATAAGTGTGAATATCTTCCTTTATGACTGACGATGATTGGTATAATTCATTAATCCTCTTGGCACGTTTTAGATATCCATGATGTAGAAGTGAGAATCTACTAAATAACTCCAGAAGACTGGGATAAATAATTAATCCTCTCGATTGGTTTTAGACATCCACGAAGCATAAGTGAAACTCTTCTAAATCACTCCAATAGACTGAGGATTATCAATTAATCGTCCTTATTTTTAGATATTC
>NC_087203.1:31896318-31961318 GCF_015104395.2 Macrobrachium nipponense | reverse complement strand
CTTACCAGTCAATTTTTTGGTTAGAGTTAATAGACATCACTAAGTCGGTTGGCGGTATATAGGGCAATCTACCCGGGAACACCCGCGGCCAGCCAAAGAAAGCACAGAAAAGGCTTCTTGTTGATCTGTGGCTTGTCTGTGTATGTTCCGTGTTAGGAAATCTCGTCCCATCTCATCGATCTCCATCATGAGGAGATAAGACGTTATTATACTTAAAAAAAAAAAAAAAAAGGCATTTGTCACCTTTCAAGAAATAGTCGTCCTCCAAAAACGCAAGCAAACCGAACAAACAAACAAACAAATACTCACTTCTAGCGGAGTACGTCCTCCACGGGCGGCAGGAGAAGACGATATCTGTCTGGCCTCGAACCTCTTGAAGTTTATCCTCGAGTCACTTTGGAGTCGTTCTGGGGCAATCACGAAGTTCTCCCCAAGTCTCCTTAAGTGCATAACGACGTCTTTATTGCCATCCTCACCGTATGGCGAATGACACTCGGATGATCCACCACCACCCACGAATGCCACCGAAAATACGACTAAAAAGAAAGAAAAAAACAAAATTTCCACTCAACTACGCGGGTCCCGTCCACCGTCGGCAGCTATATGCCACGGACACCACCTTTTGCTGCGAAGCTTTTAAGACTGAGAGAGAGAGAGTGTACAACGCTGACAGAACTGAGGTGAGGTGAGGTTGCCCACGGAGGAGGAGGGGGTGAGAGAGAAAGAGACGGAGTTGCCTAGTGCCTGCCAGTGAGGAGAAACTGAAGAGAGAGAGAGAGAGATAGAGAGAGAGAGAGAGAGAGAGAGAGAGAAGAGAGATGGTTGGTCGTCGACCGTAGCTGTTGCTACTTCATCATATCGCGATCAACTTATCACGTATGGTTGCACACTTCAGTTATATTTTCGACGTCAGGTGGTTCTCATTGACGAACATTTGGGCGACGAAGAATGATGAAACGATGCTCCTCGTCGTGCGAAAGAAAAAGGGGGAAAGATAGGCGGGGGCCCGGAGGTAGAATGAGGGTAAAGAAGCGGAGGGGAAGAAGCGTAGATACGGAAGGTGGCGCGGAATTCTCTTAATGCTTATGTTTTCCCCATTTCTGTCGCTTCCTTTGTTGTTAACTAGATTAACCTCTTCATTCTTCTTACTTCCAAATGATTTTGATCAACTTTTACCTGAAAGCCTTGAATTCCAAGGGAGAATAAACAAAGAAACACCACCTCCCCAAAAGGTAGGATTCGAACTGCACCTTGTTAGAAGAATGATTCTGGTGCACTTATTCCTTTGCCTATTAATAATTAGGTCTTTTAGTTAATAGTTCATGAGGTGTGTATTTTAATTCTGCAATAAAAAATAACGAACAGGGAAATAAATTGCTGTATGGCCTTGCGCTGGAAAAGTACCATAATTTTCATTTTCACATGATTGCTTTGTGAACAATGTTTGATTATGAATGCTGTCCATAGTTATTCGTTATGCGTCATTTCGATTGATCCAGTGTGCGTTAGATTATATATGTGTGTGTAACACACACACACACACACACCACGCACACACACACACATATATATATATATATATATATATATATATATATATATATATATATATATATATATATATATATAGTGCGGTTTGCATTCATCCCTATGCATTAAGAGATTTTTATACGCCTTTTCAATATTAAAAAAACGTTGTTAGAAGAACTTCTTTTAATGATCAACGAACATGGTCCCCATTAACGTAGTAAGATATATATATATATATATATATATATATATATATATATATATATATATATATATATATATAATATTTGTGTGTGTCTGTGTGTGCGTAGTGAGTATATTTCATATGCTTCCAGTTATAGAATGTAATAAAGATGCTTATGTTATTTCTTGACTATCTGGCACTACTACATTCATTGCATTTATACTTTTTTTTTTTTATTGCAGTCTAATATCGGTTGCTAATAACGTTTCTTGTTTCCTGGAACGCATAACATCGTTTCCTGTATATCCACTCCAGGGCACCTATTCCTTTTCACACCTTACAGTCCTCAAGCGCCCGCCTCAGGGCAGATTGCTTTCGCTGGTATAAGCCAGCTTAATTCAGAACTAATCACCAATCAGGTATAAGTCTAATAGAGTACTTCAGGAACGACAAAATACAACGTTACTCCGATGTGGTTAAGCAGTAAAAACTCCTTGAAGAAATCAAAGGATTGGAACTAAATTTATAGATAAGGTTTTATTTTATATACTGGGTTAACAGCACGTATGTGCATTATTTCTGATCATTTATCGTAATTGACAAATCTATTACAATATCCATAGAGCGAAATGCATCACCAAGATGAAATTCTTTCAACATCAAAAATGTAGGAGCCGATATAAAAGCTTACTACTACTACTACTACTGATGGTACTATTTCTATACATACTTAATCCCTCGAGAATTTTCTTTTATTAAGTTCTCAGATAAGAGAACGTAACCAATAGGCCAGGGAGAGCAGGGAAATTCAGAAATCTAGACGCCAAATAAACACTTCTTTACTCAGTAGATACCTTTGAAAAAAGATAATTCCTCCAGTCTTGTAAATAACTACACCAGTTTATAAGATGAAACCCGTCCGGAAATCGATTGTAATAGATTAATTCCGTGCGTGATTAATTCGCGTAAATTGAAATATTTTTTAGCGTTAATCAAAAATATATGATTTTTTTTAACTAAGAAGAGCTCTCCTTTGCAGTCTTATTAAACTTTATTGAAGGTTTCTCTTGCTTTTAAACGCCAGAATCTCTTTTATTTGGTGAAATTAGACAATAGTGGATGGTCTATTGTTTGAGTCATAGCTATAAAAGTACAGATTGGCAACAACAGTTCTTTATAGAAAACGTATAAAAAGGGAAGGATAACTAATGCTTTTAACTTATTATTCTTGTTTGCGAGTATTTCTTTAAATACACACACACACACACACACACACACACACACAGATATATATATATATAATATTTATATATATATATATATATATATCTATATTTATATATATATATCTAGATATATATATATATATATATATATATATATATATATATTTATATAAAGAAAAAGTTAAGCTCTCTATAAAATTGCCATCATCGTCAGCTTCTTAGTTTATTTTTTTTATTTATTTTTTTCATTTTTATCTATATTTCAGTCATAGCTCTTGACTAAGTTACCCCTTCATCCGTCATGATAACTGTTTTTTTTTTTTAACAAATGAGAACAGTTTCTCTTAAATACTTGTTAGTGTTCATACACTTGTTTCTGAGGCAGTTTATTGTCTACTGCCTTGTATTCAAAGGTTCGCCTTCCAGTATCTTAGTTGTATGTTGACCCCGTTTTCTATACAGTCAGTGCTCCTGCTTGTGTTTACGCTTTTGGTGGTAATTTCTAAAGAAAGTCTTTTACATAGCCTATATCCGATTGCTGCTTTAATACATAGTCTGTGAAGCTTAATTAGGACACTTGGAGCACTAGCAGATGGGGATTTATTAGTTATTAACGAAGTAGATATATTCGTTAACACATGTAACTTCGTGACTAAAAAAATGATGTCTAATAATACTCTGATCCCGAGGGGTTGGTACTAAACACAGTAGCTACTTCGGAGGTGACGCTTATATAACAAGCCAAGGTAGCACCCAATTGTCACTCCTACATTTTTAATGCTCACGCCATTTTGCCTTTGGCAAAGCTGAAAGCGTTATAGTTAACTTTCAATTTTTATCACAATTTTAGAGCATTTCATCATTTATAATTTTATTTACTACTGGTCCTAATTTTAAACTGATAAGGCTGAAACCGTTTCTTGATGTATAGGTACCATTCCCCTTGTCACGTTGTCTCGTCATTATCTTTAATATTCACAACAATTTTCCTGAGGACTGATCACAGGGGAAAAAAAACAAAGGATTCCTCGGACCTCAGGGGGCAGCGCCGACCGCTCCTCATAGGATTTCGTATCTCAACTCACATAGATAGACCCCTAACGTTATACCTCCCCTATACTCTGTTTTTCCATCTGTCCATCCGCCTGTGGTGTTTCCGTATGGTAACACTGCGTCCCGGGCTTTTAGATAGGTTTACATTCAAAGCTTAACTTTCAACAATAATAATAATATCCTATTTCGAATATTAACGGTGTACTTCGCATACAGTAAATTTATTAAAAACAACTTTTGTCAGTTGTCAAATGTACACCCAGACATATCCTTTTTGATTTACCTAAAACTTACACATAGCGTAAACTATTTAAAGCCCGGGAACGCCATTGTTACCAACAGTTACCAAAGCCCCGCCCAAAAACAAAAAAACCACAGGGCAGATGGACAGATGGAAAAAAAAAAAACAAACAGGAGTATAGGCCTTGTGCTCCTTCAGCATGGAAGGATACGCAGTTACAAAGATTTCCATTGTATCCTCCACGGGGTGACAGAAAAATGTGGCTGGATTACATGGTTTGTTTTGTGTGTGAAAGGGATATATGTGTATTTATATAATAATTATAATATATATAATATATAATATAGATTATAGATATATATATAATATTGTAATAGTGTGGCTACAGTGTCGTTATTCCAAAAAAGACAATAACTTAATAATAATTAAGAAAAAGGCCACGGAAACGGATAATCAATAAGAAGAAAAGCGGCAAAAGGGAAAGATAATGATTTTTGTGGGAGCGCAAGGGATTTTGTTGTACCTTCCCAAACCATTAGGTCTTTTAGCCCATTAGACATCTGGTTTTCCATCTCCCCCAAAAAGCCTCTAGTCCGTTACCAGCGATTAGTGACCAGCGATCATCGCCCGAGGCACCCTCGGAAATTAATTGGAAACTACTCTCATTAGCGCCTTATGACTAATCGGCGGCGTTCCTTCGGTTGAACAGGTCAGAAGAAGAGATCATTGGCATACGTTTTAAAAAGGAATTCTATGACCCGCCTTTGTTATTAGAAAGAGGGGAAGTTACCAAGATTCTTAAAAGCTCCACCCTCCCAAATATAGGCCTCTAGTATCGACGAAATCAAAAGCCATGAGTGTTGGTCCATAAGAACAGCCAAAAGGGGTATCCAACGAATGGACCTATGAGGTTTACCAAGGCTATACGCCCTCCTAAGAAAGCCATGGACACGAAGAAAGGTAGGCGCTAATACAAATTCCAAAGCCATACAAGAATTACTGTAGAAGAAACCTGACAGGAAGGCGGTCTCGTATGAAGTTTAGGCAGACCACTAAGACACAAAAAGTCTTTGTCAGAAAATGACCACCCCAGTCCAGAAACCTCCAAAACATCCAAAAGGCGGGGTTTTGCTAAGGAGATTTTCAACTGAACAAAAATGGCGAGAACAGAGAGGAGAGCAGGGCAGAAAAAGGGAGAGAGAAAAAAGGGGAACAGAGAATCAAGGAGAGAAGAACAACCGGGGAGGCCTGGGGGAGGGGAAGAACTGGCAGTGGCATGGCCGTGAAACAAGAGAAGGACAGAAGAATCCCCAGGAAGAAAAGAAGGTGGGCAAAAAGGGTGTTGTGTGCGAAGCAATCAAACGACAGTGAAAGGGTGACACTCAATACTTCAGTAAAAATTTTTCCCTCGGTGGGCCTATAGGACTCGTAATTGCAACAACGTGCCAATTAAGTTTTATCAGGTCCAAGAGCCCAGTGAACTCAGAATGGTGGTGGAAAACCATTGTGTAAGGAACCCCTAACGAAGAATAAACTTAATGCAAAAAGAAAACATATCAATTAATTTCGCATCCTAAACAGAAACCCCTTTACCTAATTCCCCAAAGTACAGGCCCTTCCACTGGCAACACGTTACCTTGAGATCTGTTGCAAAGAAAGTTAAGTACCGTCACAGATTTATTGGTGCAGAGCGATGGGAATACGATGAGATAAAGATTGATATAGGTGCAAGATTAATTGATGTCGATAGGATAGGAAGGAGGATAAAAGACACATCAAAGAAAATGTGATTAGCGACGTGATACGAAAGACACGAATGACAGTTAAAGACAGCGGCTGCGAAGAAACGGAATCCATAAAGTTTAGTGTTCCCCGGCATAAGAGAGTTTCAATCCATTCACGCCACTCGAAAAAGAAAAGTTCTCCCCAAAGGACAGGTTACCAGTGGCTTACCCCAAATACAAGGTACAGGTTTATCCGAGTTGTAACAATAAAGCGCTCCAAAAAAAGCCACCCACAACTTTGCGAAAAAAAGTTTTTAAAAAACTCCAAAAAAAAAAAAAAAAAACCAAAACCCCCCTTTTTTTTTTCCACTTGAAGAACAACGAACAGTCCGTTCAACTAGAACGAACAAGATGTCGAAACGCATAAAGAATTATATCAAGAGGAAAGAAAACAATTCCGAAAACGCATCAGTCCAACGCAATTCGAAGAGAGAGAGAGAGAAGTCCCCTTCCCGCAGACGTAACAACGCATCATTCAAACTCGCTTGTAGGCGAACGCAAGCTGTCAGACGTAAACCCTGGGGAGTTCCCCGAATAGACGACGAAAAGAAGTTAAGTCTCAAAATAAATATCCTCAACACTTACATAAACATCAAACTTTATTGAAAGTAAATTACGCGATTAACATTTCAGTTTAGACAATTTCCTGGTGTTTCAAGATTAAAAGATTTTCACACTGAACCGCTTTTTTTTGCAAACGAAAAACTCTTAACGATATTTCATTTTACTCTCAATTATAACATAATCAGCTACTAAGACCTTTTCCCGGAACATTTGTATTTACTAACCAATAAACTTTAAATTTTAATTTCTAATTTTGATTGTTCATTTTATGTTATTTTTTGGTGATTTTGGTTGTTTTGCGATTTCTTTTGTGTACTTTTGTTTTGGTTTTTTTTTGTTTAGTATTTGCTTTTCACTTTTTATTCGTTACGTCGAATGAATGTTTACTTGTTTTTTATTTTGTTTTGTTTAGGATAACAAGGGTAATTCACGGGAGGTTCTCGTCGTTAGCGTTACACTTTAACGGTCCTCTTCTTTCAAGTTCAGTATCGTTTTTTAAACCAGTGACATGTTAAGAGGGTTTTGTTGTTGGTTTTTAAGAATCGCTTAACCGGTAACGTAAGACTTTGAGAAATTTATTTCTGGGGAAAATTCTTTTATTTTTTATGTCTGATCGAACCCTACTTTCAGTAAAAACTTAATTTACCTTAGTAAAAACAAATTTATTTGTTATTTTTTCTTTCGGGGGGGGGGGGGGGGGATATTTACTGTCATAACTTTGATACTTATAATGCTACTCAGTTACTTAAGTAAATTTCCATTTAACGAGTCGATGGTCCAAAGGAAGACCGACCCTTCCTTATCAGAACGTCAAGAAACGCTGTGCTGCACGAGAAGTCAAACAAGGAAATTAACCATGAACGGAGAGTACACAGTCCGCTAATTCGAACGCAGCAGTAATGGGAACACATAAGGGACCAAAATGTGATTAATCAACACAGCCTAAGTTTTGTTTGCGGAAGAAAGGAATGGTCAGTTAGCTTTGTAACTTAGAGAAACTGGATAGGAGCAAGTGGAAGAAACACGCCTAGATATCATAACGGGGTGGACAGATAGAGAAAAGGCTTATTGAATCCAAGAGTTTATCTTGATTTGGAAGCCGGAGGAAGACTTAGAACGCTACGTCCACTCCGAGACTTACCCGAGATCTTAAATAGAATTGGGAAGAACTGAAACGGGTATTTTAAGGAAGGTTTATTCCACAGTTGGTGAAAGAGATTCCAGTTACTAGCTTGGCAAAGGATAGTGGCGTCCAATTTAAGGTTAGACGAAAGAGACTTATCAAGAGTTTAGCTCTCATTGTTGGGATAACAATCTGAATGAATGGGGTGTAACATTCATGGAATCCACAGGTTGGATAGAGGTAGAAGAAGGCAACGAGCAAAAAATGCTAATGAGTCATGTTAAAAAACTATTGAGACTAGCAATAATGATTGGAAGCCTGCCTACGGAAGTTATTATTGCAAGGATGACTCGTAAGTGGGAGACATCCGATGATGTAGCAGAGATTGAAGAGGAGGGAAACAAAAAATCCTAGGTAGAAGACCTGAAGGGAATCCTATATAACAGACCTTTAGTCGCTTTAGGACAAAAGAAAGAGGTCCAAATAGATCTAGGACCCACCATCTAGAAATCAGAATAAGATGCCAGGTAAATCTTCTCAAGGAGGATTTTCGACAGTCACGTGTTATAAACTGTCAGAAGAAAGGACATTATGCCAGTGACTGCCGAGGGATAGCCTTCTGTCCTTTCCATAAGAAAACAGGACATAGTGCTCGAGAATGCAGAAATAAATTTGTTTCAGCTCCTAGAGGTAGATCTCAGTCGAGAGGCAGAGGTAGAAACCAAAGTCAATCTCCCCCACCTAGAGGAAATGGAGATTCCGTCCCAAATAGATATGCTAATCAAACAGCAAGCATAGGGTATCAATCAGTTCAGCCAAGGTCAGACGACGCAATGGGAAATTTTTCTGCTTACTGGTACAATGAATCTTCCTCTATAACAGAGAGAACGTCCGGAATGTCAAGGCTAAGCCCAGCTAACACAGGTTAGCAAAGTTGATGTAGGAATGAATATAATTATAGACCATTATTTCCCGCACATGTCGGTCTAGAGAAACCTATTGTTACATTCTTTGATACAGGAAGTCCTAAGAATATAATGTCAGAAAAGGTGTATCGATTGTATTTTTCTCACTTAAGTTTGAATCCAGCGGTAGATTGTAGAATTACAGACGTCCAGGGTAATGAATATCCACGTAATTGGACAGTTTAGATTTTCCATTTAGGCTAGGAAGAATTGCTCTAAGAGAAAAATGTTTTCTGGTAGCCAGAGATATACAATTAGCTTTTGCTCATTTGCTGATAGGTTATCCAACTATGGCTAGACAAGGGATAAGCATTGATGCCCCTAGAGAACAACTAGTGATTAACAACGGTCGTGAGATTTCTAGAATACCAATATGCAAGTTAATTAAAAGAACCCAGACTACAGAGAATCCCACACTGAAAGGTATCTTAAAGAAGGATAAGACTGAGGGAAGATATCCAGAATGCATCACGAGTTCACAAACAGATCATTAACCTCTTAGAATCAAATCAATGCACTTATTTAAAGTTAGTTAGAGGGAATTAAGACTTAACCAGGAGAAAGTACTTGGGTAGAATGTACAGTAAATCCAATTTTTGAAGGGAAGGAAATTCTCCACGCTTACTGAAAAGTCGCAAGTAAACGGAATACATTATTCTTCTAGTTTACATGAAGTCAGACAGGGCTAAAATAGCGTTACAGATTACGAATAACAGAGGAGGAAAGGTTAAGTTTAACACCAGGTACAGAGATAGGCCTAGCAGAAGTATACTCCATACCTATCCGAGTTGTAGAAACGGGAAACAGTAGCAGCAATTAGTATTAAAGGAAATGAAAATTACGCTCAGGACATAAAAACTGAGAAGAGCTAAAATAGGATTTCATTTAAAGGAAATTAAGGAAAACCATGTTGAGAGAAGAATTCATAGACTTACTGTGCGAATATAATGATATAGTCGCTCTAGACGGCGACACCTTGGGAAATACACGCGAAATAACGCACAAGATAGACATTCCATCAAACACCAAGCCAATTTACATACCCAGCCTACAGAGTAGCACATTCCCAGAAGGAGATCATTGAAAGAGAAGTACAAAGAATGAATAGGCAAGGAATAATAGAACCATCTAAATCCCCATGGTCTTTTCCACTTTTTGCTAGTTCCTAAAAGGGACAAAACTTATAGAATAGTTGTTGGATTTCAGAAAATTGAACCAAATTACTGAAAATGATCCTTATCCAATGCCGTCAATGCGAGATCTTATCGCCACTATAGGGTCCAAGAGATACTTCACCACTATAGATTTATTGCAGGGATTCTTGCAAATCCCTCTAGACGAAGAAAGTAAACCTTTGACTGCTTTTTCCACTAGTAACGGCAGATACCAGTATGTAAGAATGCCATTTGGTCTAAAGTCAAGCCCGGTAACTTTTGTAAGATTAATGGATAAAATTTTGGGCGATTTACTAGGCAAGGACGTACACTGTTACATAGATGATTTTGGTAATAGCAACAGACACTATAGAGGAACACATAGACTTAGTCAGAAGAAGTCCTAAAGAGATTAAGAAAAGCCAACCTGAAGCTTAAATTAAAGAAGTGGTAACCTTCCTTAAAAGGAAAATAGACTACCTTGGTCATACACTAAGTGAAAAGGGCGTAGAAGTAAACGACTTAAAGATAAAGTCAATTAAGGAGTATCCTACACCTCAGTGCAAGAAGGACGTAAAGTCATTCTTAGGTTTAGCAGGATTTTACCGCAAGTTCATAGGGAACTTTGCAGTCATATCCGCTCCACTAACTGACTTTAAAGGAGCACGTATCATTTGTATGGACAGACGAACAGCAAGAAGCATTCGATGAATTGAAAGAAAGATTAACACATCCGCCAGTACTTAGCTTCCCAGACTTTGGCAAAGAATTCTTTTTAGCCACGGACGCAAGCCACATTGGTATAGGAGCATGTTTAATGCAAAGACAAGATAACAAGTATAATGCCATAGCTTATTACAGTAGGAAATTAAAGCCCTCAGAAGTGAACTACTCAGTAACAGACCTCGAGTCTCTAGCTATTATAGACGCTTTAAAGCATTTCAGATATATCAGGTTTTTTGGTTACAAGATAACCGTGTTCACGGATCATTCAGCTGCAGTAGAAATGCTAAAGAACCCTAATTTTTCTGGACGAAGAGCCCGTTGGTTCATGACAGCCCAAGATTATGACATAGAAGTGAAATATGTCCCTGGGAAGACGAATAAGGTAGCAGATGCATTATCAAGATATGTATCACAACGATGATAGTATACTATGATAAGTCAAGAAGAAGAAAAGAATAGAAACAATGTGCCAGTGACGTAAATGTACTTACCATGCATTATACGAGGAGCTTTCCCGGCAAAATTTCATAAAGGAACAAGAAAGAGATGAAGATATAAGGGAACTGTTTAAATACGTTAGAAACGAAAGAAAACACAGCCAACAAGAATTAACCGAACTAGGTAGGAAGGTTGGATGTCCCACAGATGCACTAACGGACATAGATGGCGTATTAATTTGGATGTCACGAATATGACCCATTTGGTCAATTTCTAGTGTACTGCACAAAAGGTTGGTTAGTACCTAAGAGTCTAAGAAACAAGGTCATTGAGCTAATGCACGATGATGACATGAGAGCTCACCCAGGAAGGTATGAGACCAATTAGATTAATTCAAAGAACTTTCCATTGGAAGGGAATTCACAAGGATGTTAGTATTATGTGAAGAGCTGCAATACATGCAACAGCTACAAGGGAAGAACAGACAAGGAAGTACCACTAGGGAAATATCCTATCCCACAGACTCCTTTCGAAAGAGTATCTATTGATCTTATCACAAATCTTCATACCACGAGTAAAAGGGAAAATAAGAATATACTAGTATGTATCGACGCCGCTCACGAGATATACAGAGTTGGTACCACTAACTAGTAAAAGTGCCAAGGATTGTGCAATCGCTCTCTTCGATAAGATATTTTGCAGATATTCTGCCCCACAGCTCATTATTTCTGATAATGGGACCGAGTTCAACAACTCGTTAGTTCAAGAAATTTGTAACGCCTTTAAAGTAGAAAAGGTAGCGATACAGCCGTATCACCCAGCTAGTAATGGCTTGGTAGAAAGGAATAACAGGAAGGTTTTAGACGTATTGCGTCAACACTAGTAGGACAGGATCCTGACTGGGACGTCAATTTACCTTTAGTCCAATTATCCTTAATGCAAAGGCATCATACGAGTACTCTAGCAACTCCCATAAAAGCTTTGATGGGATATGAACCCAGATTACCTTATGCATGGCTGAATCAGCCAATACAGCCTAATTACTCTGAAGATATCATGAAGATAAGAATCGGAAACTTTAAAGTAATACACAAGCAATTGCACAAGAATTTAGAAGAAGCCCAGCAGAATATGATAGAGAAGCATCAAGAAGGATTAAGACCTGTAGACTACAAGAAAGGGGATGAAGTCTATATTAAGAAGGAAGTAAGAAGTGGTATTAATTATAAGTTAGCCACAAAATTCACAGGACCATACAAGGTCGTAAGGACGTACAAGAAACTAAGATAAAGGTTAAGAAAATGAATAACCAAATGCCTTCCACATATGCTGAATCATTAGAAGAAGAAGAATTTTGGATAAACAAGGACAAGGTCAAGCGAAACCAAAGAAGTTGAAGAATCCGAAATGACAGAGACGTCAGAAGAAATTCCAGAAGAAGGAACTAGATATAACCTAAGAAATAGAAGAGTCACTTTTCAGTGAAACAGAAGAGCAAACCCATTAATTCATCCAATTATTCCCATGTATTTATTTGATTTCTTTATTGCTAAGTTTACCTTCAACCGGTTGACTTAGGAATAATCCTTTATTGTTGCAATTCTTACTTTAATTAGTTGGTTTGTAGCAATTTTTTTTTGGTTAAGTGCACTTAACTTCAAATTTATTTTGACTTGAAAGGGATTATTTGGGTATGTAAGAAACGGTTCAATGCGTAGTATAAGAAATTTTAAGCACGTATATTAAGTTTAATCGTTCCAATAAGAACATTCCTTAGAAGTAAAAGAATAAATAAGACGGGTTAAGATAGATATTAAGAGATTTTAAGATAAGACAATTCGTTTCAGAAATGATTATAATTTTGAAGGGGTAATTAATACACTTACTTTGTTCAATCCATTAGATGTTGATTGATGAAAAAACTTACTAATAAGTATATAATTGATGAAGACCTCACTAACAAGAAGTTAATTGATGAAGACTCATTAACAAGATAGTAGTTTGTTGAAAACTTACTAACAAGAATATTTGATTGGTGAAAGCTTACTAATTGTTGTCACAGTAGAAGAAACCTACAAGTATTAACCACTAACCGGTTCCTTTAACCGAGTTGCCAATTTTGTTTTAGTATCAAGCAGTGAAGTTATATTGTTTAATGTACAAGGTTACTCAGAAATTACAGTAAGAATGTCCAATGAAATTTTGCATAAACACAATACACAATCTCAGTAGGAAGTCAAGGACACACTTGTTATTGCCATACAATACGACAAGGATATTTTGCTCCCAGGACTTGTCTCCAAGCAGCAGTTCGCAGCAAACAAGAAGCCATCAAGTGTCCGTCAATGAAAAACGAAATTTATTTTTTCCATAAAGAAAGACGATATCCACCTAGATAGAATAGGACTGAGGACTGAACCAATCATGTACTGTAAACTTGGATAGTTACCATTATTTTTTGCTTCTACCATGCATTTATATAACTTATGACTTAAGGGCTTATGTATGTTTAACTTTCAGTTTTCTTGTTTTTGGTGATTTATTCTTGTTTGCATTCAATTCATGTTTCTTAACTGTGATTTACTCATATTTGAATTCAGTTTGATGATTCTTTTAATATTACTTAATCAAGTACTTGTTCATATTCATATTCAGTTTTTATGTTTCTCTGAATGTTACTTACTCAAGAATTTATTCATGTTTACATTCAATTTTGATTGTTGCCCTTAATGTTACTTAATCAAGGATTTGCTCATGTTTACATTCACTTTTGATGTTTTTGAGTCAAAGTTTCAATATGATTTCCAAGAAGCATAAGTTAGGAGTCCTCTTGTAGGTATAATATTTGCTTCAGCTTAGATAACGCTGTCGGAGTCAGCGAGGTAGCGGGCCGAGACTGTAATAGTGTGGCACAGTGTCGTTATTCCAAAAGACAATAACTTAATAATAATTAAGAAAAAGGCACGAAACGGATAATAAGAGAAGAAAAGAGAAAAGGGAAAGATAATGATTTTTCTTAGCGAAGGGATTTTGTTACTCCAAACATTAGGCTTTTAGCCATTAGACATCTGGTTTTCATCTCCCCCAAAAAGCCTCTGTCCGTACCAGCGATTAGTGACCAGCGATATCGCCCAGGCACCCTCGAGAAATTGGAAACTACTCTCATTAGCGCCTATGACTAATCGGCGTTCCCTTCGTGAACAGGTCAGAGAGAGCCATCTGGCATACGTTAAAAAGGAATTCTATGACCCGTTGTTAGAAAGAGGGAAGTACCAAATTCTTAAAAGCTCCACCCTCCCAAATATAGGCTCTAGTATCGACGAATCAAAAGCCCATGAGTGTGGTCATAAGACAGCCCAAAAGGGGTATCAACGAATGACCTATGAGGTTACCAAGGCATACGCCCCTAAGAAGCCAGGACACGAAGAAGGAGGCGTATACAAATTCAAAGCCTACGAATTACTGTAGAAGACCTGACAGGAAGGCGGTCTCGTATGAAGTTAGCAGCCACTAAGACACAAAAAGTCTTCTTTCAGAAAATGCCACACCCCAGTCAGATCCAAAAAATCCAAAGGCTGGGGGGGGGGGGGGGGGGCTAAGGAGATTTCAACTGGAACAAAAAGGCGAGACAGAGGAGAGCAGGCAGAAAAACAAAAGGGAGAGAGAAAAAAGGGGGAACAGAGAAGCCAAGAGAGAGAACAACCGGGGAGCCTGAGGGGAGAACTGCAGTGGCATGCCGTGAAACAGAGAAGGACAGAAGAATCCCCAGAAGAAGAACAGGTGCAAAAAAAGTGTGGTGTGCGAAGCAATCAAAGACAGTGAAAGTGACAATCAATACTCAGTAAATTTCCCTCGTGCCTATAGACTCGTAATTGCAACAAGTGCCAATTAAGTTTTATCAGTCCAAGAGCCCAGTAACTCAGAAGGTGGAAAACATGTGTAAGACCCCTAACGAAGAATAAACTTAATGGCCAAAGAAACATATCAATTAATTTCCGCATCCTAACAGAACCCCTTTACCTAATTCCCCCCAAAGTACAGCCTCCACGGCACACGTTTACCTTAGATCTGTGCAAAGAAACGTAAGTACCGTCACATATATATATATTTAGAGAGAGAGACGACACATCTCATGCTTATCACGGGATGACTGAATGTCCTTTTAATTAGCTTCTCACCAGACAAAATAAAAAAATAAAACCTATCAATCCTCATTTTGGCCATAAAAGTATAAGCTCTTCTCTATGTATCAGTCCAGGTTTATCTTTGCAATAACTGGCTATATAACTGTACGTGATACCTCTCGTTTCTTTTTGAACATCTCCAAACTATTTTGCATATTTTCTGAAGCTATCTAACCTTCTCGCAAAACGGCGCTGAAAGAGAGAGAGAGAGAGAGAGAGAGAGAGAGAGAGAGAGAGAGAGAGAGAGAGAGAGGGATAAGTTTATTTCGGCCACTCATGCTTCAGGCTATTAATTTCTCTCGGGTAAGGCTCGATAAGTGATTAAATGCTAAACAGAAATGTACGGAGATCCCAGGCGGAGGTATATCTTTCACACCGATGACCGACTTGTTTATCTCGTGATGTTTGTTTATCTTGCGCGATGAAAACGTGTACCTGGGTTCGGCTCTGGGCAGAGAATATCCGTACCCTCCCTCTATCGGGCTCCACTATTTGGCGTATGATATTCCGAGAGTTAACTTCGAAGTTTCGGGGGGGCCGCCAAAATGACTTTTGCAAAGGCTGAATTCTCCGAGAAGCGGCTTTCAAAGTTCTCACAAAGTTAGATAGACTTCAGCTGAAAATTTTGCAAGGAAACTTCTTAAGATTTCTTGAAAATGGTACATTACAAGAATGAAAAGAGTCGAAACATAAGTGCTAAAAATAAGATTATATATATTATATATATAATATATATATATATATATAATATATATATATATATATATATATATATATATATATATATATATATATATATAATATAAGCGAATACCACGGGAAAATGATAGTCCAGGAATCCAAGCGCTTTCGTCTTTATTCAGACATCGTCAAGGAGCTACTAAAGTAACAATTGTACTTTAGTAGCTCCTTGACGATGTCTGAATAAAGACGAAAGCGCTTGGATTCCTGACTATCATTTTCCCGTGGTATTCGCTTATTTATGAAGTCACGTGCATCTACTGAGATTTTTTAAGCATTTATATATATATATATATATATATATATATATATATATATATATATATATAATATATATAATATATATATATATATAAATTTTCCTCTCTAATATATAACAGGCCCTACATTAGAAATCAAAGCAGTCTGGAAGTAGGAAACATCGTCTGGGATATAGTATTATGGAAACTGTAATGATGTTAAAATGAAAATTAATAAAAAAAAAAAAAAATACGCAAAAACTCATAACCACATGCTAAATGCAAATGTTCAGTTCTGACTTATTGTAAGGGTCTCACTCAAATACAAGAGATGTCAGTGGAATCTGTAAGGATGGAAATTTAAGTCAAATAATGGTCCTTTTGCGAGCGAATACAGATCGAATGGCAACATATAAAGATGAAGAAGGGAAATCATATTATGTAACGAGAGAAGTTTGCATTATACTATTATCTTTTATCAGATACTTTAACCAGGCTACTGAGACCATATTCAGACAGAGACACGACTGATGTGAATATGCTACCTATATAATCTGCCCGTATAGGTGTCTTAGGAAACTGACAGAACTGTAATCTGATGAAGCAACCCAGAAGACTAATCATGAATATCGTCGTCAGGTGTGGCAGCTAATTAACCGAGCTGCGAAGGTAAGCAAGGGGTTAAAACAGAGCACGACGAAATCCCTGCGTCTTCTATGGGTTCGTCTTTGTATTCAAAGAGTCAAGAGAAAGAGTTAGGAAAAATATCCGGTTCTGGGGAGACGACAAAGATGGACTTTGTTTACTTTGTAGGTTTCGTCTCCGTAGGTAGGTCTTAGTGTTTTTCTAGCATCTTAAGCTCTTTAAGCGACCTACTTCCTGATGAAGACGAGACAAACCCCGTCGCATAGTATTCGTTGTGTGTGTATATAATATATATATATATATATATATATATATATATATATATATATATATATATATATATATATATATATTATATATATATATCATATATATATATATATATATATATATATATAGTATATATACTAAGACATTGACAATTGTCTTAGTAAAGACAAAAGCGCTTGGATTTCTGACTATCATTTTCCTGTTGGTATTCGCTTATTTAATGAAGTCACGTGCATCTACTGTGATTTTTTAAGTAAATATATATATATATATATATATATATATATATATATATATATATATATATATCTATATATATATATACATATATACATATATATATACCCCATTATTTGCATATTTTTTGTTCTGGTATCAGATCTAGTTAGTCTATTTTACTGGTATACGGGTCAAGTTTTTATCTTAGACAAATATTTGCTTTTTAATGAAGAATGCGTTCACGTTACAAACGTGTGCTTGTCACTTATACCTGTTGCAGTAACACTCACGTAATGAATGATATTTTTTTTTGTATTTTGTTTTGATTTCCCTTCATTAATCATATCAGTTACAAAAAGGGATTACGAAAGGATTTGCGCAGCGTCCCTTCGGCCAATAGCTCAACTCACTTTTTACCCTTTTCATCTTACTTCCTTTCCCGCTTCCTTTCTTCCATCTTGCTGTCCAACCTCTCGCTTCATCTTTATTTTCTTGATTGCTTTATTTTGCTGGCCAGTCTCTCCAACTATTTCTTTTCATTGTGTTAATCGCTGAATATCTAAAAGTGCCCCAGTGTCTGGCTTGACAGCTCAAAGTTCATGAAATTAATGAAACCATTATCAAAAGGAATGTTCAAATCCATTTCATTCATATGAAATCTAATTCTGTTTCATTACTACGTTCTAGTATCTTCAGTAAGTACTAACGGCAAAATTTACAAGGAGTAAGTCGTAACGTCACCAAATTGGCTGAAAGACCAGGTCAGTAAACTTCATGTCTAAAGGTATATTCCTCACTATCACTTTCTCACACTCACTGAAAGAGATAACTGAGAGGATAAATGCAATTTATCTTTTATTTGATTCTCAGAATTACTTAGCCA
Organism: Macrobrachium nipponense; assembly: GCF_015104395.2. NCBI lineage: Eukaryota > Metazoa > Arthropoda > Malacostraca > Decapoda > Palaemonidae > Macrobrachium > Macrobrachium nipponense. The sequence continues at coordinate 31,943,149 of NC_087203.1, read as the reverse complement.
TTCTTCGTCATGATTAATATTTTGCCCCCTTGGTTTTGTCTTACTCCTCAAATTCAGTGAGAATAGTTTGTCATATTTCCTACCTCACACAGACCTCATGAATGAGTATAGGTATATTTGACGGAATTTTGAACTGACCTGAATATCTGGAAAGTGCAGCTTGCGCAGCTGGTACTAGTAAGTGTTTTTACAGTTGAATTAATCTTTTGTTGTTAAATGCAAAAACTGGGTCGAGAGATTGTTATACAGTACACCAGTCATAGCTAAAAAAAGCTACTCCACTACCAAATATGAAGTGATATGAATGTAGTTTACTCATTTTTGTATCGAAGAGTCCAGCATTGATCACTGCCAATAAGAGGTTTAATAAATGGGGTAATTGAGTACATATGTATATGTATATATATATATATATATATATTGCACATTAAAATCAATGAAGTACTAAAGCAAAATAAAATTACCGCATTACAATTGCTAAGGTTATGGTATCTTGTAATCGTGTAATTTTATTTTGCCTTATATATATAAATATATATATATATATATATACATATATATATATATATATATATATATATATATATATATATATGTATATATATATATATATATATATATATATATATATATTTGTGTGTGTGTGCTGAACTAGTTACACAGTTTAAGAGTGTTACCAGAAGAGAACTGGTAGTAATAGTGAGAAAGAAGAGAGATTTGATGGTAGGCGGAAAACAAGACGGGGTAATAAGAATTAAAATGGAAAAACGTAATTATGGTACCTAAGAGCAAATCTATTAAATATTAGTAGGGCGAAAATTGGGTCATGGCATAGGAGAAGCAAGGAAAATAACAAGGTGTTCGTTTAACATTTGATGATATAAGCAGCGCCAGTGGAAGTGAATGCGAGTGTGTATTTAGGGATTGTAGAGCCAACTCTCCATTATGGAAGCGAAATGTGGAGGCTGAATATAAAAGAAAAAACAAATCTGCGAATGAATGATTGTTTGTAAAAACGAAATGAAAGGGTGAGAAAGGAGAGAAGATTCGAATTTAGAAGTCATACAATGGATAGAATGTGTGAAAGAATCGGAGTCTTTTGAGATAGTTTGGTCATGTGGAAAAATTAAAGATGATAACTTCGTGAAAAGTGTAATATCGAAATGTTAGGAGGAAAGAGGAGAGGAAGCAAGAAAGCACTAGAAAGAAGTACTGTAAGAGATGCTGGAAAGGATCAAGGCATGTAATGTGCAGGAGTTCGACTGGTTACTTATGAAACTTCTTTGAAAGTGAATGAAGCAGCTATTGCTGTGGGAATCCTATGCTCAATGTTTTCATACATGGTTCAGAGGATGAAGTATGAATGAGGTAGTGACCGTTGTCTTAGTTTTCTCTGGAGCCATCCCTTATTTTTCTAAAAGGGTTTAATGAGTAGTGTATATATATATATATATATATATATATATATATATATAATTATATATATATATATATATATATATATATATATATATATATATATATGTACTTATATATAAATATTAATAAGCACCTTATCCCAATGCCGGGCCTCATTAACTCGGGTAAGTATGCACCGGGCAAAATAAGGGTGCTGTAACGAGAGCTGTTGCTGTGTGGAGCGGAGCAGGACGCTGAAGTGAGGCCTGTCGGTAGGTAGGTAGTTTACACAGCGAGCTAAATTTGATCTCAGGTGTTGAGGGAGTCGGCGATAGCGCACCAAAGCCGCTTACCTGTCCCTGTCTCGTCTTGGACGGTCTCTCTCTCACTCGCTCGCTCGCTCCATGCATCATTCGTCTCTCCTTGCTCTTTTAACGTTCATGGATACATGGATGAGAGAGAGAGAGAGAGAGAGAGAGAATGTAACCGATATTCTTTAGTACGAGAGTTTGCCTTTTTGTATGATACTGCATTTTCATGACGATATGTATGTATAGGCTATGTTTAGTATTACTTCAACAATGATCTGGAGTTCTCTCTCTCTCTCATTCTTTATAATATGTATTTATATATATTTTGTTAAAGATGATGCAGCATCAGTGGAATTGATTTTATATATGGTCTTTTCAATTCTTCTTATTATTCTCTTCTCCATCAGGGCTGATATTTGCTAATAGCTGGCCCGATGTTCATATCTCGGTGAAAGAAATGTTTTCTAAAAATAATAATTTATTGATATGGATAACAAAAGTGGTTAACAAATCTTAGTCTAAGGGCGTAACGGAATTCCAACGTTTCCAACCGTATCATCGGTTCATTTTCAAGGAAAGGTGAGCTTGAACTGATTGAAATGGGGTCGTTCGGCGGTATTTATTGTGTCCCAGGTGCTCTGTCTGATGGGCGCTGCATTTTCATTGGCTGAACAGAGGATTAAGTTCCTGAGTCAATCCGTCTTGCCAGAGGTGGAAGCTCGCACTGCTCTTCTCGTGCGGACGCTGGAGACTGGGAGCGTAGTATGGAAGGGCATTTCGCGTCGTTACGTATAGTCGCGCACAGGCGTGCTACGTAATCCTTGCGTCATTCAAGCTATTTTTAGAGACCTAACGGTGATTGTACTGATGGCAGAGAAGCGACCGTCGTCTCCCTGGCCCCCAGCTGGCGGACCTACCTCTCCCGACGAGCAGGGCTTCCAGATGGTTCAGAAAAAGCGGAAGAAAGCTTTGCAGACCATTTTCGATATCTCTCGCCCCTCGAACCCAGCACCGACTTCGACCGAAATTCAAACATTACCCAAGTTTAAGGCAGTAGCACCGCAAGGCCAAACGTCATATGCAGCTGTATTAGCCCTGGAGAAGAAGCACCCTGAAGCCAAACTGCATGCAAGACCTAATTTGAGAGGGGAATTTATTATTTCCCCGAAGGACAAACGATCAGCTGACCTCCTCATCAACGATCCCTCCTGCCTTCTGCTGGATCCTGCTGAGAAAATCATGAAGGGGATGATTTGCAAAGTCCCCAAGTACATTACCATCGACAGAATCCTGCAATTACCCAACGTTCTGAGTGCAACAAGATGCACTGTAAAGAAAGACATGGAGACGACTGAGGAAACCCTGAAGGTGGAAGCCACCTTCAAAGGGAAAATCCCACCCTTTATAGATCTTGGAATCCTCGGTACCTATCAAACGGAAGCCTTTGTTCCCGAGCCTCTGAGGTGCTTTAAGTGTCAGAGGTACGGCCATCACAAGAGAGAGTGTACGTCCCACCACGTCTGCGGGATATGTAGCCAACGACACGAGACTGAAGTATGCCTTCAAAAATTCAAAACAAAGGGCCACACAGTTGCCCGATGCCCCAACTGCCACCAGTCGCACCACGCATGGTTTAAGGGATGCCCTGTACGACTAGAGAAGATCTGGAGGATAAAGGGCATTTCCCCACCGCCAGCAAGACCTCGACAGCGACAACCATCGCCCCCAAGACGACCACCATGCCAACCACGTATCGATCCAAGAACGAATCGACCTCCTCCACCACAAACTCTTCAACCTTCCCCTCTGCTAACCCCCCAAACACCCCACCTCGTCATCATATCCCAGACCCTTCATCCTTTGTTCCTTCCCAAATCCAACCTCCAATTCCCAACCCCGTCCACCCCCCCACCCCCCCCCGACCCCTAAGGTTATTCCCTCAACCTCTCAGTTAATTCCCCCAACCCCTCAGGTTATTCCCCCAGCCTTTGCACCGCCGACAATGCCGACTCCTGCTCGTGTTGAAGCAGGAACTCAGACGGAAGAAGAAGCCACGATCGAAGAAATGGAAATCCAGACACCGGCTGTAGCTCCCATTTTGCACAAGGAAATGGGAACACAAACAGAGGAGTTCCCAGTCAAAAAAGACATGGATGTCCAGACCGGCAAAGCAAAACTCAAATCTGTCGCCTCTGGAAGTGAATTCCGCTTCGTAGGAGAACAGGGGATAAACAAGCTCCTGATGACCTATGACGAATTCAATGCCTTCATTCATAGAGCTCTATCTGACAAGCATTACACTTTCAACGACCGACTGTTTACAGAGATCTTCCAGGAAGCCCTCAACTTTGAGATCTCCCTCCCAGATGATTTCCTCCAATCTGAATTTCGATTCAGAACTCCTCAAAGACAACTACCCATTCAGCAATAGAACGATCATCAAACTGTTCTCGAGCTCGTCCACGTTCTGTTGGAACCTAGAGATCAGTTTCCAGATGACCTCCTTCGAGAAAAGTGCTGTTTATAGCATTAACTGCTTTTTCTTTTACTAAACAATCCTCCTTTCCCCTCCGTTTTTCGGCCGCCTCACGTCTAACGACCGAATATTTCAACTGTCACTCTAACTACCGCTTAAGCTGTTGTTTACTTTTGTTTTGCTGTCTCTTAAACTTATAATATTTCGTTTTTCTCTCGCCGAATCTCTATTACTAACGATCGGCGCTGTTTATTCTATTGTCGTTAAGTGAAATATGGTACTTGAACTCCCATAGATTAATGTGCTTTTTTTTCCGTTTTTTCTACGACTATAAATTTTTGTTCGTTTTTCCTTACTGGCTATCTCTGACTCGCCAGGACTCGCTACTATCGATCTTTTATCTCCTACTAATGGGTACCTTAGGGTTAAAGGGGTTTGTAACCTTGCCTGTTCACCTTTCTTTCCTTTTCAAATCATACCATTTCACGTGCATAACCCATAGAATCATAAATAAAGGCTCACCTCATATCCTTAAAAATACACCTTTCCACATCCAAATTCAAATGACCTACGGGCTGCTCTATGAGCAAGAGCTCGTGCTGGCATAAAGCCAGCTTAATCTTAAACAACAAACAATGGGAAGGTCATTGCCGATAGACGGGGGCACCTGATTGGCCCGTTCGATCGGCTCTATGGTGCTGGCGGGCGGCGCCCTTCGTGCCACCGTCGGGAGGAGTGAAGTCTCTTGGGTGGTGTTGAGGCTAGGTCTCTCCTTCCCGATGTGTAGGGCTCCAAGAGGCGGAGGCGACGTGGTCTGCTGCCTATCGATAATTCTGATATTAGGAATAATGTCATTCCTAGTTTATCCTGGTATTGTAGATCGTACGCAGAAACATCGATAAGTGGTATCAGCAGGAGCCTCGTCCCACCGCCCTTGAAGACGTCACTCTCTTTTACAAGGGAGTATTTCATAAGAAATACAAAGAGGACGAGCGAGCCCTTCGTACCATCATAGAAAAGGAACGTCTCCCCCCACGGACCCTGCGAAAAAAGTGAAAACTAATAATTTACTACAAGAGCAAGAAGACCAGTTGGCCTGATTATGAAAAAACAATCCAGCCCCCGTGTTGCAGGACCCTCTCAAGAAAACTAACGTTGTCTACCAGTACAAATGCCCTGTCCGGGAATGCCCCGGCGCTTACATTGGTATGACGACTATGCGATTTCGAAGAGGATATCCTGCCACGCTCAGGAAGGCGCCATCCCATAATCATGCCAAAAACGTCCCACAATACCAGGATTAACTAGGAATGACATTATTCCTAATATCAGAATTATCGATAAGGCAGCAGACCCACCGTCGCCTCCGCCTCTTGGAGGCCCTACACCATCGGAAGGAGAGACCCAGCCTCAACACCACCCAAGAGACTTCATTCCTCCGACGGTGGCACGAAGGGGCGCCGCCCCCGCCCAGCACCATAGAGCCGATTCGAACGGGCCAATCAGGTGCCCCCGTCTATTCGGCAATGACCTTCCCAATACTACGCTCCCAGTCTCCAGCGTCCGCACGAGAAGAGCAGTGCGAGCTTCCACCTCTGCAAGACGGCTTGACTCAGGAACTTATCCTCTGTTCAGCCAATGAAAATGCAGCGCCCATCAGACAGAGCACCTGGGACACAATAAATACCGCCGAACGACCCCATTTCAATCAGTTCAAGCTCACCTTTCCTTGAAAATGAACCGATGATACGGTTGGAAACGTTGGAATTCCGTTACGCCCTGAACAGATTTTTTTTTTTTGTTAACCACTTTTGTTATCATATCAATAAATTATTATTTTTAGAAACATTTCTTTCACCGAGATATGAACATCGGCCAGCTATTAGCAAATATCAGCCCTGATGAGAATAGATAATAAGAAGAATTGAAAAGACCATATATAAAATCAATTCCACTGATGCTGCCATCATCTTTAACAAAACATGTTTGAGAGAGGGTCTCCTCCTTCATATTTATATATAACTTATATACATACACACACACACACACACACACATATATATGATGTCTGAGTGTGTGTGTGTGCGCGCGCGCTTGTGTAAATATGCGGGTATGCATCTGTATAATATAGCGTATATATATATATCTATATATGTATGTGAAATATATATGTATATATATGTGTGTGTGTGTGTTTGTGAGTGTGTTGCTATAGCTCAGACCCTATAGATCGATCCCACGTGAGGGAACGCCCTTGGGATACTCGACTGCAATGGGTGACAGCAGTGATACGGAAGGCGTGGGTCTAGCAGCTCCATCCCAAAATAATCCTGCTATGAAGTGAAAGATTAATTTATGGAGCCACCTCTATCCGGGTATAAAGTACAAATTCATTTTTAAAAATATTCGCTTTTTTATTGGTCCCGGTATGGAAATCTTAACTTCCTTCCGGTTTTTGAGCATTTTTTTTTTTTTTGGGGGGGGGGGGGGGGGGGCGGCGGCGGCCGTGGGGCCACATACACATCATCTGTCTCAGATGAGGTGTATGTGGGTGTGTATGCGTGTATGACTGCATATATATGTGTGTGTGCGTGTGTTAGTGTACATTATATATATATATTATATATATTATATATTATATATATATATATATATATATATATATATATATATATATATATAAAATTTAACTGGTCCAAAGTTACCAGGAAATACATATGTATTTCTAAAATTATCAGTGACCTCATAAAGTTTCGATATCCTCACATTTTCTCGATAAGGTTATCCTCTACAAGCCATACGGGGAACATAAGGAAAAATCTCAACTTCCGTCAAGGGATTCGAGGTTAAGTCGAACCATTCGGCACCAAGATTATGTAAACCTCTCTGTCATCAAATTCAAATCTATTCTTTCCAGAGTTGGAACAGACCCATCCTCATCATCTCGGTAAGATAGGAATAAGTCTATTTCAGTCGTAGCAAAATAGACCTGAGAGCGCCTCAGTGGCGTGGTCGGCTTGGTTTTGACCTGCCACCAAAGTCGGTGGCAGCAAGTTCGATTCTCGGGCATTCCATTGAGGTGTGAGAGATGTGTATTTCTTGTGATAGAAGTTACACTCTCGACGTGGTTTCGGAAGTCGCGTAAAGTCGTTGGTCCCGTTGCTGAATAATCATTGGTTCCATGCAACGTAAAGATACCAAAAATACCATACAAACAAAAATACACACAGAAATATGCCATGGAGTTCGGAAGGAGTAATTTACGCTCCAGATTAGCGTGGGTTCGAATGTTTTCTTGGAGAAGGTTTTTTTTTTTCTTTTTTTCTTCGTTTTCGATTTAAGGTTCGCAATGAAAAGCTTACCTAAAACGTTTGAGGAATTTAAGAAGTTAAGAGAGGATGCCATAATCAGAATGCAGGTAGGTAGATTAACCCAGCCTTGTGCTGGCACGGGCCTCTTGCTTCTCAGTAGCTCGTAACTACAGAATGCACACAAACAAACACACAACACACAAATATTTATGTTTTTAAATTCCACAATGGATGTAAAATGTGATATATCGATAATACAATAGCTCACAAGAAAATTATATGGCGATATCGCGACTTTCGACTTTCATCATAAAGCCATCTTTGGGGTAGTAAACATTTTAAGAATACAACTTACGAAGGAAATGAGTGTGAGATCACAATCATGTGACACTAAAAACATGCTGACAAAAACTACAATGGTAATGCATGAGGCATTCATATAGCATCCTAAAAAAAATGCCATGGTAGCAAATGCAGTTATTACAACGAGCGATAAAAAAATATAATAATAATAATAATAATAAAAAAAGAGCAATCTGTTAAATATTTCACTACTCACTTGAATTTGCAATCTTTAGGAATAAAACTTTATGATAATTCGCACATCTTAACAAGACCACTGCCCAAGTTCATGTTTCTGAAAAGCTTAATGAGGAACTTTTCAATTGGAAATCCGTCAGAAGTTAGCAGCTCTCCTACGGCTGGCCCGAAGGATTATGATATTTTTACGTGGCTAAGAACCAATTGGTTATCTAGCAACGGGACCTACAGCTCATTGTTAGAGGGAGTTACATGAATTAGGATGTCTCAAAGACTTGTTAGTCCATCGGAGGAGACATCCTGTGCTCACTTATCTGTAGGAGCAGGTTTTACTGTTCCTTCACAGCTTTCTTTTAAACTCTTCCACACTGTTGCTATTTACAACTTCTGGTGGCAGTTTATTCCACGTGTCACATATCTTGTATATAAAGAAGTTCCCACAGTGGGATGTGTTGTATCTGGTTATCGTTTAACGTTAATAGGTTACTGCCTGCTTTTGTTATGCATTTCAGTATCTTAAATGTTTCTATTAGTTGTCCCCGAGTTTGTCTAAGCCATACATGTTTAGACTCTCTAGTCGTCTTCGGTAACCTATTTGCTCGATGGGATCCGAACCACATTATATCGAGAAATAATTTCTAATCGCCAGAAACAAATTCCTCTGATTTGACGTTGGCAGAGTGGGGAATTGGATTCGGGACTGGTAGGCGAGCACGTAAACCACGCGTCCAACGAGGAACTAAAAAAAAAAAAAAAAAAAAAAAATATGTCGCGTACTGAAAATCTTTACAAGGTATTTCGGGGGAATGTCAATTGATAGGGTGTCGAAATCTCTCACATGACAAGATATAGTTTTTGAAATGTGGCATTTATTTATTGTGACAATCTCTTGATGAGTCTTTCACCAAATTGGCCAATATAAGGTATACCATTTCCTGCGCGGGCAATTTATACACCAGTTGGCGTTAATTTGTTACGAGACTATTAGTAGACTGAGTTCTTGACAGACGAGGCATGAAAACAAAATCAATTTTCAAACGTTTGAGGAGGTCATTTACAACAGTTGAAAATGAATGACGATATGGCCAAACTGACCATTTTCAAAGTGAAAAGTACATGATCTGTTATAATGAATAAAAAATAAGGTTTTACAGGCTCTTTAGGGGTAATTTTCAATCAATTTCAAGGGACAACGTCGTGCTCCTACAGCTTCATACGCTTTGAATTTCGTTTCCCTCAAGTCAGGATCACCTCGTGTGAATGCTCTCAAAAATATACTTAAGAGAAAAAATCACTCTTTTTTTTACCTTAGGCTGATGGATGCAGAAATTGTGAATAGAAAAAAAAATTACTGCTGTAGGTTTGCAATGGTCTTTTCAGACAGTAATGCTGAAAAGTTCCATTCTTAATCAAACCTTCTAAAGTTAAATACTCATCTCATTAAACTACTGATTTTCGAAATCTGATTTTGAGAGCTGCTTTTTCCACCATGAAGACTATGTTTTACTTTTAATCATTTTTTATGCATATTTAAATAGTTTGATCACTTGTTCATGGTGCCATGTCTGACCTCATTGATTTCATTTGCACATTGTGTATATAGCATGTATAATACATACTATATATATAGATATATATATATATATAATATATATACTATATATATATATATGTAAGTCATATCACATTTCCGTGATTCATATACATATATCGAGCTACTATGTCCTTTAATATTGTAAGTTCGCTCTACCTCGGAATTAATATATTTTCATATATGCTTAACCGAAGGGGAATTTTTTCTCGATAATAGACTTGCCTGGACCAGGGCGCGAACCCATGGATCCTTTCAAATCCAGGAACGTCAGTGAAGCTTTTACCTACTACACCACTCGCGGTGGTGTAGTAGGTAAAAAGCTTCACTGACGTTCCTGGATTTGAAAGGATCCATGGGTTCGCGCCCTGGTCCAGGCAAGTCTATAATCGAGAAAAAATTCCCCTTCGGTTAATCATATATGAAAATATATTAATTCCGAGGTAGAGCGAATTACATATTAAAGGACATAGTAGCTCGGTATATATATATATATATATATATATATATATATATATATATATATATATATATATATATATATATATATATAATGGGAACTATCACATGACGAAACAGTTGACTACGTATCATTGACGTCATCAGATTTGCAGAATCGATATAGTTTCTACCAACAGCAAATACACAACCCGACTAAAACGCACTATTTACACACACACACATTGAACTGTGCAGCCCCTTTAAGCTGAATTGCGTATGCGATTCATTGTTTATAAATAAACTAACTATTATGAAAACGTTAGTTTACTTCAAACATTTCCCGGAATACTTATCGTAAAATTAGGCAGAAATGCAACTGGATCAATAAAAAGGATTTATGTTGTAATATGTTTATTCCGGTTAGACAGATTACTAATTCTGATCGATGATGAATAACTTTGATTACAACCTTCCATTTTTTGCTGCTGTTTATTATCAGTTACCGGTTTTTTTTAGTAAAAAAAAACTAAAAAGCAACAGAGGAACTGATAGCATAATTAGATAAGAAATTAGTATTTCTCTATAAACATGCTTAGAACGAGTTACATATACGTAGCAAACAATAACAGTGAAGTAGAAGATATTTGAAACAAATTTGTTATAGTGAAAAGAATAATGTGAGGACAAAATGACGTCAGAATCTAATCATCTAAAAGTTTTTTCGTGAGTGTGAATGAACGATAACATCATAAACAAATGATTACGTGAATCGTTTTGTAAATGTATACCATGGCAAATGACACAGACAGCTGGCAATTTCAGTAGCTGATAAATGTATATCACCCATACCAAACTGGCACTTTTTTTCAGTGGCCAAGGCAAATACGTAGGGCAATCTAATGCCAATTTCTTGCTCAGATCGGAAATAAAACTAGAACAAGAAAACAGAAAAGCGTAATCTGAGGAAGTCCAACTTCCACAATTATGATATATATATATATAATATATATATATATAATATATCTATATATAAATATAATAAATATAATATATATATAATATATATATTATATATATATAGATATATCATTTATTATTTATTTATTTATATTTACTTATAGATTTTCGCAGAACTGTAGTTTCTCTGATAAAGACAATGTTGATACTGGCAGATGACTGTCATCGGAGATTATCTGAAATTTGTGGTCTGATAAGCAATTTCGCTCGTCGGTCAAACGACTATAAAAGCACTGTTCAGTTCTCGTCATCCAGCCTTCAACACAGGGTCCAGTCATCAGTTCGTTCTGCTTCAGAATTCAGGTAAGGACACTTCGTTATGGATTTTTCAAGCAATGCAGATTCACTCTGGTGTTAATTTAAAAAGGCCATTGTGCCTAAATAACATTTTGACACGACAGGTTTTCCAGTGTGGCAGGCTATCAACTATTACGAAATGTGTTCCAATAACATGAGTAACCAAAATCAAACTTTGTTGCATAAACTACCTCAAAAGGCTGTGAGGTGGAAATACGCGGCTATATGGACCCAATAAATAAAATTGCAATATAAAAACTTTCCGTTTTCAGTTGGTTCTTAACATCTTCAGTCATGTGCAGAAAAGACAGGTATGCTACCTGAGTCTTCTTCATTGCTTTTATCACAAGTTTATCTTTATCCCGTGAGCGACCTCTCTTATCGCAGTGTTAATCACTAAAGCGGTGTTGCCAGTCAACTGATATATATCTAAAGAATAGTCATGCCATCAATTTTCCTTAAGTCGCACATGACGTAGGACTTATCGCACCTAGTTAAGTACTGGATTGCTTTCTGCCTCTTATTACACGTCCGTCCATTTTGGTTTCTTTCAAATTTGCTGCTCAACTTCTTCAACATTGTCCCGTACAGGATTTCACCTCTTGTTCAAAAACAGATCCCTCGGGCTAGACCAATGAAAGCCTAAACATGTGAGTCAGTTGTTTAGAGATAATAATAATAATAATAATAATAATAATAATAATAATAATAATAATAATAATAATAATAATAATAACCATATTCTGTTGAAAAGAATGGCTGTGTTTAGCGAATTGATTTTATATGACAAATTTTCTAGTCTTATTATTCGCTTTTCTGGCTCAGTAATATTATATTTATAATAACAGGATTATTCCCCATCACCAGGCTGCTGATCTTCTTGTTCTTGTAAAAGATAACAAGGTTAATCTTCTTGTCGGGATCGGTGGGCCTGACGTTTCCCTCGGTGATATTCCTGAGGGCTTGTTCATCTTCCTTGTATCGTTAGTGGGAGTGCCCTTTGTAGATCTTGATGGGCTCTGGGACGTCAGGGCGGGGGGGTTTCTGGTGGTACCATTCCTTAGCATTCTTCTTGATAGATTCCTCGCCAGCCCGACTGGAGTGTCCGTTGTCTACGAGGACCTGGGCAATGCGTCAAAGCTCACTGTGGGTATCATTCCAGGGGGAGCAGTGGGAGAAGACCCTCCTGACGTAGGCGCTGATGGTGGAGCGCTTACACTACTCAGGACACTCTCTCTCTCCATTCACACACATACCCAGGTTCGTCGGCTTCGTATTAAACTGGGTCTCTTTCTGTTTCACAAGGACGTCAAGAAAGGGTAGGCGGCTGTCTTGGCAGTGTTCAATGATGAACTTTAGGCAGCGGCTCGATTTCTTCCGCGGAGTCGGTTCTGACGAAGGTGTCATCGATGTAGCGCACGTACATCATTGGCTTGTTTAAATTCTGGAAGACCCTCTGCTCGGCGGTGCCCATGTAGAAATTGGTGAGGAGAACTCCGAGGGGAGAACCTATCGCCACCCTGTCCATCTGGGTATACATGTGGCCTCGGTGGTTGGAGAAGGGCGCCTTCTTAGTGCAAATTTTTCTCTCTCTCTCTCTCTCTCTCTTTCTTTCTTTTAATATTCACTTCTAAATTCAATGGAGTAACGTGGGTATATTCCGTAATTTGTATATGGTGTAGTATATACATCAGAGATGTATTTCCTTGACCAGTCTCCACTTACACTGGGCCGTTCAGATTTCGGATAATTAACCAGTTTAAATTAAGGGAGGATTATTTTTCACAAAACCTACCCCTTTCTTAAAGTATTTTTATAGAAAACACTTTAAGAAAGAATATACTTTAGGTATAGCTGAAATGCACCTACACTTTTATTTATTGTAGTGATTTTGTGAGATATTGTGCATTGTTAAGTTATAGATATTGTTCATAATTTTTCTAATATATTCCATTTGTGTATCACATACCTTTTAAGCGACATGTTAAGTAAAAAAAAGATGTATATATATATATATATATATATATATATATATATATATATATATATATATATATATATATAAAACGAACTTCACTGTAACATGTAACAGCAGAACTGAACGAAGATTATATAAAAAAAAAAAATTAATCAGCTAATCACATAAATACAATGCACCCATTTTTATGCAACTCACTCCATCCCAAAATTCTTCAGCTTTACGGCATTACAGTTATCAAAATTATCAAACTTTTTTTTTTAATGTCGCTTCTCTACCTCGGTCTTGCTGTATCGGATTTCCTCCAGTAATATTTCCTGCCTTTATATCATTTATCGATTCCCTGTCAGTCTGAAGCAATGATGTCTCAATTAACTGAATACTAAATGTGAGGTTAGCAACAGTTTTACTAGAGGCGCGACTGATCAGGGATGCCAACTGCATAGAGATGGCCTTGGAAATTATTACGTACTATGGGGTCGGGACTCAGGAGCTCTCGTGAAGTTTGTAATCCACGTTGTTATCGCTCAGTTTCGGAATGTTTCGCTGGTCATGTCGGTGACAGGCAAACTGTCGAAATCCATTGACTATTTCTTATCCAACAATATGGAACGTTTCATATCTGAACGAAGCAATTCGCAACGTAAACAATAACACTATTTGTATTACATGTATATGGTCATTTGTTTTTAACAACAGCAATATTATATATATATATATATATATATATATATATATATATATATATATGAATAATAATAATGCATTAATGAAAATAACAGTAACGATTGGTGTCGTATTGAAGGATGTCCCTGCGTATGATAACTCGTAGCAAACACGTACCTACCGGATACATGCCTTGGCAACTGTCTTCTGCTGTCACAGTGTCACTCAGCATTCAGCACAACTAGTACACCAGTCCAGTTCAGTCACCAGTGTGAGTGCAACTCGCTCCGTCTGAAGTGTAGCATGATTTGACTATGGTTGACAGAATCGATAAATTAACAGCCAATCCTTGTGAAAATTCCTCAGTAAATGTAAGTACGCATCCATATTCTGAAATTTCTAGATTGGGTTTTGATAATCTTGACTGCTGGATGCATGTCTTAGTTAAGAACTGTGACGCCAACGGTTACCTTGGGGTAGTCCGTTAGGCAGCGAATGCTGTCTCAGTATGGTTGCGCGAGGAGGGTATGGATTGTTTATTGAAGTCTAGGTGACTGAAATTCGTTAATTCGCTTAATTAACCGTTTCCCGTGTTGTTAAGAATGGAAACTTTCAAGTCGTCTACAGATACAGACGTATTTATAAATATACGCTTGATAGATTCTCATTAAAAGACGAAATTCGAAGTTGCTACCGTTCCTAAAGCAGAGCTGAAAGCTTGGAGCCGAAAAGTTAACTCTCTCTCTCTCTCTCTCCGCTTGGAAGCGCGTCGAGCACCCCACCTCCCCTCCATTCCTGACACGCCCCCCCCCCCCCACACAAACATTGACAAACGTACGTCGCAGTACACTTAGTGCTCTCACTTGCTTAATTTCACCAACATTGCGATATCAGTGCCACACTTTTAAGACCTTTCTTCACTCCTTACTCTCTACTCTTTAAATACATGGTTTACACTGTATATTTCCTTGTTCTGCATTCTTTCTTTGAGACCAACCACCTCTATTCTTCTTCATATATCTAGTACTATCGAAGTCCATCACTATATTTAAATTCGTGAACTACCACCCCCAAGAATTTCAGCTTGAGCGAGGTTACTTATACCATTACCCAAGGCCTAATACATTGATTGTAAAAGTGACTAGATTCGCTTGCTATGAGTGAGATAAGTGGTAATTCCTCCTCATCTGCAACATCAACAACTAGTAAGGAGATGTATTCCCATTTGTATTTTCAGCAATTAGAGCATGGATAGTAACAACTGTGAATTAAGTGGAGCACAGTCAAATGTGCGATCACAAAACCAAATACATTTTTTGGGATAAAGGGTCCAAATTTCTCGCAGTTCCATAAATAGTCACATTTTCGTCTTCATACAACTTGAAATTTTCACCTCTTCTCGTAACGTTTAGGTCTTCATCTTCTTGTACGGATCCTTTCCTGTTCACTGTTCGCAAAAGAAGATTTGGTTATTTTATATATTTTGGGCAGTGCTCATGCAACACTCACAGGCATAGGGTAAACAACCGAGTGGACTAGCAGCGGCCACCTTAACCGTGTTCGGATGCACCTTCAGAAAAAGTACTTTAACACGTCCTGGCACCGGAGATGGGCTGCACCAGTCACGAGTCTCATGTCTCCTTAGTTATCATTGCCGGATGGTAATGTCGCGAAGGACTTCCTAGAATCACATCATTAATAGTTTGTAATCTTGCTCCACACTCACTCCGTTTTTCACATCTCCATTATGTTTTATCGCCATGTTTCTTATCAGTTGTGTAAGCAAAACCTCCAGTTTTCTAGCACCTCGCCCTTGTCTTGACGAATTCCATTTTGCTCATGGGCTATGGTGAAATGTTTAGTATTAGAGACGGTAATAATAGAAGAAAATACCTTAGAACAGAACTTCTTGAACAACCATACTATCAATGACTAGATACCTAAGAACAGAAATTGATTCAAACTACCATATTATTCTGCTAACTATTTATGTATTTACCATTCATTTCGACGAATTGTCATTCTATCAATTGTCTGCATACCCTCCATATAGGCCTAAGCAATCTATTTTGCGGAGTTTTATCCAAATTTCATTCATGAATGATGAATTGATGCGTCATTCAACATACGTTTAGAAACAGTTCAGAAAAATCAATCACATCGCCATAAGGAACCTTCGTGGACTCAAGTTTAGAAGTCATTATCATGGGATCTCTTTTGATCCACCATTAGTCTACCGTTTTAAAGGGTTTCAAAATTGCTTCAGCGTTAGAAATCTGACGACGGCAACGTCTCGCCTGGAAGACCAAGCAAAAGCTGTTGCTTACGTGTTGGAGGCAATTAATTAAAAACTAGAACCGTCTGGGTTGTATTAGTGTGCATCAGTGGAGGACAGAGGGGTCTGCAAACGTTTGTTCGCTTGTGTGTTTGTTTGTTTGTTTGTATTATGTCCTATGATATTTGTATGTCAATGGTTGTATGATACGGTTGTATCTTCATCAAAGGGTTCGGCGGTAGGTGTATAAAATGCAGAACTCTCAGGAAGAATATTTTAGAATGTTATTATAATTTAAGAATTAATGTAACGCAAAATTTCCACTGAAATAGTCAAGGCATATATACCATATATGTAAAATAAGATATATATATATATATATATATATATATACTATATATATATATATATTGTGTGATAATAATTTTTAAATATATATGCATAACATATATATAGGTGAGTTAGTGCCATCAGTGGACCTCATGCGGTGCACTGTTGGCATTACTTATGGTTCTTTGAAGCGTGCCTTCGACCCCTAGCTGCCACCACTTTCGTTCCTTTTACTGTAGCTCCTTTCATATTCTCTTTCTTCATCTTACTTTCCACTCTCTCCTAACAATTGATTCGTAGTGCAGCTGCGAGGTTTTCCTCTTTCCTCCTGTGTTACACAGTTCAAGCTTTTTACTGTCAATTTACAATTCAGCGCTGAATGACCTTATAGGCCCCAGTGCTTGGTCTTTGGCCTAAATTCTATATTCAACTCATATACACACAAATATTTGCATATATAGCCAATATGCTCATCTTCCCTCCATCGCTCATTTTCTACTAGTACTAAATTCAGGCCTTGCGTAACGTGGGGCAAAATGGGATCTGGGAAAAGTGGTGAAATTAATTTCCGTCGACTTTTTCTGAGTTTGTCGTCAACTTTCCAAAACGTGGTTGTTGTCGTCAACACGTAAACAAAAACCATCTAAGCTGTGACTTCCTGGAATGATAAAACAACTATGCTTTATAACACAAAGCAACTAGTAGTGGGTCGTGCTTGCATTTGTTTAATGATGCTGCATAGAATTTTTAAAAAAAAGTCTTTGGGTCCGTGCCTAGTTAAAAAGACTGAAACAGTTTTATTTAAAAAATAAGCTAGGGCTAGCCTAGATAGGCTATTCGTAACCTTGTTTACACAACCAGTCAGACTATTTTAAATTAAGCTAGAGAAACACTGCACAAATTTTAAAGATCTTTTTTATATTATTTGCTAATGCAAAAAATAATAATAATAATAATAATAAAATAACTGAGAGCAGACCTAGGCTATATAACAATCTGATATTCACGAAATAGCATGCTTATTTGTATAAAGATCAGCAAGTTCAGGAAAGTTTTCCCTGAGTCGCATGGTGATCTCTTGGTAATTTTTTCATTCAAGACCCTTTTTCGTGAAACTATCATGCTTATGGTCCCATAAGCATCGTCTCTCCCCATATCTTCGACCAAAAACTGTTCTGGCAATCTTATCCACTGTACCAAGAACTCCAGCTTGCATCTGATGACATGAAATGCCCGCTCTCCGAGATATGAATAAACAGTAAAGTCGACGGTAGCGATGGGTTGAATTCGATCGGTACCGTTTTCAAAATTCGTGACGACGACACCAGAAAGTCGTCGTCAAAACATTAAAAGTCGACATCAAATTCAAAAGTCAACGGAAATTTCGCTAGTGTGACAGCGCCTTAAGGAGTCGAATGCCATGATCTGTCTCTCTCTCTCTCTCCCCTATTATCCTTTTATTTTTTAAATGTACACCTCACAGGCTCACACCGTAAATGATCGTTATAGCAACGCATATCATGGCGGTTAGCAGATTGAGTTGCATTATCAGCATATCACACCCAGTGAGTCATGCACTCATGCTACTCGGAGTTCAATAATACCTGTTTGCTCTCTCTCTCTCTCTCTCTCTCTCTCTCTCTCTCTCTCTCTCTCTCTCAAAGTGTAGTAGTTGTCAGGAGAGGACAATTTTTACTGGTATTAAGATAGTCTCCTTCAAATATTTATATCATTTGGTGTCTAGGCCAGTCCCTTACGGCGCTCCTGATTTGCTGTTGATAAGCCAATCACAGGGCTGGAAACTCTCAGTCTCTCTCGATAGTTCACATCGGCATGATGTATGTTCCACCTCTCCTGAAGTAGAGGCTGAGAGTTTCCAGCCCTGTGATTGGCTTATCAACAGCCAATCAGGGGCGTCGTAAGGGACTGGCCTAGACATCAAATGCACGGTTGATGTGAATCTACAATAGCTCTCGAAGGGGGAATGGCGTCACACTAGTTAACAGTCCAAATGATTACCAGTACGGAATAAAATCAGGGTTGCCGTTTTGAGGAATTTCGTCTATTAGTGTGGCTTTCTGGTGACATCTGGCAACCCTCCGTGGCTTTTCCGACCACAGGCCACGGCACTGAAGAAAAAAATTCTTCACTTTGCCTTAATATGTTTTATTATGAAAATAAAGATATAAAATATAACCTGCATTTATATAAAACATATCCTGCATTTATACAAATGAATTTTATTGTAATCCTTTATTTTTCATCGTCAAAACCCACTATATTAATCTAGTGACGTGTAGTTTTCTAACATCGCGAAAATAATTCTACATAGAGAAAATACTCATTCTAACCATTAAATCATAAATAACGTAAAAAAATAAAATGAACTGCTTATGGTAACACTGCTAAAAGCCAATGTTGTGAAGAAAAAACGGCATCACTATTATAGTACGGATTTGACTCCGTTCGGTTGATGTTGATTTTCGTGCATGATTCATGACACCACAGACTTGAGTTCCCGGAATTGTGGAGTATGGATTGAGAGTTAAGCGATCCGACATAAACACTAACATGAACTGAAATGAAGCATAGACTTATGCAGCCAGTTCCGATGTTAGGGTATTAATTCATCATAATACTGGATATCAAATGTTAATATCATTTAGAGATTGGGAACTACTCGTCAATTTCTGATATTTTGAGGCAGGGCATTGGCCTACACGTCAGTTTCTTATTGCAAAGAATTTTCTACCCGTATCTGTTGGAAATAAATGTAGCTTTTAATTAATACAGTAGTTTAAACTCCAAGATATATAATGTATGTGCATAAAGTAGAATGTACACGTATCAGCAAGAGCACGTAGTAGTACACGTATACATGCGTTGATAACCATAGTATCTGTAACGCCACTTATACCACAGAGAATAAAAGCAAAGCTTGTGGGCACATAGCCGATGGCACACACAGATCAGTCTTAGGACTGTCTCAGCCTTACACAACTATCAAGCTGCTTTCAGTGAACTATATTGGGAATATATTTACTAAAAGGATAACAAATGATATTACTGCGACTAGTAAATATAAGACTGCTGTAGCTTTCCTATAAAAATGAAGTCTATGGTGGGAAGGCATAGCTGAAAAGTCGTGCATGAGATGATCCAAACCAGTCTACGAGTAGCCCCATGAATCACTTGTGTTTGGGAACATTCTTGTAGTCTCTCTCTCTCTCTCTCTCTCTCTCTCTCTCTCTCTCTCTCTCTCTTCTCTCTCTGTGTGTGTGTGGTGTGTTAGGAGAATATTCTAACGCAGACTATATTCATAAAGGTGTCGATTACTTTTAATTAAAACAAATGACTAAATTTCCTTTAACAAAAGTAGGCAGACAATTCTTTACTCCAGTATTTTATGAATCGGCCTATGTTTATTTTTCAATGTTATGATACCATATGAAAATTTTTCGAAGAAACTACAAGCACCATTACAGCAGCAACAAAAACAAGAAACCCCACAGTAAAAAGGCTGAATATAAAATAGGCCTATAATTCAAACGTCATAACCTGCGTAAACCGACAAAAAGACATAGGATGTTATAGGTCTACGTCATTTTTTTGTGATCCTGTTATTTCGAAAGGGGATGATGTCCTTAAGAAAATTTTCAGCAATTTATATCCAATATGACTTGTACAGCCTATCATATCGTAACCTTGTGTTAAACAAAGGTATATTCTGGTGTTGTGGAGTGCAGTGACTGCTTGTCATCCCTCCGAATGTGTAAACGATTCCAGTATAATCGATTTTAAGACTATTAAAATGTAAAATTTCCTGAAATCAATATGAAATGTGTTTAAATTTAGAATGGTGAACACGCTTGGCAATATCAGATGGTATAATTACCATTTTCCAGTGATTCAAGTGCACCGATTCGAACGCAAACATTCCCAGTGTCACCTCCGCGGAACACCTCTGACTTTATTCATATTTTCCTGTTATTTTATCATTTTTAGGGTGATGTGTATTATGATTCTATCTAATGTTTTCGTTTGATAATCAGCACAACATATTTTAGTTCAGTAAAATAACCATCGCAAAATAAATGAAGATGAAAAGAACCACAGATTAACGAACGTTTCAAAATTATTTCCAACCAATCAGCTTCAAGGAATGGTCCTGACGCAATCAGTGGGCGGGCCTTAGCTGCAAAGCTGGCTGGCCTTTGCTATAGTTTCCTCATCGTTTGTACCTAGAGGAATGGAGCTAGAATGTTTTTACACCCATCTCTTACAAAGCTTAAATTCAAATTATTTTACTTTAGCATAGTTCGTCTTTGCAGCCGCGGCAGGAGAAAAACAAAAACAAGTAGCAAATCATTTGAAAATAAAGTGAAAACAATGACATATGTAAAATCTTGACCCAGAAGGTTGTTTGTGCATATGTAATATTACATCATTCAAACCATTATCTCTGCAGAAAAGTCGTCATACATTGCAAAAGACATTCTTCAGGTTTACAAAGAAGAAAAGAAAGACAAATGTATATGATTTATTTTCTATGTAATTTACTTGAAAAAAGGTACGAAGGAATTTGTAACTAGTTGTTCAAGTGTTAACATTTTGAGTTTTAACAACTATTTTAGCTTAAAATTAGGTGTTACATAGATTCCGTACTTGTTTACTTTCTGTAAGGTACAGACTTTTCTGTAAGGTACAGACGACGATAATAGTTCATAGAAATTATTTTACTTCAATGTACGAAAGTAATTGGTTAAAAGCGAAGCACTTAACTTTGAACGTGACCTATGGAGACCAAATGTACAATATTCCTGTCGAGCACTGAGAGATTCTACTTGAGAGTATTGAAAAGAATATTATTTAAAGCCAATGGACACACACGTCAGTTTCACTATTTGTGTGTTGGGGTATATTATATATATAATATATATAGATAATATATATATATATATATATGTGTGTGTGTGTGTGTGTGTGTGTTGTGTGTGTGAAGTGTATAGTTTCAATTTTGTTAAAAAGCATGCAAAATCCAATTACATCCTTAATTATTTTCAGTGTGCAGTTGTTTTTGCATTATGCAGAAATTGGTTGCACCCTATCTGACTCTGTTGAAATGCAATAATGACAAAGGACAACATAACCCTATTGCCAGTAATCTCATTCGTTAGTGACGTAATCATTCTTGTTGGCTTTTTCGTTATATATCAGGGACATAAATTACAATTACTGCTGCATGACTGATGTTATGAAAATGCGAAACACTTTCGATGTCTATACCAATAATCAATATTTCTTTGTAATCGTTGTAGGAGATGGCTCGGCAGAATATAATTGAGGTTCCTGCTTGTTCCTCTCAAACGTCTGAAATCTGCCTGGATCATCATCAATTGAATCTAAAGATCTCGAACGGTCCCACGTAAGGGCCCCTTAGGGGTGGTAGTTCCCACAGTGGACCTCATGCTGCGGTGCACTGTAGGCATTACTTAAGGTTCTTTGCAGCGTGTCTTCGGCCCCCAGCTGCAACCACTTTCGTTCTTTTTTTACTGTACTTCCTTTCATGTTCTCTTTCTTCCATCTTACTTTCCACCCTCTCTTAACACTTGACTTGCTGAAATCGGGAAGGTTAATATATAATAGTAATAATATTAATGTAATAATAACATTAGAAAAGATAATGAACTCCATATTAAATATACAGACAGTATTGCTTTAATACAAGGTTCTGTCAACGTGCTGATTTTCCAAGATAATGCATCAGCATTTTTCGCTCTGTTTTCAAGTTACGAAAACAGGTTTCTCTCTCTCTCTCTCTCTCTCTCTCTCTCTCTCTCTCTCTCTCTCTCTCTCTCTCTCTCTCTCTCTCTGGGTCAGGGGTTTTTTACGCGTCTGTCAGGGTGGGTTAATGTTTTCCATTGAGGTGGTTTTTTCCTTTTAAGAGTTGGTGCACTGTAAGCAGTATTTAAGGGTTTTTGTTGCAGCGTAGCTTCGGCCCGTAGCTGCAACCACTTTCGTTCCTTTTACTGTACTTCCTTTCATATTCTCATTCTTCAACTTACATTCCATTCTCTCCTATTACTTGATTCATAGTGCGAGGTTTTCCTCCTGTTACACCTTTCAAACCGATTACTGCCAATTTCCATTTCAGGGCTGAATGACCTCGTAGGTCCCAGTGCTTGGCCTTTGACCTAAGTCCTAGATTCAATTCAGGTCAGTTTTAAGGGTTTTTTTTGCGTTTATTGACATTTTAATTTTATCAGAATTTGTTAGGTTCTCGCTGACTTATTTAATGATTCGTTTAATAACAGTTTAGATATAGAAATACTTAATAGTAAATGGACTCTGTTTTGTATCGAATGGTTGGTGTCATATCAGTGTTTGAAATATGAAATGGATATCTAGTTATCATAAATGCATATCATTTTATCTTGATCGAATATGATAACAGTAACGACAACGCCACACATAATAGTAACAAGTAATTAAGACTCGTACAGAATGAAGTATTCAAAGCGGCGAACATAAGAAATCTCTATTTAGCTTTGTTCGGTGATGTTATTTCCCTCTACTATCAGGTTTTGGAATTCTCTGCTTTGGCAGGAGGAAGGTACCTACTTTGGGTTTACTTCCTATTTGTTTCACCTCTTTCATGCAAATGCGAAAAATTTTGGAACTTTCTCCCTCCGTGTGTGTTCCCTTGTTCTTTTATTTTGCTTCATTTTAATAGGCAAATTTGTCATCACCAAAGAAGAAAACTTTATAACACTCTCGAACTTTATAAATATTAGTAGTTCCTCGTTGGACAAGTCGGTTTCATACTCAACTACCGATCGCAGGGTCTGGGTTCGATTCCTCGCCCTGACGACGGGAAATCAGAGGAATTTATTTCTGGTGATAGAAATTCATTTCTCGATGTGGTTCGGATCCCACAATAAGCTGTAGGTTCCGTTGCTAAGTAACAAGTTGTTGTTTCCTAGTCACGTAAAAATATGTAATTTTTCGGGCCAGCCCCAGGAGAGCTGTTAATCACCTCATTGCTTTGTAAAACCTATATATATATATATATTATTTAAATATTATAAATTATATATATAGATATATACTATATAAATATATTTAAATATATGTATATATATATATATATATATATATATATATATATATATATATATATATATATATGCAGAAGATTAGGTCTCCGTTTTCTGTTTATTCTTGATCTTGGCTGTTGAACAATGCAATGACTGGGAGAAAGACAGGTATAATTCCTCTGTTACATGTCCTCTGGGCTCTGGATCTTGATTTGTGTTAATTATTATTATTATTATTATTATTATTATTATTATTATTATTATTATTATTATTATACCCAGTTTCACTTTAAGGTTTATAATTATTATCCTTTTTATCATGCCAGTGCTAATTAGCAGATTGCAGAACGAATCAATTTTAAGTCATATGTTGTGAAGTAATGATAATAGGAAAAAAGCAAAAACTAAAAAAAAAAAGATAAATAAGAGAAAGAAAGAAAAGCCAATGACAGGAGTTGGAACAGCAGGAACCGGAAGGAAAATGTTTTATTTTTTAATCTGTAGTCGTCGATAAGATAGCCTGTGCATACTCGAGTCCACACAAACCATTGTTGTCTTCCTCTTGTCAGTCAGCTGTTTGTCATGGGATTTTCCTTATCTCAAAAGTCACGACGTGTTCTAAACAAGTGAAAAACACTGCAGCATGTTAGACGGAAGTCATACGTGCGGGCAACCACAAGTATTTTCTTGGTTTGGTTTTTTTCTTCTTTCGAAAATCGTGAGGATTGATTCTTGACTGTCTTCTGAATTGCGAGAATACGGGATATGAATATAAGGGCCTTCTCCATTGGTTCCATGCAACGTAAAAACGCCATACAAACAAACAAATTTTTCAATTGACTCTCCTGATCTTGGTCTTGTGAGAATTTCTCTGATGTGCCTGATTGGCTGTTGATAGGCCAATCACAGGGCTGGAAACTCAGTCTCTCGAGAGTTCACATGGATAGGATCTATATTCCACCTCTCTTAAGGGATACGTTTTTCAAAAGTATCCCTCAAGAGAGGTGAAACATACATCCTACTTATGTGAACTCTCGAGAGAGACAGAGTTTCCAGCCCTGTGATTGGCTTATCAACAGCCAATCAGGAGCGTCGTAAGGGACTGGCCTAGACATCAAATGCACGGTTAATGTGAATCTACTATAATCACAGCGTTTCAGCATTGTGTATTTAACAGTGGGTGGTCCTTTCTTGTATTTTCTCACGAAGAACATTCTATTCTGAGAAACATTCCCATATTACTGCCTTTTAATGATACGAAAAAAATCCCACTTACGCGCCTCAGTGGCGGCGAGTTCGGTTCTCGGGCATTCCAGTGAGGCTTGAGAGATGTGTATTTCTGGTGATAGAAGTTCACTCTCGACGTGGTTGGAAAGTCACGTAAAGCCGTTGGTCCCGTTACTGAATAATCACTGGTTCCATGCAACGTAAAAACCCCATACAAAGACATAAAACAATCCCACTTACGGATAAAGAATGTGACCAGAGCTTTTTTTTTCGAACCATGACATCAGTCGACTTCATTAAACGTAGTTTTTCCTTTTCTTCTTTCAACAAGTGCTTTATTTTCGTGTACATCAAAAGTTCCGGGTTTGATATTAGGACGAATTCAAAATCTAATACAGTAGTTTCCAAAATTTGTTGAATGTATTTTCTAATAGGAAGTACCCCGACTACATTTTAGGTATCCACATGTAGTCTGTGCTGTCATTAACTGTAAATACTTCTGGGCATTTCATAGCCAGCCAAATACTGTCATTAACTGTAAACATCCATGACTATTTTCCAGTCAGCCAAATGTAGTCATATACTGTCATTTACTGTGAACACCTTTGACTATTTTCCAGCCAGCCAAATGTATTCATATATTGTCATTAACTGTGAACACCCTTGACTATTTTTCAGTCAGCCAAATGTAGTCATATACTGTCATTAACTGTGAACACTCTTGACTATTTTCCAGCCAGCCAAATGTATTCACTGACGGTCATTAACTGTGAACACCCTTGACTATTTTCCAGCCAGCCAAATGTAGTCATATACTGTCATTAACTGTGAACACCCTTGACTATTTTTCAGTCAGCCAAATGTATTTATATATTGTCATTAACTGTGAACATCCTTGACTATTTTCCAGCCAGCCAAATATAGTTATATACTGTCATTAAATGTGAACATCCATGACTATTTTCCAGAACATCCATGACTATTTTCCAGCCAGCCAAATGTAGTCATATATTGTCATTAACTGTGAACATCCATGACTATTTTCCAGCCAGCCAAATGTAGTCATATACTGTCATTAACTGTGAACATCCATGACTATTTTCCAGCCAGCCAAATGTATTCACTGACTGTCATTAACTGTTAACACCCTTTGACTATTTTCCAGCCAGCCAAATGTATTCATATATTGTCATTAACTGTGAACATCCTTGACTATTTTCCAGCCAGCCAAATGTAGTCATATACTGTCATTAACTGTTAACACCCTTTGACTATTTTCCAGCCAGCCAAATGTATTCATATATTGTCATTAACTGTTAACACCCTTTGACTATTTTCCAGCCAGCCAAATGTATTCATATATTGTCATTAACTGTGAACATCCTTGACTATTTTCCAGCCAGCCAAATGTAGTCATATACTGTCATTAACTGTTAACACCCTGCTTTGAGCTATTTTGTCCAAGCAGCCAGCCAAATGCTATTCATATATGTCAAATTCTAACTGTGAACATCCTTGACTATTTTCCAGCCAGCCAAATGTATTCACTGACTGTCATTAACTGTGAACACCCTTGGCTATTTTCCAGCCAGCCAAATATAGTCATATACTGTCATTAACTGTGAACACCCTTGACTATTTTGCAGCCAGCCAAATGTATTCATATATTGTCATTAACTGTGAACACCCTTGACTATTTTCCAGCCAGCCAAATGTAGTCATATACTGTCATTAACTGTGAACATCCTTGACTATTTTCCAGCCAGCCAAATGTAGTCATATACTGTCACTAACTGTGAACACCCTTGACTATTTTCCAGCCAGCCAAATGTAGTCATATACTGTCATTAACTGTGAACATCCTTGACTATTTTCCAGCCAGCCAAATGTAGTCATATACTGTCATTAACTGTGAACACCCTTGACTATTTTCCAGCCAGCCAAATGTAGTCATATACTGTCATTAACTGTGAACATCCTTGACTATTTTCCAGCCAGCCGAATGTATTCATATATTTTCTTTAACTGTGAACATCCTTGACTATTTTCCAGCCAGCCAAATGTAGTCGTATACTGCCATCGTATGCTGCCATTAATTATAAAATGCATGACTATTTTCCAGCCAGCTAAAGATTAAAATCCAGAAGTACTCGTGGCGACTTTTCATGGCAATTAATGCTATAATCCCCAGACACCCTGGGGAACCACGTTTCGGCCGGCAGCAGATCGTCAGGGCCTGTTTTTGACCAATTTGAGCAATTGCATCCAGATGGGCTGGCTTGGTACCCCTGGCCTATTTGAATCTACTCTAGTCTTGTCAAGAACACATTGCTTTTACTTAAGCAATATACTAATTAATTATAGAAAGCAGTAAAGGAGTACTTTTCTCAAAAAGGTTGTAAAGTTAACATATATAGTACAATTTTATTTTGACACTAGTACTGTGACTAGATTCAAAAGAATGAATTTTCACCATATTGAGAACTATCAAAACTGGTTGTTTTTTATGAAAGGCAATAATATGATGGCTCATTTATAATTTATTATTATTGTGTAATTTTTATAAATCCAAGATGTATTAGATGTTTCTAACGTGCTGTTCGTTTAATTTGAATGTGTTGAAACTAGAGTAATATTCTTGATTAATTATTTCATAGTCAGTATAAGTTTTTTTAATATGTGGTGTAAATAGGTTTTCTACATATTTTATTTGCTGACTTGTTAAATGCTGCTTTGATGTAGCATTTCTTACATTAACTCACTTGCCCTTTTTTATTGCTTTCTGTTCTACTATAGAAATGGAAATAAAGTCAATAAAAGATGAAGTATCGTATCTCACTGGTTTCACAGACACTGGCTGTGAACCAGGCCACCACATCAGAAATGGTCCAGATTGAGTTCGAAAGATCCAAAGGTTGGCCCGGTATGCAGTCGTTCAAAATTATTAACAAAAGACATCCCTGACGACCATTTTTCAGTGAGCTGCAAGTAGTCGTGGACTTACTAACCATAGACACCTCTGACTGTGTGTCAGTTGCCGCATCCAGACGTATAGTATACTGTTAGGTTGATAAATGGAGACGCCTCTGACTATATTACAGACAGCTACATGCATTCGTATTCCGTTGTTATCTTAAGAGATGCCTGATAAGGTTTCAGTTACCTGTATCTAGCTATATATGGTTATTAATAATTTATTATCTGGAGACACCTGTGACTCCGTTTTCAATAACACTCATAGAGGCATATACTATACTGTTATTGACCAGAGATACCCAGGAACTTTTCAGCAACTTGTGTGTAGTCTTGTATTATTATTAAGACTGCAATTATTTTTTCCAATAAAAAAATTGCACGTGTTCTAGTATCCCATTTTTGCTATAAAACTTAGATTTACACAACATTAATAAGTTCATTTTAGCAGTGCAAGAATTGGGAGGTTTCTTGGGTTCCCCTGAGAGTGTGCTGTGGCTTGCTTAGCAGGCCATGGACCACCCTTTAACCACCCTTTAAGAGCACCTGGTCTGGGATAACTACACTTTATTCACGAATAGGTCTTTGAGTATTTTGTGGATGGTTCTAATCATTTGTATCCAGGTAAGAAAACAAAACTAAGATTCTTCAGTATTTTTACATTTTTCACATTTGCTTTCACTCACCTGTTGCTTCACTATATTTCTTCTTCTCCAGTATCAAGCTGCACTCTGCCTCGCACATCACATCAGCTTCTAACACCTGGATCGTCTTATATGAGAGTTGTGGAATGATCTGCTTTCAGAAATGCAGAATTGAACGTCACATGTTTTAAATTTCCAGTAAATACTGTGCTTCGCTGCCATGGTGTGCTTGTTTCAAAATTCACACTTTTGTGTACCATTATCCATCCTGGCATTCTGCCTTCTTCCAGCTGATGTCTACAGGCACAATAGCTTTTTATTTCATCTGCCAGCTTTGATATGCGACAGAAGGCATCCAGTGCATTCCTCTTCTACTTCTATTTATGAAAACTGTCAACTAAAATTCTATGTTCCTAATGTTTACAATGGCAAACCTATCGATTACGTTATTCACGCAACATCCCTTAATTTTTCCCGTTTGCCACCCTCTACAGAACCACTGTATTTTCACGGTTGCATCATTAAAACTCCTAATCTCTTCTGTTCTGTATGTTCTGCTGTGATCAGGATATCACTTTGCACAATTTACGTGTAGTCCCTCTTGTACGCGAAAAGGCTTTTAAGGATACATTACATAGTGGTAATTTGTATCTAACGTTTTATTCATAAGTTAGTCTTACTTTGTACAAGATCTGGTTATATCTGACAGGAAATTAAGTTTTCAAGAGTGTTGTTTGCTTAGTGGCTGTCTTCAAGGGTTTTAATTTAAAATATGTTATTGAATACAGTTATGTGCATTCCATTTGGATCTCTCAGCTTTTCTTGAGCAGTTTTTGCTGTCAGTTCTATTGACATTACGATTACTGGTAGTCTTACAATACAAAATTCCTTAATTACCACCTGAATATCTTTTTATAACTAAGTGACCAATACAATGAAAGTTTCTCGACTAGTTGTAGTCCAGTTCCTTAAATTTAGTAAGACCGTAGTAGATTTGCTCTCACATGACTTTAGAATCTTGTAGGGTTTTGCATCATCTTTGTTTTAGCTTTGAACTCTTACTTTGCAAAAGGTAGACGATGGAAATTCGTGTTCGCATTACTCCCTGACTGTATCGGAACGTTACAAATCTTCTTCCTCTTGCAGGTTACAAGATAATGGACGAATTGCTTTTTAAAACAAAGGGACCTAAGAGTAAGTTCTTCTGGAGACCTAAAAATGGTAGATCAATTGTACTCCCCAACCACATTTATCAACCATTTGATAATATAGTGAGAACAGTCCATGTAGATGAAGCCTTGCAAATCTGCCAGGAACGAGGAATGGAGCCTAAGCCAATTGATACTCACAGCTGTTTAAACAAACGCACTATAGGAAATACTGATCATCCTTGCAGACGACTAAAGGTTCTCTGGTTTGGCACTCAACCTACAAGTGAGAGTGATACGCATGACTGGTATGGAAACATACAATTTGCTGCTCCTGTTGATATTTTACTAAGCAAGTGGAAATTTTGCTTTCTGGTGGAGCTTATGACAGCTAAAACACATACTACGACACGTGTGCTTGTAACAAACACGGATTACTCTGCTGTGCTTCCAATTTACAATCCACGTCATGAGGGAGGCCCGTGGTACGTTAATTCACAGGGCCATCACCACTTCTTAACTGACTGCTCCCGTTACAACAATGAAGGTTTTAATAGAAACGGGCACAATGTAGAATTTATGATAGAGGTTACTCCACGAGGGAAATTGGGTATTTTGAACGAATGCAGTATTTCCTTCAGGGAGCACTCCCAAGCTTTCGACACGAGGCTTCCTTTGAGGTGCCATCGAACACAGTTCAAGAAAATGGAATGTCCCTTTCCAGTGACTAGAGTTACGGCCTCTCAAATGTATTTTCTTCAGCATGAAAGAATGTGCAGTGTCTATCCAATTTCCACACCTAGACTATCAGGAGATGCTGAATATTATCTCCGATGTTATTATGGTGTGGAAGATAATGCTCCTCATCCTGGTCAGTCAGTTGTCCTATCTGATCGACAACATTTTGCCCCAAATTTTCATCCTCGTCCAATACCGAGAGAGCCTACGATTCAAATCAGCAATTTCTTAAATCTCCAGTATCAAGGACTTGTAGGGTCAGTCCAGAGCTTCTCACAATTGGTAATGCAACAAACACGTGGAACCATGAGAACACCAGGGGGTGTAAGGGGAAACAGATATCAGCAGCAAATGAGTGTTGATCAGACTGGTTCTGTGAATGCCGAAGGTTTCCAGGAACACAGGAATAGAAACAGAGAATGGGAACTCACTCAGAGTGACAACAACAATACACGACTGCGGCAGCACCCACCGAATGCCCCTTCCAGGTCGAGAGCCGAAGAGGAGCAACAGATGCAGATGCAAGTCATACACTCATGGTGGTTGTCTCTTGATTCCTATTGCCGTGATGTTATGATGTGGTTTTGGTCGCAAAACCAACTACAGGATGACTTCTATGTACCAGGCTGGCCAACTCCTCAACAACATCAGCGTCACAATAGAAATCATCATTGACGAATGCCATGGAACTTTCAAAGTAACTTGCAAACAGTATATGTACATATACCTGTTAAGATGACATGATTCTATGAGTTGACTCGTGGTAATTTGCTCAAAATATGCGGTTGCCTATATCATTGTGTTCTGCTGTTTTTCTTTGTTCGGCATTGTTCTGTGACGTTGAATGCCAAGTTGTGTTATTCATCTGTGCTTTGTAACGCCATTCTTTCCTTCATGAGATATTTTATGTAGTTATCACCTATCTATATTTGCTTGGAAGCTGCTTTGAAGGGAGATGTTATTATTACCTTGAAGAAACCGTGATTAATCCTTGACTGACCTCCATTCATATTGTAAAGAATTTTGAAACTGGAGTATCGTTATTAGGCACTGGATCGTCGCTTAGCACAAAATTTGTATAGTGGCATTTCTACCACTTGTTTTAAAAGACTCCTTTAAGACTCCTTTAACATTAGGCAATCATATCAGATGTAATGTATAGTGTGCATGTGTATTCTAAGAAGTTGATTTCATTTGCCTTCATTTCATTTAAACGACATTAATTTAGGATACCTGAACTGGAAAACGATGTTGGTCATTTTAAGAAATTTTATTTTTTATTTTTACATCGTTCTGTATGACGAAATTCATTTGTGATTTGAGTTTGAAACTTTTCATTTCGTTATTGTGATATTACTGTAAATATCCTCTGCATATATAATTAGCTTCATGAATAAGGGATTATACAATAAATCTTGATTTATAATCTGCATTGAAAGTGTTTTTACATTATGTTTTAGATGTTTTACCAAAATTAAAGTAAAAACTTTGCGATTTGATAGAATCATTTTTTAAATAAAGATAATTTTGAATTTCGTGAAGTCTCGGTAAACTTTCTTAATTCCAAGCTTATTATTGCTTTTTTCTTTTTTTTCATTATCATGTCGCTTTCATTGAAACCATTTTTGCACTCTCACAGTCTGCATTCATTTTGTGAAACCCTGTCCTTCAGCTAGCTTCAGTTTTTGTGAAACCCTGTACTTCAGCTAGCTGCAGTTGTTATCGATTTTTTTTTTTTCGTCTTAGTGTCTTGCTTTGATTCTTGCCTGATTATCGCGCTTTCATGTTTTATTGGAAATTCTCTTGTTTAATGTTCCTTCCTGTATTTTTTTTATTTTGTTCTTTTTTTAACCTTTTATCATATTGACAAGACAAATGAAGGAAATGTCATCAGAAGGTTGACTGAAATTGGTGCATCGCTGTAGAGCAGGTGTTCTCAAAGTGGTCGTTATCGACCCCCAGTGGTCAATAGGATCATCCAAGGGGTCTATGAATAACTGAGCAGGGGGTCAAAAGGGGGTCGTTGAATAACTAACGTGTCGGAGAATTAAGTTACATATACTCGTATATCTAAAATTCCAAAGATATTTTCTTACTAGGTGTTACTTTTTTAGCGAACTGAATGTCAAGTACTAAACTAATACTAGTCAAATTGATTCTGACATTGTTTTTGTCTATTTTTAATATTAAATGCTAGTCTAGGGGGTCGATAGAAAATTTGAAACTTCATAAGGGGGTCGAGGAGTTATAAAGTTTGAGAACCCCTGCTGTTGGGCGATGTTTTAATTCAAAATCAAGATTGATATTTGTGGCCTTCCCTGGCTTTTTCTCTGAGGGCCCCAGATGGAGATATTTCATTTATGCAAAATGCAATTCTTTAAAATTTATCCTTTTTGATTTATTATTATTATTAATTTTTATCTTGAGTTTTTTTTTAATATATGATACAGATGTAGAGATGCGTTTCTCCTTGGCAAAAGAATTGTATTGTCGCACAGAGAAGATTTAATTCATTTATTTAGTGTCGATATTTGTCGGAATTTTTCCCTCTGTCTGGGATGGTGTAGGACTTATAGCCTGTGGCCTTAAAGACGAAAAAAAAATAATAACTAAACCTTACTGTGGTTCTTAACCTCGAGGCACGCGCCACCCTAGGTGGTTGTCAGCAATTTCCAGGGGAGGCGCGAGCCCTAAGAAAAACAATAAAAACTAATTATATTCGTCATTCTCTTAACAGGAGTAGGAAATAATATTCAGAAGTTTATGATAAAAAGCAAAAGTATTGTCGCCTTATAACGTTACTTTCCCAGAGTCTACTACTCTAGTTAGGCTCGTTGGGCTGACTAGGTTTCGTAATTATTGACCTTCCTTCCTATCGCTCGAAACCCCACCCCTTCTCTCTCTCTCTCTCTCTCGTCTCTTCTCTTCTCTTCTCTCTACTCTCTCTCTCTCTTTTTGTTATCATGGGAGGGAAAAAAATTTACTCATAGATGCCAAGGGGGGGGGGGGGGGGACCGTGGGGGGGACCGTGAAAAGGAGCAACTATTAGAGGGGGCGTGGTAATAAAAAGGTTAAGAATCCCAACTATCTAAGCGGGAAAGGTCCAGTTAGATCAGGGTCGTTTTTTTTTTTTTTCATTTTTTATTAAGTTTGAACAACAAATTTAGTTTTATAATAGAATTATAACCCCCCCCCCCCCCCCCCCCCCCCCCACCCCCCCGATCTTGCTGGACCTTCACTTAGATGTTTGTTGATTTCACCCTTGAGACCTGGCTATATAATATATATATAGTCCTACACCATCTTTGGAGGGGATCCTCCCAGTCGCAGGGAAATATATATTCCGACAATATGTACCTTCCTGTTTTGAGGTCATGCGATTATCAAGATGCATTTTTGCCTGAACCAAATTAAGACTTGGTGGTCTACACCTCATAATTAACCAGTCGTCATTGGCAAGTTCTTGACCATTACGCGTTGCTTTTTTTTTTTTATACCAAATCCCCATCCCTAGTAGCGACCCACCTGAGTTGACTGGCTACCAGGTACTTCATTCACAGCCGGGGTGAACAGATGCATTAGTACTTAACGACGTACCTAAAGTTTTCATATATATATATATATATATATATATATATATATATGTATATGTATATGTATATCGTCCTATTTACTGGTGGGATGAGAATCACAACCACTAGATCATGCGGTTCCAGTGATAATATACGTAGATATTGGCAATATTTACTTATTAACCGTGAATACCGACCAAAGAGCTGCATGACATGTTACAAAATGTCTCTTCTATTCATAATCTCTCTCTCTCCTTCTCTCTCCTCTCTCTCTCTCGTCGTCTCTCTCCCCCCCTCCTCTCCTTCTCTCTCTGTTTTTTTTTTTTTTTTTTTTTTTGCCCCGCCCCCCCCCCCTCCCTTCTCCCCATCTCGGATCCTCTCATCCCCTCTCTCGTTCTCTCTCTCTCTTTTTTTTTATTTATACTGGCAATATCCCTATCCAAGCTGTGCACTAGTTTCAGTCATCTGTATGAAAACAAACTTGATCTAGAAAATTTTGTATGAATAAAGCAACGTAATGAGAGCTGGAAACATCTCTAGTGCGTTAAGTGAACGAACTTGCAATTTACCATTTATAAAGCTATTTTTGACAGAATATAAATTTTACTGAGTTTGTTTCTTTAAATATATAAGTATGCAAACGTCACCACCATTAGCTACAGCCGTCTATTAGATTTCAGAGTGAAGAGACAGATGTTTGGCATCCCAGCCATAAGAGAAATGTTTAAATGGCATAATATCGCTCATCCTTCAAATGCTTCTCTCACATTTTGGTGTTTTCTTCCACAGGACAACGTACGTGATGAACTGCTCTTTGTAAGCAACGGACTTAAACGGAGGACTTACTGGAGGCCAGGTAACAGGAGATCAATTGCACTCGGAGACTCTTCGTATCAACCCTTCCACCAAATAGTGCGAACAGTTCATGTTCCGGATGCCATTCAAATTTGCTCGCATCAGGAGATGCAGCCAAGACCCATTCTCGCCAGCAGTATTATCAACAACTCCAAGCTGAAGGACACCCGCCACCCTTGCAGGGACATCAAAGTTCTTTGGTTCGGGACGCAGAATCTTCGAGACCTTGACAATGAAGACGACCATGACTGGTACGGAAACGTGCAGTTCGCAACGTCTGCCGAGATACTTCTCAAATGCTGGAAGTATTATTACCTAGTAGAAATGGAAACAAAAACCAGGTACACAACTAGCCACCTGCTGGTCACAAACACCAATTATTCTGAAGTATTGCCACCTTATAATCCGTGGAAGAAAGGAGGACCTTGGTATGTTGATTCTGATGGCCACTATGTATTGAATGATTGCTCACGTTATAATAATGAAGGCTCCAACGAAAAGGGTCACGTCCTCGAGTTCATGATAGAGGTTACTGAATGTGGCCGGAAGGCCATTTTAGATGTATGTATGTTGTCTTTTAGAAATCACTCTGCATCATCCTTCAGCTCGAAGGAGGTTTCAAAATGCCACCAAAGTCGTCTCAGGAAGCTAAAGTGCCCATCACCAATTGGCTGCTCTGCTGCAGCTCGACAGTTCTTTGATGAGCACCACTGCATAGGCCAGGTCTCTTCCGTGGCGTATCCCAAGCTCTCTGTGAAAGCTGCAAAGTACTTGAAGCTCTGTACTCTGTCCCATGGACAGCGTCACCAACACGATTCAGTTACTAGTTTGGCAATTCCCCCACAACCAAAGAGTCCAATTATATCTTACCTTGAAAACTTTCAACGTGTTCTGTGCATAGATAAATTCAATTTGCCTCAACAGCTTCCTGTGGGAACAATGCAGCAAAAAGCCGGAGACTGGTCGCGTGTTATTCCACAAAATGGTTTGCATTCTTCACAGCCATCAGGTTTGATTCAACAAAGAAGTCATTCGAGAAATTTTGCCCAAAATTATATGTTACTGTTGCCGAACTTGATAGGATTGCAACAAATCAAAATGATTTCCAGTGGAATTGCATCTGGTTGTCCCTTATATTATTCTTCATGGGCAAAGAAAGGAAACGCCCAGTGAAAGAAATCTGATGCTATTCCTTTTAAATGTCCGGGTAATTCTAAGCCCTCATTCCGCAGTAAAGTAGACTATGGCAGTTGACGTTTTCCTACGTTATTTTACTTAATGAACAAGAATTTAAAGTAATATTTATTCGGACGACTGTAATTAACCCCCAAGGGCCAGTACTAAACACGGCGAAATACATTGGACGCCCCAATCCCTAATGGATGTCGTATCCGCGGTTACGTTCCTTGCAGTCCATGCGGAACTATTCTTTAGAACTACCCTGCAAGAAACGTAACCGCGGATACGACATCCACAAGGGATAGGGGGGGGGGGGGGGGGGGGGACGGTTCCCCAATGTATTTCGCCGTGTTTAGTACTGGCCCTTGGGGGTTAATTACAGTCGTCGAATATCTTACGATATTTGATTTTAACCTGCAAGGTTTGAATGTTGTATTTCAAACTTGGAACATTTACAAGTTATTTCAGTGCCGATTACCTAATGTTGGTTAAGTGAAGTGCGATTATAGAGGTAGATTATCAAGGTAGAACCACAGGTCTCAATCCGTCTCATAATTAACATTTTAATTAATTTCACATGTTTTAACAGCTGCATATACCAAATTACTCTGATTCACAGATCACCCATATTGTGATAACACAAATTGAACTTATTAGAAATGAACTATGTAGTATCGAGAGAGATTTTTGATTTGCTATGATCTTCCAAACAAAACACTTCATGCCCTTATTGCTAGCGTCCATTTTGTTATCTAACAGCATATAAGCAACACTGTATGCCCCTGGTCAGAGAATTTGTGGAGGTATCTTCATAAATCTCTGTGGTGGGTAACACGATCAATCACAACTTTTGCCTTTGGTGGTGAGTTGTGTACCTCAAAATTGGTCACCAGTGAGTGGAAGGATATAAGTGCAATTACGTTATGGTCATGTTACATTCCTATTAACCTTGTGTAATTATTATTTTATCTGATGCAAATGTAATAGATGAATATTGAATAAAATACGACTTATCTTCTTGGTGCTATATCATCTCCTACAGGAAGAAAGTGCAAGTTAGAAGTTTCTAACCAAGGTATAGTAATCTCTTGATTATCAAGTACTCGACGTTATTCGGAAGATTTAGGAAAACCGCTCTCCGATGACTGGCAACACTGCGTGGTCCAACGAAATATTGGTAACTGCCTGCGCTCATACTGAGACCAAACAAGGCGTGATCCGATCTCCAGCTTACTCGGGCCGGGTGATAAAATCTACGGTAAAACAGTGTTGTTTCACCGACGAAAATTAAAATAAATACGCTACATTCTATTTGAAATAATTGTTCTGTACTGTTTAACATGCACATTTTAAATTTTTTACGTTGTCATTGTAACAGATAAATCATATATATCCAATCCAAAAACTCCTGTATCTTTAACTCAACGGGAAACTTTTTTTTCTTTTTTTTTCAGACCTTTTTAGGCTCTTTCATAGGGCTTTCCTACCCCCAAACACCACAATAAAAGTATAGTTTGTTGGTTTATTCCCCGGGCATGCGAAAAAGACTTGATGTGGGTGGAAGGACCAGGAAAAGTCACCAAGGGAGAGGGTCGGATGGCTATAGTTGATTCACATCAACCGTGCATTTGATGTCCAGGCCAGTCCCTTACGACGCTCTTGATTTGCTGTTGATAAGCCAATCACAGGGCTGGAATCTCTGTCTCTCTCTCGAGAGTTCACATGGGGAGGATGTGTTCCACCTCTCCTGAGGGATACGTCTTTCAGGTGAGGTGGAACATACATCCTGCCTATGTGAACTCTCTCGAGAGACTAAGATTCCAGCCCTGCGATTGGTTTATCAACAGCCAATCAGGAGCGTTCCTGATTTGCTGTTGATAAGCCAATCACAGGGCTGGAATCTCTCAGTCTCTCTCGAGAGTTCACATGGGGAGGATGTGTGTTCCACCTTTCCTGAGGGATACTTCTTTCAGGAGAGGTGGAACATACATCCCTCCTATGTGAACTCTCGAGAGAGACAGAGAGATTCCAGCCCTGCGATTGGCTTATCAACAGCCAAGCAGGAGCGTCGTAAGGGACTGGTCCAGACGTCAAATGCACGGTTGATGTGAATCTACTATAGTTGCCATGGGAGAGGGGTGGTAGGTAGTTAGACTATTTACAGGCAGACACTGCCAGGGAAAGGTTGTTTGGGAAAGAGGGTGGCCAGGGAGGAAGTTTCCCAGGGGGGAGCGGGCGCCAGCGTGTTGGTTGGATGGATGGAGAGATGTAGGCGGGCGTTTGAATTTGTTAAGAGCTTTTTTACTTTTTATCTCCATTTTATTAAAAAATATTGCATTGTAACTTATTAAAATAATCAAGGCTGAAGCCAAGAGAGAACAATTCGTATTCAAAAGTTAGTCTATAACGCACTTACACAATAAACTTTTTTTTTTTTTTTTTTTTTTTTTTACACTATTCTCATTCGTATTTTTACTGTATTTGACTTTTTTTTTTCTGTTTTCACAAAATCCGGGCAGAAACGCAGTTGAAACCCCGCAGTGTGTGTTTGTGTATGTGTAGCGATACACACCTGCACACTGCTTTCCTTTTGGTTGAGGAGTTACAAGGATTAGGATGTCTCAAAGTCCATCCGGGGAGACATCGTGTCTTCACAAAGGGAAGACAATTTATGAAAAGCTCAGCCTGTTGCCTTCATCAATTACAAAATTAGTGTATCAATTTTTTTTTATTACTTTGCTGTGAATTTCAACATTATATACGAGATGAAAATACATCATAAGTGATGAAAGGTTCTCTTGCGTACTGTTATTATATGTGTGGATAGTCACATAAAAGTCGACTATAAAACAAAAGCCTAAATGGTTTCGTCAACATTGTTGAAATACCGCAAGTAGATGTGAAGACATGTAGTATACAAGTAACGCTTCCGTGATTAAAAGAAAATGGTCATCATGTTTACCGTGGTCACTTTTTGGGACTGTTCTCAATATGAAGCTGCTTTAGACACGATGTAAACACGGTGTTTCACACACATTTTGCTGCTCTGCTACCAATCCGGTGGTCCGAAGTTCGATTCCCGGCTCGGCCAACGCGGAATCGGAGGAATTGATTTCCGGAGATAGAAATTAATTTCTCGATATAATGTGGTTCGGATCCCACAATAAGCTGTAGGTCCCGTTGTTAGGTGACCAATTGATTCCTAGCCACGTAAAAATATCTAAAACTTCGGGCCAGCCCTGGAAGAGCTGTAATCGGCTCGGTGGTCTGGTAAAACTAAGACATCTTAAATTTTTTCCGTTAATCCAGATTATCGATAGATTACTTGAAATGGTTTCCACATAAAAATCAGCCACATGGTAGTGCAAGAGAACTGTGTGGTCAGCAGATGTTGTTCCAGTGTTTGTTTGTTTGTTTGTTTGGTGCTTTTACGTTGCATGGAACGAGTGGTTATTCAGCAACGGGACCAACGGCTTTACGTGACTTCCGAACCACGTCGAGAGTGAACTTCTATCACCAGAAATACACATCTCTCACTCCTCAATAGAATGGCCGAGAATTGAACCCGCGACCACCGAGAAAGAACGCTAATACCATACCAACCACGCCGCTGAGGCGCTATTTTCCAGTGTGTGTATATGGGACGGCGTAGCGTTACAGATTATGTTCT
This sequence comes from Macrobrachium nipponense, assembly GCF_015104395.2. Taxonomy (NCBI): domain Eukaryota; kingdom Metazoa; phylum Arthropoda; class Malacostraca; order Decapoda; family Palaemonidae; genus Macrobrachium; species Macrobrachium nipponense. The sequence goes on along the minus strand of NC_087203.1, from coordinate 31,903,415 downwards.
GAAAGCTTTGTGTTTTCCGTGGTCCAGCGGATAATGTGTTTTCGGCGGTCCAGTGGACAAAGGATATCTTATTTGTGTTCCATGAAGCTGCATGTGTTGCGACATTTGTCGTTATTCCGATGGTTTGGACTTGAAAATTGGAAGAATGTGGAAGTGCCGGTGTAAGGACTGGAAAGAGCGGCCACAGTTCAAGTCTCAGGCGCCGCTTAAGAGGGACAGATATGACACGAGAAGCGCACTCTATGAGCCGCAGTGCTCTTTTGAGCCATATCAGTGGAGTGATAGGGATCAAAAGAAATCAAATAAGAATATCTATATCGAGTTCAAAATGCTGATGGAAACTGTTTTAGAGGAAATGTTTTATTCTGCACGTTAAGGCCTGTCCACACTATGAAACATTGCTTGCAAACAGTTTATACGAGATTCACAGTGCCTGTTCCTTATGGGATCCTCCGTTTCATTGGGAGAGGCGGAAGGAAAACAGGGTATGGGACGTTGCAAACTGTTTATAAACAATGTTTCCTAGTGTGAACGGCCCTTTAAAGACAAATTTTTCATTTTTATTAATAATAAACCTGTAATAAAAATAAGATTTTTTTCTGGAACAACTGCAATGTATCCCTCCTGTTACACCCCATTCAGACCTTTCGACTATCAATTTCTCTGCCAGTGCTGAATGACCTCATAGGTCCAAGTGCTTGGCCTAAATTCTATATTGACTTGAATTTATAGAGAGCGCCTAAGAATACTCTCTCTCTCTCTCTCTCTCTCTCTCTCTCTCTCTCTCTCTCTCTCTAAGGGATCTTGACAAGTTTTCCTCTGTCTCTTGATTTTATATGAATTATAGAAATCGCTAGATAGAGAGAGAGAGAGAGAGCATTCTCAGACAAATATGACGGATGCGTGTGCACGAGAGAAAGAGAGAGAGTGAGTGAAACCACTGCACTACAAAATCGGGAAGCGCATAGCAATATTTGCATATACATTATTTCTCATTAACATATTCAATTTTCAGATGAAGGACCAATCACTCGTTATTTCACATTTACCGGATAAAGCCGAGTAAAGGACCACTCTGATTATATTTGATAATGGTCTTGTTATTTTCCCTCGCAAGGTACAACTCGACTGGTATAACGCATAACCCCATACTAGTAACTTCTCATCTTTTCAGAGCTATCCAATGGACGACTTACTCTTCGAGAAGAAAGGTCCAAACCCGAAGGTGCTTTGGAGACCACACCATGGAAGACCAGTTGCTCCCAGTGCTTCTTCTTATCGGCCGTTCCAGCAGATAGTGAGAACTATTCACGTCCAGGACGCGCTTCATGCTTGTTTGGATCAAATACTACAGCCTAAGCCCATCTACTCGAAGAGCACTCTCAACAGGTCCTTTCTGGAAAAATCAAAATCAAACCATCCTTGTAAAAACCTGATGGTTTTGTGGTTTGGCACGGAGCCTCCACGCAATCAAGGCAATGAGGAAATGCATGACTGGTATGGAAATGTTCAGTTTGGTGTTTCAACAGATTTTCTTATGCACCGCTGGAAGAACTTCTACCTTGTCGAAATGGAAACAACTCCCAAGCACACTGTCAGCCGTATACTGATAACAAATAGAGACTACTCGAAGGTCTTGCCGCTCTATGACCCGTGGCAAGAAGGAGGCCCTTGGTACATTACCTCAAAAGGCCATTTTGTTCTCACAGACTGCTCCCGTTACAATGGTGAGGGCATGAACAAGAACGGTCATACACTTGAACTCATGATTGAAGGAAAAGTACTGGACCAGATGGCCATCTTAAATGAATGCATCATAACATTTCGAAATCACTCCAAAACAGTAAGAGACGGAGAACATGCATTGGCATTGTGTCATCGTAGTAGATTTTCCAAAGAAAATTGCCCTTCGCCGTTGACGAGCGTACAGGCCTCTATAAGGTTCTTTGATCAACATAGACGCATGGCAATGATCTCTCCTGTTGCAACGCCTCGACTGTCCGAGAGTGCAGAGAAGTACAGGAGATTATTTTATACGACTTTCACAGTGCCTGTACCTTATGGGACTTTTCTATCCTTGCCTAGGAAACCTCCGGTTCCTTGGGAGAGGCGGAAGGATAACAGGGTATGGGACGTTGCAGAAGAGGGTGGTTGGTGGACTCATGGAAAGCCACAGAAAACTGGATTCTTCAAGAAAAATGTCGACAAATTGCCATGCGAAAAGCACTAACTTGTCTAGATCTGAATTCGTGGGGCTCCCACTCTCACTTAAGTACAATCATCCAAATGCTTGTTTATCATACAAATGATTTCAAAATTTGTTTTTAATTCATCTGAGTAGCAGTTTCTGGTGTTCTTGTACAGACAACTGGTCTATCGAATAAGACAGCAACACCAACGTACTTAATCAGTTACCTAAGGAAGAAGCATGATTTACCATCACCTTGAAAATGCCAAGCGATTACCCAGAAGGTTCATTTACTTTATCTGGAACAGATAGATGATAAATGCGAACCTGGGTGGAAAACTGAATCCGAAATTAAATCAACACAAAGGATCTATAATTAGCCAGAGCTTTATGGTCATATACCACCTAAGTTTTAGTATGCCTAGCTTATAGATTGTAGCCTCATCGGCTTTGAAGGGTACCTTGTGGAAAAGTGGCCGATTTCTCAGGCGTGACGTTTGAAACTGTAAACATCTTTTTGAAAGGAATAATAACGATGGGGTATTAGCCCTCAAAGAAGACGTAGAAAACGGGAAACTATTCTTCTCGTGTGACTAAATGAGCGCCTTGCAGGAAGCCAAAGGAAATCGGCTTATGAGATCGTGAAGTGAAGTTATCGTATCCCAGTTATCTTCGAATATAACTGTTGAATACGTTAATTGATATGACGTTTCCTAAGGCCATTTTTATGCTGATTACTTCTAAATTTGATATTATAACGAGTACACCAGTAACTGATATATCGCGAGACAAGAGATGATAGAGTCATAATATGTAAACATATAGTAGAATGAGTGCACTGACATCATAAGGTAATTTCGGCGTGTCATGATATTCATGTCAAGAACAGCGCATGACTTGTGCAGCTTACTGAATGTAATGATGCCCCGAGAGAAGAAATTTCATTCAAAATTGATATGAACGAGTTACTATTTTGGATTTATGGACTTGTATAAACAAACTCGAACTGAAAATAGGAGATAACTTTGGTTTCTGAGTTACAGTTTTCAGTAGAAATAGAAAAATAAAATTTTTATGGCCATGTTCTTACAATTCAAATTCAAAGATAATTCATGGCATTTTATTTAATAATTGAAGGTATTGTAAGTAATTAGTCATTGCTAAACAAAGCAAGCTTGCTTACGTGGAAGTGGGAGATGCTACCGACATTGTCAAAGAAAAATCACTATTGACGCAGAAACCCTGAGTTAGTTAGTCTTATTATTTTACTATCTTTGCAGAAAACTGTACTGTGTTCTGTTAAGTAATAGGTACATAAATAACACCTCACACGATTGTACGAAGTGAGAACGGGAACCATAAATTTATGCGGGAAACATATGTTAGCCCATACATTGATATTGCTATGAAATACAGAAGAGACCAGAAAACATTCGTGTAATTAACGTACATGTCAATGATGATCGTGATCGTAAAATGTAATATGTTACAAAGTTACATGTCACTGTTACAGAGGGAAGTATGTATAAGCGTTTTCTAAATAACACTGTATATATCTTAAGTGCTGCTGATTTTAAGATCTGATAGTGATTCCGGCTGATATGGTATAATTCTGGTCCAGAAAAAACGTTGTTGCTTCCCAGTGGGACATTAATGTATATGTTAACGCTAATTCTTTTCTGGATGCCACAATTTCAACCTGTAGCTATACTTGGTCCGTCATGTTACCTTCTAGTTTTAGCCCGTTGGAAATCGAGTTACTGGGTGTTCATTATCTACTACATCCGATCTTCCGAACTTTGATTTTTTTTTTCCCTTTTGCTCCTGACTCTTATTATATACCCTTGCTCCCACAAAGGTTAATTCCAGCTTATCCTTTCCCTCTCTGTTATCTTCTTGTTTTTAAGTGTGTAGCAACCTGCTCATCGCTAATTAGATTTGGAACGTATGAATTTCATACCCCTGGGATGTCATCAGGGTCAGGATATTCCCGTTTAAACTGCTACTTTTATTCACTGCCTCTGCATTTTACACTAGATTCTTGAGAGTTCGCTTCTCTCTTCTCTTGTTCTTTCTTCAATTCTTGCCACTAGTCCCGTGCTGTCTCCTCATCCACATGCTGATTTTCTCTCTAAATGGGGGATCCCTGAAGAGGGGTAGAACCTTTGGTGTACCGCATGACGTATTTACCTAGGTTCTTCGCGGCGTCCCTTAGGCCACTAGCTGCAACCTCTCTCATTCTCTTTAATGCACCTCCATTCATATCCCAGACTTGTATCGAGGGCGGTTGGTCGGCCCAAAATTTCTGGCAATCCATATTTTTTGTGACTATCCTTTTCATTGAACTGTACTTACAAAATAATATAACAATCTCTTGTTTTTTTTTTGGCAGGACTTTTTTTTAAATTGTGTTACTAAACATTAACATCATTCTTTAGTAGTAGGAAATACAAGAGTGATAGGAGGGAATATGACATATACCTATATATGCAATGACATTTATAGAAGAAAAGGTCCAGTTTTGGGAAAAAAGAACCCCTCTATAATAATAAAAAAAAAAAAAACTGGTTACGAGCCTGTATCCTCGTTGTACCATTTCACTTTCCACCCTCTCATAACAATTGTTACTTAGCGCAACTGCTTTGAGGTTTTCCTCCTGTTACACATTCAAAACCTTTTTACGCACTATTTCCCTTCCAGCGCTGAATGACCTCATAGGTTCCATCGTTGGAACTTTGGCCTAAGTTTTGTATTCCGTTCTATTCTAAATAGGAGACTTCAAACGCCATTATCTCCTCTGCTATCAACAGGTTGGAGCATATTATTCATCACCCAACACATTCTTGAGCGTCACACCGTCCTTCCTTATTTTCGACCATTATTTCAAATCTTATCCACCCAACTGTTCGCACGATACTTCTTCACTTTTCAGGTATTGTGACCACTGCCTTATCACGGTGACCTCTCCCGTCACCACTCCGCAACATGCTTGGTAACTTCAGTTCGATATAAATTAATCAATAGAGCATTGCCAACATCCACACACACCCCCGCCAACCCCCTACTCCCTTACTCCAACCCCCTCCCTTACTCCCCGCACTCTGACCCCACCCTTACTCACTAATCCCCTCGCCCCACCCTTACTCACTAATACCGTCTCCTAAAATTCTCTTCTTCGTTTGCACGAATTGTTTAACAAAGCTCTGGGAAGGAATACTTATTTAAAAGTTCTCTCTCTCTCTCTTCTCTCTCTCTCTCTCCTCTCTCTCTCTCTCTCTCTCTTATATATATATATTATATATATATATATATATATATATATATATATATATATAATATTATGTATATACTTAAAAACAATTATTATTTATCATTTAATTTATTTTCATCTCTCAGTGAGACTAGTACTATGGTAGATTCACATCACCCGTGCATCTGATGTCTAGGCCAGTCCCTTATGACGCTCCTGATTGGCTGTTGATAAGCCAATCACAGGGCTGGAAACTGTCAGTCTCTCTAGGGAGTTCACATAGGCAGGATGTATGTTCCACCTCTCCTGAGGGATACGTCTTTCAAAAGTATCCCTCAGGAGAGGTGGAACATACATCCTTCCTATGTGAACTCTCGAGAGAGACTGAGAGTTTCCAGCCCCGTGATTGGCTTATCAACAGCCAATCTGGAGCGTCGTAAGGGACTGGCCTAGACATCAGATGCACGGGTGATGTGAATCTTAGTAACTGTTACTCGACCAAACATTGAATTTAACATGATGCCTCGTCCCCTTCATTTGATGTTTTGTACACTCATTCCCCGGGGGGGGGGTACCTCAGCGACCCTATAACATGTCTGTGACCCCAAATAATGAGCATTCCGACCCCACTTGGGGTCCCTACCCCTGATTTGGGAGCCCCTGGTCTAAGTTCCACCTTTAGCTCCTTGCACTTCTTCTGATCTGAATCTCATTATCTTGCTGTCCAACCTCTCTAACTCCCTCTTTTCACTGTCTTAGGAGCTGAATGGCCCAAAAGTGCCCCAGTGCTTGGCTTGACAGCCTAAATTTCGTGTTTTCATCGCAAAAAACAACCGATGAAAAGCGCCTCAGTGGCGTGGTCGGTATGATGTTGGCGTGCTACCTCAGTGGCCGCGAGTTTGATTCTCGGGCATTCCACTGAGGGGTAAGAGATGTGCATTTCTGGTGATAGAAGTTCACGCTCGACGTGGTCCGGAAGTCACGTAAAGCCGTTGGTCCCGTTGCTGAATAACCACTGGTTATGCAACGTAAAAACACCATACAAACAAACAAACAAACAACCGATGAAACAATATTTGCAGAAAAGGAAAACAAACATTAGACAAAACTACGGGTTAAAAGTGAGGTTACTCCAAACAGTCACGGAACAGTGTAAAATGCTTCGACTGTTTCAGTGCCTCAAAATTATAGTAAACTTACAAAGATTTTGAATTGATTTCCATCATCATCATCTGAAGAAAACCTCAGTATTGTCATTCCATTGCAACGTTGAACTAAAACTGGATAAAACGAAGCAAAACTACAGATATTTTCTGGGGTCAAATTGTAGTGTTGGGAAAACAAATGTGTCATGTAATGTCTTAGAAATACTGAAAGTGAGGCCGAAATGTTTTCAAGACGGTCTGTCAACACATATGGTATTGTGGATATCCTGAATTATGCGTTCGATAAGGCAGCGCTCAAGAAGTGTTTATCACTTCGTCGCAGACATTCTCAACTCCTGTGTTTGCCATTACATGTAATACTTTTTATCATCATATCATTATTTATATCCTATGTTGCTCCTTGATTTATTTCGTGTAATGTATGTTTAAGCCAGTATTTCTGCTATATAATTATCTCTTATTCTGCCTCAGTATTACCCTTCGATATTTTCTT
>NC_087203.1:31828818-31891318 GCF_015104395.2 Macrobrachium nipponense | reverse complement strand
TGCCCATTTCCTGTCAAAACCAGTAAGGGCCAGTTATGGCGGAGGAGGGTATGGTGCTGATTCTTTGGGAAATAGGCGCGTATGTGTTTTCGATTGAGCTGGTCTTTTGCCAGCACTGCTCTTGCTCATAAAGCAGCCCATAACATATGCTGTAGCTGATGGAATATGGGTGCTAGGTAAATTCATACGTGCAATACACACACACATTATATATATATATAATATATATATATACTATATCTAATATATATATATATATACATATATATATATATATATATATATATATAATATGTATATATACATATATATGTATTTATTTGCATAACATATATATTTATATTTATACATACATGTGAAAAATAAAGGTTTTTGCCACGAAGGAAAATTGAAAAGCGACAAAAACCTTTATTTATACATAGCATCACGTTATACATACATGTGAGTGTATGTATAGTTAAACATATATGTATTACACATGTGGATCTGTGTGCCTGTGATGGTTGTGAGTAATGCTCATGTGTAAGCATTAATTTGCATTAATAGATAAGTATTTCCTTTTTCTTTTGGGTATTAGTATTCGGGACAGGACATCAGCTTATTGTTCTACTAAAGCTTAGGGTAAAGAATACAATGAAAAATAGAGCTGTTTTGCTTGCGTAAGATTGAAGGGAATAACAACTGCATAGTTCAATGATAAATACCTTTTGAGCGTCTGCAATTCATATGTTTTGTTTACAACGTTTCTTAGTCTCATAATAGAATGGTGTATATCACCGTCACATAAAAAAAGTACTTTATATGCACAATGCTGTAGGTATTTAAACTAGTAAAATAGAAGACTTCTAAAAACTGTCACCATAAGTAAGTTACGTGGTAAGTTTATTGAATAAACACAATAGGATGTTAAAGAAACGCCACTTAAGATAATAATGTATTTTGGAATACTTTTAAGAACTGTATGTACAAAACCACACTCGGTCAACGCATAACATTCTCACCATGATCCATTTTTACATACTTTGACACATATAAAAGATATTATACAAAGTTCTATCAAAATGTTCGCATCGTTTGACGAGACTACTGCGTCTGAGAGGATAATGATCCTTAGTCCTTGAGTCGAATAGGGGGAAACTTTTGGGTCACGAATGTCATAAAAATGGATGTGATATCTCTCCACAAAAGTCAGGAAGAAGTTCGACCTACTCCTTACCTCTAATGCAGACGAACTCTGTTATAGGACAAGACTAAATAGCTTTCATCACGAGGACATTCAGTAACTATATATATAAGATTTCTCAGCTGACATGATTTTTACATTGACTGTCAGAATACCAAAATGACATGTTAAGATTACGACATTACTCATGAAGATGGACGTAGCCATGGCTCCAGTAAGGAGAGTGAGGTCGTTTTGGTGGGTTGCAGCGTGACCTTATCGATTGCATTTCTTAACTGCTATGCTTTTTAATAGTTAAAACGAATTGCTTCTTCTTGCCAAAATGAATCGCCCTCCGCTCATCCCTACCCCGCCCTAGCTGCGCCCATGTTCATAACCATTAGACCTAGAAACAGCAAAATCTTCTCTCTGCGATTATAAGTTCAAAGAGGAATGTTGTGAATGACAACAAAAGTCGAAACTGCCATTTGTTATTTTCACTTTGGTCGAAATGTTATCATTTTTTATGTACGAAGACACGAACTTTCTGGGCTAAAATCTACTGTACTTTAGCAATGAGAAAAACTATTGAATCGGAAGGTTTCTCTTAGCCGAACATTGAAAGCTATTCCGAAATACTTTTTTTTTTTTAGCTATCTATGAAAACCAGCTAACAAAACAAAAATAGAAAAAAAACTCGAAATGCCCTATTACGACTCAGCTGACATGGCTTGCAGACCTTTCAATGTCCATCAAATCTGAAATACCGTTAAACTACATTTTCTCTCTTTTTTTTACTTATTCTTCCATTTATTCTTCCTTCTACGGACCAATGGAACGACAGATATGAACCGCTGACCATTTGTGTTGCCTGGAATTTGAGGTTCTGATTGACTCCCAGAAGCTTCTTATTGTTTGGACATAAAGCAGCATATTTTTAATTTGTATAAGAAACTTGAATCTAAAAAAACTGATGAGTTAGTGAAAAATGGGATTTCCTTATTAAAGAACAAAAAATCCAAAAAAATTAGTCTAAAAGATATGGATGGTGTATATTTACTGTTGAACATTTCAAAAATGTACCCACACATTACCACCGAATATGCTGCTTGGCCAATTATGATAAGTTTTAATGAGCTCGGTAGGTTAGTGCGTTTTATTTACTGGAGAACCGTAATGAATGCCCATTGGAAAAATATAAAGCTGAAAATAAAATCAGAGTAGATATATGTTCATGTGACTGAGACTCCTTGAGTCACAGTTCCGAGCACATAATATGATTTGAATCGGTTTGGTTCAGCAGTTCTAGGCCGAGGGTTTACCATGTCAAGACCCACAAGCCTAAACAACAATGGTTCACTCAAGAATGTTGTTGAAGGTCCAGATGACTTCAAGTTTGTCTTGGTGAGAAATCACGAATTGCTTCCACTGCTTTTAAAAGGTCCCTCACTTTGGACTTAGAAGCCAAACGCGTGCGGCAAGGGTCGCTTTAGTTGATGCCATAAGAGAAGAGAAAGTATCTAAATGCCGCCGTGGCCCACCAGTTGAGAACCACTATGTTGGCTGTAAACGCAATTTTCATACGCTGTTCTCCCTTAGGTCTATAAACCTTGGTTTCCCCGAGAAGCTCAAACTCCAGGACGGAGTTGGAGTCTCGCTTCCTGCAACGGTTGGTCCAACTCTGATCGAGAGAAATAAGACTGGGTTTCTTATTTACAGACTAAGATTAAAGAAAGAGAAAGTAAATCAATGTCGGTGGAAGATTAACGTTTGCTTTGAACGAATCGAAAAAGAAGACAGTGCTCCTCTCTCTCTCTCTCTCTCTCTCTCTCTCTCTGAGGACAGCTGCTGTTGATTTTTGTGTTTCTTCTGAGTTCTTCGTCCCACTGGTAGCTACGTTAGAAACAGAGGAACTCCCCGAGCGCAAAATCTGTAACATAGAAATTACAAAAGCATCAAAATAATAAAGGATAGTCTATAGAACTGATTATAAACTGCATTGCCAGTAAAGCATTTTTATCACTGATAAAATCTGATAAAAACTGAAATAATTTTGGGCAATATCTTTCGAAGTTCCCCTAAAATTTAGACGGTCAAAATGATGCTTGAAGGTGAATGAAGTTACAAGAATAATAAACTAGGTATTTAAAAAAACTGTAAATTGTATAGACGAGAATTGCACAAGGAAATACCCATGATGTATTGAAATACGCTTCTTGAATAATGAATATATATCACAGGAAAATCTCATTATTTTGATTTGCACAGAAATATGCGTGAATACAATTGCAAAATGCTGCAACATGACGTTAATTCATTTTACACTCAATATTAATTACCAAAAAAATATGAATTTGCTATTTCCCTTAGCTATTAATCTGTAACAATCATCATGTATACTAAATGCAATGTTTAGACTTTGATAATGAGATTTATACCTTAAGCAAATAATTAATGAAAGATGATAAGAATTAAGAATAAGAAATATTTAAAAATGTACAGGTAACTTAACCATGAAGGTCAAACGGTTTACAAAGTGTAAATGGAATTCTAACTGCAATGAAAATGACAAAAAAATATATAAGTTACGAATAATTTAAAAAACGCTTGAATGAAAAAAAAAACAACATACTTCTGTGACACTCTCTCTCTCTCTCTCTCTCTCTCTCTCTCTCTCTCTCTCTCTCTCTCTCTCTCTCTCTCTCTCTCTCTCTCTCTCTCTCTCCTTACTTTAAAAGTCTAAAATGAGCGTAGATGAAAATATGAGAGATTCAGGTGGATCCATATTTCGAGTGCCACTCTTGGTACTCCTTGGAGTTACTCTGAGTAGGTTTGGTCCTGCTTAAGGCTGCTTCCACGTCTGGCATAGTGATGGCGTCCAGTTTCAGATCAGGCAGCTCGGAGTCCTCCACTGCAAGGGGTTAATAAACTTTAGCTAATTCTGTTGAAAATCCCATTATCAGAGGCACACTCTTCAGGTAACAACAGGAAGATTAATAAACAAATGGATCATTATAGGATACTAAATGCGAATGGCGAGATGCTATCTGAAGTCGTCCTTGTGTCGTTGGAGCAAATATTTCCAAGATTTATTGAATGAAGAGGACAGAAAACAGGCAGATCTGAGTGATGTATTAGTTGAATGGGTTACAGAAAATTTGAGAGTCTTTGTGGAAGTGATACCAATGATATAATAGAGGTTATCAAAATTCTGAAATATGTAAAGGAACCAAGAGTTTGTGGACGTGGAAGTGAGATCCTTTAGTGCAGTTTAATTAGATGACCAGAGTGTGTAAGGTATGCCTGTATGAGGGAAAGTCGTCAAAGAATAGGTGAAAGCAATAATCATTCATTTGTATAAGGCGACCGAGATGACTGTAAAAGGATTGTAGGGATATAACACTGATAATTTATGATAGGATTTTGACTGAGCAGGTAAGATGAATGGCAGAGTGCTTGATATGGGAAGAGAAGTGTGGGCTCGATTAAAAAGATGGTGTGTGGATCAAGTGTATGTGATGGAACACTGAGAAGCTTGTAGTAAAGACGAAAGCTGTATTTGGCATTCATGGACCTAAAATCAGTTTATAAAATGAACATATAAGAATGCTATGCGGAGGAAACTGAGGATGCATATCTTTGAAAGCCTTTTCTTGAGAACTTTTTCAAGGTTGTCTGGTTTAGTGCAGCAAGAAAGTCATCAAGGCTATGGATGTATAGATGTAATGTCATTGGATGAGAAAATGGGTCTTGAATGGGGTGCAGAATGGTTGTAGTCTTCAGATGGTGCAGAGTTGATAGGATATACTGAAACGAAACTTCAGGAACTAGTGAGAGTTTGAAGATGTTCGCAAGGTGAAAAATTTGAAAATCAGTATAAGCAAGAGTAAGGTTTTGAAGATAAAAGGAAACCAGGAACACGGAGAAATGAATACAAGTATGGAGTGTGTAAGTATGAAAGCTGTTGATTAGTGAAGACTGGAATAAAAACAATAATTGATTGTATGTTCGAATAGGTGAGTCACATCTGAGGGGGAAATAAAGCAAAGGTGGAATGTATGAAGAAACTGGTGAGAAAGTCTCCTTTAAGAAAGTGACGTGTAGATGATAAATGTGATTGAAAGAAAGAGAAGTGAGGCTACTGTTTGCACCATACATGTGAAGAGAAGATTGAAAGGGTGAGAATAGTGGAAGTATGTAGGAGAGGTTGAGAGTTCTGCAGAATAAGGGAACTTCAGAAGCCAGTTCTACTCAAATGAATCCTTTGCTCCTAGACTCTAATAGCTAGTATTTTCACTCATCAAAAGACGTTTTTCTCCCTTGCAATAGGAACAGCAATATTTTCTTTTATGTCTCTTTTGAAGGAGAAACATAAATCACTCGTTCGATCTAGCCAGCTGAGATCCTACAAAAAATTCTTTCATGTCGGAAAATATGCTTTGCTGGTAAAGGACTATGTCCAAATGCTTTGGCTTCACTGCTCACCTGAGTGGTCCTCTAGGACGTTAAATATTTTTCTCAGGCACCCCATCGCAGCCTCTCTGCAGACAACTCGAATGTCAGACCCGCTGTAGCCTTCGGACATCTGTTGAAAATATTGACGTTAATAAAACAAAACTCGAACATTCTGAGAACTCAGCTTCCTTACGCAGTCTGATGTAAAATCGTGAAAATTTAATACTCAAAATCAGCAGTTACCTTGTGACCTTACCTGGGCTAATTTTTCGTAATCAAGATGAGTGTAAATCGAGTGACCTGACTCTTCTAGGTCAGGTATAATCTCTGGCAGGTGATGTCTTATCATGCTCTCCCTGGCTTCCATGCCGGGCAGGGGCACCAAGATCCGCTTCTCTAGACGCCTAAGCATCGCTGGGTCTAATTGCCTGAGGAGTAACAGAGACGTCAGAAACTCATCACAGACAAATCAACTTGAGGAAAAGGGTTTGGTTTAAAGGCAGCTTGAGAATCACGTCTCTTCTCCAGCTGGGATAATACGGTATACTATCCACACTGAAGAAGAGACGAGATTTCTCTTGGTCTATGTGGAAACCCTCCCAGTCCAGACGCTCCTTCGGTTCTGATAGAAGAGGATGAACTTGTGAATAAAAAAAATGTAAGCTGTAGATAACTATGAATAAAAGCTCACTCGGAGACATGAAGAATCAGTTGCAAGATACTGACCATGGAATATTCGACGCTGCTAAGAGGAACACTCGGTCGTTGGCCTGCGTCAGGCCATCGAGTTCCATCAGCAGCTGCGTTTTCATACGTCTGGAAGCCTCGTGCTCTTGGTCCCCTTGTCTGGAAGCCATCAGGGCGTCCACTTCGTCGACGAAAATAGTGGAGGGCGCGTGGAATCGAGCCATCTCGAACAAAACCTATTCGGAAAGCTATTGCTAGAGACTGCTTACGTGATTTATCCACAATGCAGATTATCACAGTGAGCTGAAAGTGTGATCTTGTTTGTATTATCTTGCTTGGTTTATTTCATAATCGTCGTGACATAAAATTCTTAACATTGGTATTTTAACCTTGACAACTGTAACCTTGATAGATGAACTTAAGAATAAGACTTCACTTTAAACTTTTTCATATGATAAATCTACAGGTCGCTTTGTTGGTGCAGAGGGTAAATAATGTGGGAAGAGAAAACGGTGTTGTATAACATAACTTCAATGCTTTTCTGGAATCATTTGATAAATCATTACTTCATCAAGGATTAATTCCAGGGTTTTTGCAAACTGGAACGGAAAATGACATATGGGCAAAGTATGGTTTATTCTCTTTCATGATTAAAGGTGATACATTGGAACAGAGGTACTTCATTTAAAATTGTTTCTCCTTCATTTATTCATAAGTTTTAATGGTGAAATCACCATGTGTGTCGTTGACACCTATTACCAATAACAAGTGTTGTCGCTGAATTCAAGTCATCTCGTAAAAGTAAAGTTACTCTCTCTCTCTCTCTCTCTCTCTCTCTCTCTCTCTCTCTCTCTCTCTCTGAGATACCTTAGAATCTAATCTTACCCTGACAAGTTTCTCGGAATCTCCTCTCCACTTGGACACGAGAGTTGTTGCTGATATGTTGAAGAACGTTGTACGGCATTCAGTCGCCACAGCCTTCGCCAGGAGGGTCTTGCCTGACGGAGGAATAGATAAACACACTCAGCAAAACCGATTGTACGAAGGTGGCGTCGTTGTCCGACTAAATGAAGTAATACAAAGAAGAAAGAGTAATGTTAAAAGGCTTTTTTTTATCTCTTACTCCTTGGACTCTTGTGTAGTGCGGTTTATATTGGTGGCAACGGGAAGAAAATTACCAGGATGGGAGGGTCTTGGAAGTACTAACTGAGTTAAAGGAAATGAGCTGTGGATGGGAAGCTCAGGATATAGAAGTTTACGCACACAGTGGAACAGTAGTACTTGATGGAGCAGCTCCTTAGCAGTCACCTAGCGATTTTCAACTGGGACATTTTGTTCAGAAGAGTCTTTCATTACTAATTCGTTAAAAAAACTTACAAATACAAGCACCCGAAAAAAATATCCTTCAGAACAACTGGTCACTATTAAATCTTCTTATCCTAATGAGGAATCACTGATAATCTTGCATATTTATTGAACATTTAATGACACTTGATTACACGTGAAATACAAAAAAAAATACTGGGCAGTTTTGTACATGGCCGGTTACCTAAACATTGGTGATTCTTTTTCTGACGCAAACAAACGCCTCCCAAGCTTACTATAACACACAGTTACTTAAGTAATGATTCTCATATTCCAAGAACACAACAGTCACCACTAGCTTCTGCTTTCACGTTTGTTTGTCCTGCATGCAAAGGGGGAGCCAGTTCATGGCTCTAGGGAACACCATGACTCATGGGTGGCTCACTGCTCAATTCAAGTATATACTACATCCACTCCATTCATCATGACACATACCTGATTTCATGCTAAATAAGTCACTACATTTTCTCTATTATTTGAAACAAGCTTGTTGGAGCACACTACGCATACTGGAACCTGGAGCTTCTGTCTCCCCTACCCTCCCGATCCTCTACCCAGTCCGCCACCACCCTGGGCTGACAAACAGATTTGCAGGAGGAGGGTTGATATCTCCCTCTACCCTCCCAGCCCCCCTACCTCCCCTGCCCCCATCCAGGCCGTACAAACCGGTTTGCAGGGCATGGGTGACTGTGTCACGTCTCCCCTACTGTCACCCACGGGAGGACAAACAAGACTAGATCACTTCGGATTTTATTATTACAGACAGATGACAAAGGACACAGATCCTTCAGAACACAGGGCACGAAATTCCTTACCTGTTCCCGGAGGACCGTAGAGGAGAATTCCTCGCCAGGGCTTGAATCTCCCGACGAAGAGTTGAGGATATTTGAGAGGATAGACGACAGCTTCTTTGACTAGTCTCTTGGCGTCTTCGACGCCGATGATGTCCGACCATTTGACCTCTGGATTCTCCACCAGAATTTCCTGTGGGTGGGGAGGGAGTAGTAAATATATGTAACCATATGTAATATATATATATGTATATATATATATATATATATATATATATGTATATATATATATATATATACATATATATATATATATAATATATTATATATATATAATTATATATTCTACTGATCACTTTTTTACAGATACGTATGCAACTGTAATAGCCACAGTACCCCCTTAGCTTCTTGAATTCTTCACACTTTTAACAAACACATACATATATATGTGTTTGTCTCTTATTCAACAAAAAAAATTATGGGTCACATCCTGCGGCTAATACTTCACCTAAGTAGCCGTTTTTAGGTCACTTTTTCGTGGTACAACATGAATGTTGATGAATCTACTTATTATGGTCTTATATTTCTTTCAAGAACTTTGTGCTGACTGACAGGATGCGAAATGTCATATACTACATTAGTTAGGTTTGTGCTATCGCAGTGACAAATATCCAAAAACCTGAAATCCTACTGTACTGTTATACGACTAGTAATGATACCTTTAATGCAACATTAGACCAGCAGGAAATGTAAAGTTATCTTGGGCTTTTAATTATTTAAAATCATCTAGCAGATGCATTTCTTGCCTGACCCCCCGCCCCCCACTGTTTTTGCCTTCAATTTCTTGATATATCCCACGTGTGTACACTTGTCTTCATAAATGTCCTCCTTTGAATCATACTCCGCCAAATGAATATAAGACCAAAATAGGCTAAAATACGTTATTCATGAATGACTTCAGTATCCCTAAGCCAGCACGGGCTCTTGCTCGCAGACCACCCCGTGAACTCAAAGATAAATGAAATCAGTAAGTTATATCCCAAAAGCATCCCATACTCTTCGTTTCCCTTAACATGTAAAGGTACAGCATCAACTGAATTGATTCCCGTCACAAAATACTAATTTAATCATAGAGCGTAACTTATGAAATCTCTAATTTCATCTTGAGGATTTACGAGTTATAGACTTCGAGTTTAGATTTGCCGTTGACCAGCCCAGGGTCACCCCTTTTTCAAGACTAGTCTCTGTACAGGTGTGCAAAACGTAGGTAACCTTCACCAAAGCTTCTAGACTGTACGTAATGTCATTAGAGCCAGACTTGTCCCTTAGACCGCCATAAATATTGCTGTCCTCTTTGCTAATATTTATCAGATGCATACTTATCAATGACGGACTACTTCTGAAGAAAAAGCCCAAGTGGGTAAAAGAAAAACTTAGTCTTAAACAACATATGGAATACTAATTCAAGGATCATTGTAACTTTCTAGAGTCTATCATTCACAGTTTATTCTGATTCTTTTAATCTTTCTTCTGTCATTCCTCTGCAGCCAAGCTGTGCTCTTCTTCCTTTCATTCACTTTCGTATATTCTTCTAGCCTGGGTGAGAAAAGGCGAATAAAGTTGCTCGTCCCATTAGTCTTTGTCCTGAAAATAAAACACACACACATTGGACAGTCAGTGAAAAAGAGAGAGGTAGAACCACTGAATGAAAATCTTACTCTGTGGATGATGTTAGCCAAGTCCCTGAATTCTCCAGTGAGATGGGGCACTGGAATTGGAAGCTTGAAGGCCTTGTCGTCCAGTAGGTCGTCTGGTTCTTCTTCCTCTGCAAGTGGAGAAATTAAAATAGTCTTATATAATTACTGTTCCGATGAAATTGGTAGAAACTGGCATTTTCCACTAATCGTGCAAGGCAAAGTCCACCTCTGGAAACATTAAACACATTAATTTGGTGTCATTTGCTTCAGACTCTAACCCTGAAACATGTTGAAATAAGGCATGATACGTCCGGACGTTATAGGTTTCTCCTTGAAAGACACTTTTCAAAAAATAGTTTCAATGTGTCACCACAACTTTCACACCAATGAAAACTAAAAAAATCATGTTTGTCTTATGCGAGCAATGAGGTGTAACTAAGTAGTCTTACTACCCTTTATAATTATAATTATAATAATAATAATAGGTTTCACTTCTTTATTTTAGTGTTCCCCTTCAAATATAAAGCGCAAATATTAAAACTACTAAAGGGAACATCCCATATTATGCGTAGCTGTTTTATAAGTCATTTTCAAAAAGCATTTTCAAGAAATTGTGACTTTCAATCTGTGAAATCTTTAACGCGGGAATTAAGGTCAAGATTTAATGTTATCTCTTATTCACTATCGTGTACCTTACCTGTTGGTTGGTCCGTCGGATTCTGAGAGGGTGGCCCTTTTCCAATGTCACCTATATTGTCTTCTAAACGGGTGTAGTCGTTTATCATCTGTTTCAGGTCGAGAATTTGCCTTGGCTGAAACGGAAAGAAACGAGAATAAGAATAGTTCCCGCTAGACGTCAGAACTGTACAAATAAGCCCGCAAAAAACTAGATTCCTTGTTAAAAAGATAAGTTCGGACACAGAGACAATACAAAATGCAAACAACTATACAGGACTGAAGTTTGATGAGCCATCCAGGTGAGTCGCCCTCAGGAAGGAGTTGGGTTGACCTAAGGTTAAATGTTGGTATTGTATAGAAATATATTTCTTTTATCTCATTAATTATATTGTGTCCCTAGAGGACTTCTTAGTGATATGAGTCTTACAGATACTGTCAATTAACTAATTTTTTTTATCTCTACATCTTGGAGGGGAACTTCAGTTGACCTTTCCTTCCCTTTCCTCCATCAAGGAAGGGAAATTCAGTGGACCTTCCCCTCCCTTTTCTCCATCAAGGAAGGGAAATTCAGTTGACCTCCCCTCCTTTTCCTCCATCAAGGAGGGGCAAATCAGTTGGCCTTCCCCCCATCCCTCTCCCTCTCCTCCATCTTGGAAGGGTAATTCAGTTGACCTTCTCCCTACTCCTCTCCTCCATCAAGGAAGGAAAATTCAGTTGACCTGCCCCTCCCTTTCCTCCATCTTGGAGTAGCAATTCAGTTGACCTTAGCCCCCCAACCCCCCCTCATTCTCCTCCAAGCACAATAGCGCTATTGCTCACAACAGATGGACTTGCAATCATACCCGAGTCAGGGTAGTTGCAGGATCATCTCCTCAAAAATCCAGCACTCCTCAGTTGATCTAATCAGTGAATTACGTACCTGGTTGTTATCCGACTGCCTTCAGTCACAAATCGGGTGTAATCAGTCAGAAATATGGTGTAGTTTAGGTAAAAAAAAGGATAAAGAACAGGATCTCCTGTCAAAATTTATACCAGTAAATCTTGATTAGGGACGGGAGGACCTGACAAGGTGATCATCCATCCTCCGCAGTGAAACCTTTCCTAAGATATCCTCTCTCTCTCTCTCTCAAAAATGATTTTAAACATTTCGTTACAACGGAACAAGAGGAGTCCTTACCACCTTGTTCGTTCTGACAGGCCCCAGATTGCCGCATCCTCTCTCGCTGTCAGTGTCCGAGGAAGACTTCGAAGGATCCTTCTTCTCGTCGCCGGGACTTCGCAGCAAACCGCCACTTCCGGGAACCCTGCGGCCGACCAGTGGCGCTCTGGCAGGAGAAGGTTATCAAGGTGGGAATTTAGCTTCATGTATTACTCACGCATGAGGTGACATTATGAAGTGTGGTATAAAATAGATTAATAAATAAATAAATAAATAAGAAAATAAAATGCAAGAACTAAATCAATTCCATTAATGAGTAACATAACGCTATTTTAAATTATTACTTATCTAGTGTAAAGGGTAATAATGCTATAGCCCCTGGTAATATGAATTACCTAATAAAAAACCCAGAATTTAATTTTAATATTCAAGCAAAGTCTTTGTATAAGTTGGCCATATTTTAGCAAGTTTCGAGTTATAGTGCTCTCAAATAATTCAAAACTTTCTACTTATATGTGTATGGGCTAGGTTTGCATACAAATTCCTAGTTGGACGAGTTACATGCTCGACTACTGATCTCAGGGTCCTGGTTCATGAAATCAAAGGAATTTATTTCTGTTGATAGAATTTAATTTCTTTATGTGGTTCGGATCCCACAATAAGTTGTAGGTCCCGTTGCTAAGTAACCAATTGGTTCGCAAAAATATCCAATCCTTCGGGCCAGCCCCAGGAGAGCTGTTAATCAGCTCATTGGCCTGGTAAAACTATGATATACCTCAGCGTAAAGGCCGTTGCTTTGGAAGAGGAACAATGAAAACCATTCGATCTCGCTGAAAAGACCGACTCTGACACAAAATGAGCACTATCACTTGATGGAACCTTGCTCTCTAACGCACGCTCTCGTGTGAGGAAACGCAAACTCCCTCTCACCTCTTCAGTTCCTCTCTCTTCTTGTTGTCAATGCTCCGGCCTCTCGAGGTGCTGGTTCTCGTTCTGGGAAGGGACTGGTCGCCGATGCTGGAAGTCTCGTCGCTGAGCGTTGGGTCGCTGACGGCGCGACCCATGCTCCCGCCGGATCCTGCCTTACGGGGAAGTGATCGCCTCCTGAAATGGATCGACGGATTTCCTGAGTCGTGAAATATATAAATAAATAGATATAGACACACACACACTTGAATTATAGTAGATTCACATCACCGGTGCATCTGATGTCTAGGAGAGTCCCTTACGACGCTCTTGATTGGCTGTTGATAAGCCAATCACGGGGCTGGAAACTCTCAGTCTCTCTCGAGAGAGAGTTCATATAGGGAGGATGTATGTTCCACCTCTCCTGAGGGATACGTCTTTCAAAAACATCCCTAAGGAGAGGTGGAACATACATCATGCCTACATGAACTCTCGAGAGGGACTGAGACTTTCCAACCCCTGTGACTGGCTTATCAACAGCCAATCAGGAGCGTCGTAAGGGACTGGCCCAGACATCAAATACACGGTTGATGTGAATCTACTATAGCTGTTCTCGTGATAGTCAGAATCTTGTTTATCTTTTGGGAATAAAGTCTTTTTTCTTGTAGTTCGGAGTTTAATTCAGTGCCTTAGTTAACTTTTGCCATTGTCTTGCGCGTCGGTCGGAGGTTTTCATGTCGGTTACGCTACTGTCAATCTATAAGGGGTGTAAGCCCCTTAAAACATACACACACACACAAACACAAACACACACACATATATATAGAATATAATACAATAATATCTCAAGGAGAAGGTAGCGGGCTTTATAATGCAAAGATATTACAATGATGATCGAGCTGTTTTTGGAATAAAACACGTAATTGAATTTGTACGACCTTTTCTACATCGTCTTCAAATCAGGTTCAGAAATCATGAATAGATCGAGAATGCGTATACAGCTTCTATTGCTATTACTACTTCTACCACTAATACTGCTACTACTACTGAGAATAATAATAATATTAACTGAGAAAGACCATCGGTGTACTATGCAGATGAGCAGAATGCCCAGAAGAAATCTGAAACTTATTTCAATTCTGGGTTAAATCTATTCCTAACAAAAATACGAATACTCTGTTAAATTCTCAGTTCTTTTTTTTATGCTTTTATGTCTTTATCATCAAATGTTTATTCACACAGAAACGATCATGTTACCGCAAGATGATAGGGACGAAGAAACTGTTTCTGTTTAATAGAATATTTTGAAGAGCAAACGCCAATGGAGCGGGCAACCTCATGCCCTTTTCTAGCCCAGTCCCAAAAAAACAAGATAGATGCTTAATCAAGTCGTAGAGGAAGAAAGGTGGGCCCAGTCCCCAGTCAGATGCCATGCCCTCCAACTGGCCCCCACAGTTGAAATGACATTACAGTATTGAATACATTTGCATATAGTTAAGAGTTAAAAATTAACTGAAAATTGCTGTATAATTTAAATAAAGGCTTATTAATTACGAATACTATCATTTTCCTTCATTCGTATGGATATATGCATTCGAGAATAGTATATTGTACTAATTACAGAATTGGTACGTTAGTTTTGTGTAATTTTCTTTGTGCAACCCCCCAAAAAAATATCTTGGCCCCACCTATCCTTCCCCTACTGATGGAATGCCAGCCACGCCACTGCTTCCAAAGCTTGGCAGTAACATGAATAAAACAAATGTGCCGTGTCGTCCTAATAGGATTAGCCGAGCTTGTCGCGGTATTTTGAAGGTAAAATGATTCTTCGCTACAGAGAATATCACGGCAGGAAGGGCGTGGCTGCTCTCCTCTCGAAGTGGTAGCAGTGTTACGTGCAGGAGTCGTTGGCTAATTCTTCTTTTTGTTTCTTTGTGGATGACGTGGTCTTCCTGTAAGTTTAGCGAGCGGGTACACTATAATGACGACGTATACTTTGATCTCATCGGGGACGTTTCTTCAGCTCAGATTTAAGAAACGATACAATGGCACTACAACATCCAAAACACAGTACTTATATCAGGTTGGAACAACACATTGATGAGAAGATATGTATCATTACAAGAACGGTTAGTACAAGAAAACTCAAGGTTATATCATCAAAATTGGGAAGACTTAATAAAAAATACACAAATACAATACAATAACCCAAAACATTTCTGGAACTCCGTTGCAAGACTGATGGGAAGCAATACTGATACATCGCCATACATAAAGCATAGGAATGAGAAAATATATGATGACCAAGAGAAAGAAGTACTCCACAAGGCCTACTGGCAGGAAATATTCCAGATAACGCAGGAGGATAACCAAAATTTCGACAACCAACATGAGGCAATAGTCAATGAATTCATTGAACAACATAGACACAGAACGAATCCGCATCATGCAGCCGACATAAACAGACTCCATGAAGATGAAATCAAAATAATAATTACAAATTTTAAACACAAGGCACCACGAAGAGATGTTGCACTTGAAAAATTGAGAGAAATATACAACTGGGCTCTCTCTCTCAATGGGATATTTTCCAATTATATTCAAGAATGCAATCATGATTTTGATACCCAAACCAGGAAAAGATACGTGCCAGGTAGAGAATTTTAGACCAATATCATTACTAGAAATACCTGGCAAAATATTTGAAAAATTAATTAACAACAGACTAGTGTTGTTCCTAGAAGGTAATCAGCTACACAATAAAAATCAATATGGATTTAGAAAAGGAAGAGGTACCCAGATTGCAATAGCAACAATATATGAGAGCATTGCACTGTCACAAAGAAGAAGATACCTATGCAACCTAGTATGAAGAGATAAAACCAAGGCATTTGACAAAGTATGGCTACAAGGACTTCAATACAAAATATTACATCTCAACCTTCCAGGCATTTTTGAGAAAATACTATGCAACTTCATCAAAGATCGAACAGCAGCAATCAAGTCACAAAATTACATAGGGAATCCATTCCTGTTACTAAGTGGAGTCCGGCAAGGATCTGTACTCAGTCCAACATTATTCATATTATATACATCAGATATGACTCCACCACCAGAGTATTGTACTGATGTCTACTTTGCAGATGATATAACTCAAATAGTTATACACCCAGAAAAACGTACAAGGAGAAGGGGCCCAAATTTGAAAAGACAAGTAGCACAAAAAACAATGAATCAAATTGAAAGAATAAATCAATTTGAAAAGAAGTGGAAGATAAAGACAAATAAATCTAAATTCCAACTAGTATCGGTATCTGCACACAAACCTGCACAAATAATGTTAGACCAACAACCAATTAATTTTATTAAAAGTACAAGAATACTAGGAATGCAATTCGGACAAAGAGGAATATCAAGACATGTGAGAGAAAGGCTAAGGATGGCAAGAACACAAAATACAAAGCTGAAAAGGTTTAGGAATATGAACACAACTATCAAAATCCATTTCTACAAAAGCCTAATCAGACCAATAATGGAATATCCATTATTCCATCGACTTCAAATATAAGTGCATTACAAAAATTCCAAAATAAGATACTGAGGTCTGCAGTGAGAAACGAACAAGATGACGATCTGAATATAGAACAAATACATAAAAAATACAAAGTAGAACCAATTAATCAGAGATTATACAGAATGGCAACCAATATATGGAGGAAACTAGTTCATACAATAGTGACTTAGCAAAAGAATCAGAAGCAGAAGAGAGAAACCTTGACCCAAACAACACAGACCACAGATGGTGGAGAAGAGTATCTTCATATATTCATCGCGATGAACCTCGACCATTATACTATTAAGAAATGTCTTGTGAAAAAGTAATTTGTAAAATTTACTATGTAGATATAATGCAAAATCCTTATGATAATTAAAATTAAGTTTAGAGTTAGAAAATTGGAAATTTATTAAATATGATTATATTATGTAATAAAATTCAAAATATGTAATCTGTACAATTCACCATGTTAATATAATGAATAATCAATATTGTATTATGTTAGTATTAGTTAGAAAATTGTACCCTTACCTAAATATAATTGTGGATAAATCACACTTTACCTTACTCTTACTAATACTTAACTTTCTGAACTATTCGCTACCATAGTTAGCTAGCTAACTGCCCTCACTCTTCTTTCACCCATCTTACCTATCAGCTAAAAAAAAAAAAAAAAAAAAAAAAAAAAAAAAATAAGGAACAACATTCATTACATTGTTGGGCGGATTCAGTTTAGCGATCATCATATATTTGCTCAGATTTACGGATTAGCAATCATTACAGTGTTGAGTCATTCTAGGGGTTAACAATCATTACATTTGCGCGGATTTAGAGCTCAACAATTATATTTGCACGGATTTCGAAATGGATATCGTCAGATATAACGTGGTTAAGTGCACAATTTATTTCCCATGGAGTAATTAGAATTCCTTTTAGACACGTTCTGCCACGGCCTCTTACTCCCAGAATCCGCCAGTAAAGGCCTGTCCACACTAGGAAGTAGTATTGTTTGGAAACAAAGTTCGCAAACAGTTTGCAAACACTTTTTACCATGCACTTTATTCCCGTCCAGAATGGAAAACTGCTTATGTGTATATGTATATATACATGTATAATGTATGTATATATGCATATATATAATGTATGAATATGTTTATACATATGTACACGTGTTTATGTATATATGTAGTACTATTATACATACCGGTATGTGCATATACATAATATGTAGGTGTGCATAGTATATATTTATATGTACACCAGTACCTATGCACGTGTACATAATATATTCTGTATATGTAGTACATATGTAAGCATGTGTGTGTGTTCGCGGCAGTAGTCGAGTGAGGCTTGCTCCGGTAGCACCATGACCACCCTCCTCGAGCGCATTAAAACTGCCAAGTAAAATATAGAGGCTATGCACCAACAGCCTGACGGCAACTGAAGTTTGAGCAGGTAACATTGTTTGCAAGCAATTTCCAAGCTGTTTACAAACAATTTCCAAGAAACTGTTCGCGAACAGGTTTGCAACCTTTGTTTCCAAGTAATGTTTCCTACTGTGGGCAGGCCTTAATACTCAATCCCATTTTCCTGCATCTTTTAGCATTTGCCGCCAAAAATGTGGACCAAAAAGCGAACATTATTTCTCATATTGTATGCAATCGAAGCTGTGTATGCTCCTTACAGTGATGGTACGCAAACGAGAACTTATATAACTTACTTTCTAGCGCCAGTTTAGTTACATTGCCACGCTAGTTTATCTGAATAATTCAATTAATTACTGGGTTTTGTGTGAAAAGATTGGGGAAAAGTGTTGGGAAGACAAGCCTACTTCGCCCTGCCCTGTCCACCCCATCCCCCTACCCCCAATAACAAACATGAATTCAAACTTCATTCTTGATCAACTTTGTCAATTCTCTTTTGTTTGTATGGTGTTTTTACGTTGCTTGGAACCAGTGGTATTCAGCAACGGGACCAACGGCTTTACGTGACTTCCGAACCAAGTCGAGAGTGAACTTGTTCCATCACCAGAAATACACATCTCTCACTCCTCAATGGAATGGCCGAGAATCGAACCCGCGACCACCGAGGTGAGAAGCAAACACCAAACAACCACTCCACCGAGGCGCTTTAAGTCTATCCGCCAGTCTTCATGTAGCATTGATTAGGTGAATATTGCCGCTGATTGGCTCCTGCTTAATCGCTATCTTTTTTTCGGTATTGTGCGCTACAATGCACTCAATTAGGCCACTGTTTAATTTATTTGGGGTGACTAAGATATAGTGCTGTAAATTCGTAAAAACAGAAAATAAGATAAAATTTTGGAGAGAATTTCACTACCGTACAGCGAAGACATTGCCCGGTAGTGTCAAAACCGGTGAAGTTCATCAGATTAAAGTAAGTTCGTGGTTTTTATTGTTACTGGTAACGGTTGTTGTTTATATATTATTATTTTATGGATGAAGAGTGTAACAATTGTTTTGCATTGCTTAAATGTCAAAGATGGGTACCTAAACCCACGTTAGTCTATACAGTACATTGGCTGTGAACGTCTTGTTAGGCCTAGGTTACTGTGCCATTAATTTTTATGGTTCGAAGTCAGTGCAGGGGTAATTAGCTCGTTCATTATATATGTAAATCAGCTTTGTTGCTTGAAACATTTAGTCTGCCACTTAAGCTCTTGGTCATATTTGATATAGGCCTAAGCCGCTAATTCCTTAATTTTAATTAACACTACTTTATCTTGTTATATATTTAAATTCGATGTGTTATAAACAGCTCTGGAAAATTTTCGTGATTGTTACCCCAACAAATGAGTAGTAATTCAATAACTAAGCATAAAATCTTGCGTAGCAAGTGGTGATTTGAGGGTGAGGTTTTTTATTAGGCACAGGATATAGGTACGGCAGCCGTATCCCGATCGTGGTAGATATTGGTACGGCAGTGAATTGCGCATGCGTCAATTTCAGACTTCCTGCCGTACAAATAATATAGTGCGGTGAGTGTACGGCAGATTCTGTCATTGGTGCCGTATTGCGCTCTTGACTTGCTGTAGATACGGCAGTTAGCTATATCCGTTTACCAGTTTGCTAATCATACTGTATTATGTAAACCAGAGTTCGGCTTTTAGGCGGGACAGTCACGCTTTTTGAACATCTGTCCCCCTTTTTTTAGTTAGACAAAATGTCCCTCCCCCCCCCTTTTTTTTTGTTTTGTTTTGCTTTTTGTGAATTTTGTCCCGCTTTTTTTTTTGTACTAGAAAACAACACTATCCCAATTTTAATGGAATAGTGCTGAAATTTTGTTTAATTTTGCCATTTCACTACCTGGTAAAATTCCCATCGTCTTCTCAGACAGCTGCAATACCCAATGAAGTGAATTAAAAGAATATTGTAAAGTGTATAACGGCCCTTGCAACTGCCGATGTCGGGCAGAATAAGGGCCGAAAGAAAGTCCCCAAAGGTACGATGGTAGTGTATATATATATAATCCTCTTTGAATCCTCTTCGGAATTCTTTTCAGGCCGCCGATTCGATCGTTCGTGACCTACGTATATATCATGAATTACCAAATTTTTGAAAGTTTGAGTCTTCATACATGTCTATGGCTTTTTTCAGCTCGTTAAAGCCTGAAAACATCTGTTTTTCGGCGAAAACTAATTATTATTCCGCGTTTCATGATGTTCCGTCACCATTTTTCTTGCTGTTACTGATATGCCCAAAGACTGCGTATATACTTCAGTATATAGTCTTTGGATATGAGTGAGACGGTAAACAAGGGTTCGCGCATGCGCAATTCACTGCCGTACCAATATCTACCGCGATCGGGGTACGGCTGCCGTACCAATATCCAGTTCGTTTTTGGCAATACATCCTCATATGTAACCAAAACAATTACTTTTTTTTCTTCAGGGCTGAAAGGCGAACTGGGAAAAACAACCTGAAGTATTCATGAAATCTAATATAATATAAGTTTTTGGGGAAAACTATAATGCCACACGTCGGTTCATGTAAGGGACAAAGGAAAACTCGAAAAGTAGGCAGACAACCTAATCTAACAGGTATTCGTAAAATTTTTTCACCGAAACTGTAACAAAGAAAGCAAGCAATGGATAACTGTTACTCTTGCAGAATAGTATATTTAACTAGTGATAAATTTATAATTAGTTGCA
The DNA here is from genome assembly GCF_015104395.2 of Macrobrachium nipponense. Taxonomy (NCBI): domain Eukaryota; kingdom Metazoa; phylum Arthropoda; class Malacostraca; order Decapoda; family Palaemonidae; genus Macrobrachium; species Macrobrachium nipponense. The sequence goes on along the minus strand of NC_087203.1, from coordinate 31,870,691 downwards.
TGAAAGTTTCGAAATAGTAGGTACTCTAATAATACATAAATGTGTAAAAACGTATTATAAACTACTGGGTTAAAGTTGTTATGGGAATAACAAAAATTTACTGTAAATACCAGTAAGGTAGGAGAGCGTACTTGAATTGTTTTGGTGGAATGAGCTTTGGAGCAGACTATGAATTAGTTCAGGGGTGTAAGAACAGGTTGAATTGATTTATGTGACAGGAAATACTAAAGTCTACAGTGCTGTTTTAGAGGGTGAAATTTGAAGCATGGCAATTAACCTCGTATCATTCAAGAAAATATAATCCTTGTCTGGTTGTTATGCTACTGAGAACAGCACCAAAATTGCGTATTCGGTATGTGTCGCGCTGCCACCTGGCAGGATCATTTGCTTCCAGAAGCTTGTGAGTGTTGTCCCAAATATCTGGTGAAGCGCCGCAGTGGCGTGGTTGGTATGGTGTTGGCGTCCCACCTCAGTGGTCGCGAGTTCTCGGCCATTCCATTGAGGAGTGAGAGATGTTTATTTCTGGTGATAGAAGTTCACTCTCGACGTGGTTCGGAAGTCACGTAAAGCCATTGGTCCCGTTGCTGAATAACCACTGGTTCCATGCAACGTAAAAACACCATACATACAAAAAAAAAAAAAAAAAAAAAAAAAACAACAAATATCTGGTGCGTTTTGTTACCAAGATACGATAACGGAAAATATGCGCGTGCAAGACTCCCCTTAAAAGTGTTATTTTATTTTATTTCTTAAAGTAAACAGCAGTACATTAATGCAAGAAGCTCCACCTTTAAACTGATGACAGTTGCACTTGCGTTAAAGGTACTTTAAGTGTCATTTTTTATATTGGAACATGCTGGACAGGGATGGTTTTATAGCTTTATTATCGTTGATGGAGCACATATTTACATATTTAAGCGGTGCCATTAGTATGTACAAGCTCGACATAGATTTGATATCGTAATTGCCCAATCACATTCAGTTTGCTAACTGTTCTTAGCAGTTTTGCCTTAGTCTCAACATCTTGCCTTACGTTCGGGAAATTACAGTTTATATATATATATATATCTATATATGATATATATATATATATATATATATATATATATATATATATATATATATATATATATATATATATATATATATATATATATACATATACATATTTAGATATACACTATATATGTGTGTGTGTGTGTGTGTGTAGTTTCGTTAATAGTTGACTGGTATTTGACTGCCCAAGTTTCCCCCTGTTCATAAATTATGTAACCTGACCACATAACACATTGTAAGATTACGTAGCGTCTTTGGCTCTAAAGGAAAAGACATGTCTCAAAGTACTATACAGTCGCTTTCATTGTATAAATCGCTTGCACTGTTGTAGTAGAACTATTGCTATAACGAAGTTTATTTCCCACCCCATTCTCCCCTTCAGGTGGATGGAACTTTGCTGTACGAGTCTGAACCGTGAACTATTTTAGGTGTAACCTTTAACTCGCATCTAGTTTATAAGAAACATCTAATGAAAGTTTCAGCAAATATCGCACGAAAGTTAGGTATTGTTCGTAATTCCTCATATATTTATAACTGATAAAATCAATGCAACCTGTTTGAAGTCATTTGCACTCCTTCACGAGAACACTGTTCTCCGGTGTGGATGTCTGCTTCTGCCAGAGATTTATCTCTTTTAGATAGAGTGGCTCGTGGTGGGAGGATCCTGTTTCCTGATATTAGCATTTATGAATTGGACCATCGACGGATGTCTCTTGTTTGTCACTTTTTCATAAGTTGTATTTCAACAGAGATCTTTCAAATTCACAATTGATCCCTGATCAAGAGCTCTTGATCTGCCGAGAGCAACCAGATTCGCTGAACAGCAACACTAATATGCAGTAAATGTGCATCGCGGTCGAACTTCTCAGTTCCAGAGGTCCTTTATTCCTCATACTGTTGGACTGTGGAACTTCCAGCCTCCCAGAGGAAGTCATGCAACTGGAACTCCAGAACTTCCAGCGAAGGTGCAATACATTCAGTGGCGGATTACCCACTAGGTGACTAGGCTAATTAGGATATGCCTAGGTGCTCCCCAAGGCTACATTACACACACACATATATGTATATATATATATATATATATATATATATATATATATATATATATATATATATATATATATATATATACACACACACACATTATTGCCTCGGGGCCCCAAAGTCTTAATTCGTCTACATTACTGCCCTAATACTATTATCCTTCCATTTTTACATTGTTATCTAGTTGTTAATTTATTATTTTTTTCAAATAGGTGGAGGCTCTTCTCTCTGTATTTCCCTTTAACTCGTTTTGCTTCTTCGTAATGAACACCATATTCTTTGGAAGCTTGAATTTCAGGTCAATGACCCCTATTGGTTTGTTCTATATGAATGGGTTTCATCTACTGAATAATATAATAATAATAATAATAAACATATATGACATATGCATACATACAGTACATAATCACGTTTTTATTTTACTTTTAAGTGATTTAAAATCAAACATATGTATACATGTGTGTGTATATATATATATATATATATATAATATATATATATATATATATATATCAATTATTAAAAGCGTTAAATAATCTCTATAAACTTTTTAATACCAGGGACATTAAAATGCGAACTCTTCGAAACACGACTAAATAAATCTACGAGAGTATCCCATTCCTTATAGTAATTGTGCTTCGTTTTCTTTAATACTCCCGTCCGCGCTGTTCGATTTGCCATACTAGGATTGCTGTTTTCTCTAAAAGACTGAAGTTGTTTGAAGCCCCTTAAATATGAAAAACAAAAATACAGGAATTTCATTTAACGTTCGTAAAATTCACCATAATTTAAATAGCATATACTACAGTATATACTAGTCTTACTCCAGCCCTAGGAGAGTTAATATTAATTAACTCAGTGGTCTGGTAAAAAAAAGAAAAAAAAAAAAAAAAAAACTAGTCTTACAATAGCAGCCAGCGATAAATATAAACTACATTGATCTTTCTGACCTTAAAAGTACTGAAATGCATTCTAGGTTCTATCTAGAGCATAATCTATAGTATTCCTAAACGTTCTATTATTCAGCTCTCCATTATTTCTTGAATATCGACATTCTAGAGAAGCAAACCCCTTTTACTCATGATTATAATACATACCGACTATTCTTTATCTGCTTCACCAAACCCGTCGAAATGCCTGCAGGAATCTCTGTTGATTCAGCGTTTACCTAATCAGCTCTCCAATCTTCTCAGTCAAGACCAAATCTAATTTTCGTGATTTGGAGTCTTACACGCACCTTCTGAACAATTTCTAGTTTGATCATGTTTGTTAGTTAGTCGCCTGTTTATCGTGAAATTATGGCTCTTTTAATAATACGACTTTGTGGATTATAAGATGTAAAATCAATTTTTTTGTTCGAAGGAATTGGTTGACGAAATGGGGTTGTTATAAAAACTAATCTCTTTATCAAACATAATTCTTAAAGAAAAATTCATAGATGATGGGAAGTATAATCAATTTCCGATAACTGCGCTAAATCAATAATCCTTCAAATGGCTTCGTGATTCACATTCTTATTTAGAATTCCGTTTCATGAACGTGCCTGGTTTCTAATCTGGTAGACGATAGGACATCATCATCATCATTTTTTTTTTAAATCAACCATATGATTTTAATACGTGAATAGGCCTCAGTTCTTCATTAATAACTCCAGTTGTAAGGAATATAATTCCCATTCTGTTGATTTTGGATCTATTTCATTTTCCCTTTATCTATTCATTTACTTGTCTTTGTTCCTGGCGTTTTCCTTTTTACAACTGTATTTGGTTTTCTCGTTTTTGTTATTTCTCCTTCCGTATTTTTTCTTTTGTGAAATTTCTTCTATTTACTCTGGTTAGCAAATGGCTCTCCTAAACACAATTACTTTGGTTAGCAAATCGCTCTCCTAAACACTATTACTTTGGTTAGCAAATCGCTCTCCTAAACACAATTACTCTGGTTAGCAAATGGCTCTCCTAAACACAATTACTTTGGTTAGCAAATCGCTCTCCTAAACACAATTACTTTGGTTAGCAAATGGCTCTCCTAAACACAATTACTTTGGTTAGCAAATGGCTCTCCTAAACACAATTACTTTCAAAATAGCCACCATAAGTATCAAATATGCTAATATAACAATTTCATATTTCATTTACTTACACATTCGATATATTTACGCCATAAAATCTACTTCAGGCCAATAAACAAAGATAAACGTTTAATGTACATAAACTACACGACATTTAAAGCATTAAATTGGTCATCGTCTCATTAGATACTGTCCAGCTGATACTTTTTTTATACAACATAACTTAATCTTTTTATCTTAAGCGTATTTTTCCTTTTAACTTTCCGATGAATGTCAATGTATTCCTAAAAGCATAATATACCTCAGTGGATTAACGCTGATATTCATTTGCTATGTAACCAATAGCCTAGCTTAGATTTTTTGTATGAAAGTTTAATGGACCATGTTCATCCTACATTTCAAAACTAGCAAATTCGTAAAAATTACGCCTGATAACGAAAGCTTAAAAATATCACAGTACGCGTCTATTACTACGTACGTACTAACCTCTTCTCGTTGATGCGTAACATACTCCTGACAAAATTAGAAGATACCAGTTATGTCTGCACCCTTCAACCGATAAGACAAATAACCAAAAAGTTCATATATGACAAAAAAAATTAATAAACAGAAAGTGAAGTAACCAAAAAATTCATATATGACAAAAAAAATTAATATACAGAAAGTGAAGTAACCAAAAAATTCATATATGACAAAAACAAAACTAAATGAATAAACAGAAAGTGAAATTTGAGAAGAGAGGTTACTGAAACCATTACTGAAAAGGTATTTCGAATACCTGAAGAGAGGACTCTTCCTGGTAGCCAGCAAATCTTTCTTGGGAGCCAAATTTTCCTCGTCATGGTGAGAGCATTTGTGAGGCTTTGGGGAAGGTCTTGGTCCTATCACTCTTTTGGCCAGCTTCGGGTATTTCTGAAACTGTTGGAGAGTGTTAGTCAAATGGCTTGCGAGAATACACGCACCTTCCCACACACACACGCACACACACAAACAGAGATATATATATATATATATATATATATATATATATATATATATATATATAATATATATATATAGTATATATAATTATGTGTGTGTATTAATAATTGCATTCTTTCACGAATATTACATGACTATTAAATGGCAAAATAACTAACATCATACGACGCCTCATCTTGAGTGACTCAGTCCTTACCAACACCATATGTTTTTACATGCGTTGACTCACCTGACTCATCATCATCATCAGGAATGACTGACTCACCTTCATGACGTGCCAGGCCTCGTACTCCTGCAGGATGCCTGACAGGTATCGACGCTGTCGCAGACGGCAAACTGTTCCTGTTCAGTCTGGCGTCTTGTTCGAGGGACTTGGCAGCTGCATAATACCTGGTGGGGAGAACATCGTTTGTTATTATTTTGGAGATTACCAGCATAAACGAATGAGGGATCTGGCTACTATTAAATAAAATGATATAATTCTATAACTGCCAGAGCTTGAATCTAAACCACTTTGCAGTAACCTAGACAGATATCATAGCTTTGTGTAGAGCTAATATATTTATATATATATAGTATATATATATATATATATATAAAATATATATGTATATATATACTATATATATATATATATATATATATATATATATATATATATATATATATATATATATATATATATTATATATATATATATGGGAAGTCTTTTGATGTGTGTGTAAACAGTACATGACCCTTGGGAAAGCACTGAGTTTTAATATATATATATATATATATATATATATATATATATATATATATATATATATATATATATATATGCGGGCTCAGTGAAATAAATATATAGGAGCTTCAGAAGGTGTCCATGATACAAACAGCAAAAGGAGTAAAGTTTATTATAAACGAAACGTTTCGCACATGAAACTTCTTTGCATCATCAGTCTGTAAAAGAGCAAAGAGACACATAAATAACATTCAATGATAAAAAACAAAGGAACTCACAAATATTAAAATAGTCTTAAAAATTTAAAAGGAATCAAAGTAAAAAACAAACAAAGGTAAGAGAGAGAGAACAACCCAAACACCAACCGTCCATAATGTAGAGAGAAGATGGTATGACTAAAAATCAGTTGACGATGACGACGTCAACTATGCCAGGTATAGAGTTGCTGAGGAGGTATTGCTATTGAGTGAAGGAACAAGTTTCTTAATGTATAACGACTCGAGGGTAGTTAGATGGTCAGGATTTTTTACATCTATTATTTTGAATTGTTCTTTTTGGATTTCAATTTTACAATAAGAGGCGTGGTTCCTGATATTGGAAAATTCAGGTTGTTTTATTTTCTGACCAGTACGGAAGCTGAAACCCAGATGGCCTACAATCTGCCCTCAGACCTCCGAGTCGATCCAACGTAAGAGCCCGGACATCCAGGGCAAATGAATTTATATATGACGTTGGATCTCATGAAGGGCTGAGGCGGTCTTTAAAGTTAAAAAAGGAGCCAATTGTACATGGATTATTTGTTAAAAGTTTGACTCTTAGACAAGGAATCTCTTGTTCGATGATTCGTGTGACATTGGACGAGAATTTGAAGTCAGGCATATATGGGATAGTTGCATAAAATAGTTTCTTAGGAACATCAAAATTGGGCAATGGTGGCTGAAAGAATTTGGTAAGTATTTGATTGGTCATTCTTAGAACTATTTCTTGTGGGAAAGAATTGGACTTGAAAAAGCTTAATAAAAACGAGATCTCATCATGAAAAATCTTCCAAGAAGATGAATATTTCAGGGCTCTATTGAAGCTCCTATATATATATATATTATATGTATAATATATAATGATATATATATATATATCAGTATATTATAATATTATATTATTTATATATTATCCGTATATATATATATTATAGTTAATTATATATATATAATATATAATATATATTATGAGGAGAAGAGAGGAGAGGAGGCAGGGCGTTTGTTGATAATAATTCGATATAAAGATAAATGTACGTGAATAGTAAACAATGTCAATAAGAGAGAGAACGAGAGAGAGAGAGAGAGACGTTTGATATAATTCGATGTAAAGACAAATGTACGTGAATAGTAAACAATGCCATATAAGAGAGAGAGGGAGTCCAGTTCAGCAGATTGCTCTCGTTAAAACCAGAGGCTGGCGTTACAATGTTTGTGTTCTACCCTGGTAGCTTAATGGATCGGAGGGTGTTAATCATTAGGCCCTCAAGTGACTTGATAAGCCTCATTACCGCTGTCGAAGGCTCTTGAAGATATACTGTTCATACACAGCGGTAGATAAGGAGGTTCTGAACAGAGCGGATTCGGACTTCGTTTGAAAAGACTGCTTTAAGATAATAAAGTGGTTGACAAACTCCTAAGAAAATATTGTATGGATGAATACAAAGAGGATTTAATTCCTTTGTGTTACTTCACAGTTGTCTGAGGAGAAAGCGCTCAGGATGCAAGTCTGTGAAGACTGGGAGACGGAGAGGATGTGGTGTTGTTGAAGAAAGGAGGAGGAGGGGGAATAGGAGGAGGAGGAGGGAAGAAAATGGGAGATGCGTGCACGCCATGAATAGTGATGCCTGATCGAGGTATAGTACTAGGTCAGCAGAGAAGGGCAAAGAGCTCGAGAATTTGGGAAGAGGAGGCAGCAGTAAAAAGGAAATGGAACGGAGCAGTTCCAACCTAAGAGATGGATAAAATTGAGGTGAAAATTAGACACGATAGATGAGTTTGGTGAAAAAGAAAACAAACTTTTGTTATCATAATTCAAAATAGGCGAACTAGCCAGATGAAAAATACATATTATCAAAGCCCTGCCACTAGATTAATTCCCAAACGAAACTGTAAACAAAATATTCTTGAAGCACTCATCAAATCGAATATTTCTATTTGGAACAATGCCACAATAGTTAGGATGGATTTCTTATCATTCGAAAAAAAAGCTACTTGACCACTACACAACATGCAAATAAAAGTCCCACCAATTATTGTATTTCTAATAAAAGGTAAATAAACAGTATCATAAAACACTAATAATTACGACACCATACCATATAACTCCAAGAGAAAGTTATTTTCACTATTATCAAACAAAATAGGCGAACATTGTTTTTGGATCAACCTCAGTTCTCAGACGGAATTCCCGGATTCCAGGAGCCGACTCATCCGTTCCAGGCTGGATTATGAGGGAAAGAAAATTTCAGGTCCATTTTCTTGTCATGCAATTTTGTCTTCATTCTTATTGGGGAAAGGAGCCTCTTGTCTGTTCTCTAATTATTCTCGGTTCTTCTTTGTTCAAAAAATTACATTTTTAGATCAACTTTCCTTTTTGGGAAATACAAATCCTGATTAAAATGCATTTAAGGCGTAAGATTTCTGGCCAGTGAACATGTACAACCTGCTGACATCCCCCCACCATAGTCTGCTAACCACCAGGTACATAATTCATTGCACAGGTCAACAAACGCTTAGTAGGCTTTAACGTACCCGCATCGTCTATCTGTCCTCACCGGGGATTCCAGCTGCTTGGTACAATGTATTTAACCTATATAACTAAGTCCTCGTTTAAACATTTTTTTCCATATACAAAGGAATGATTATTTTTTGCTTCAAACTAACACCAGATTTTCTTCTCCTTAACATTTAATGGTTAAGATACATTCAGGTTTAGCTTCCTCATAATTGTCACCTCATAAATGGGTCTAGAAGAACTCCCCTCTCCGAGATATTCTCCCTCTCCCATTTTCCCCCGTAGGAGGTTTCTCCCCTAATCATATCCCCCTGGTTTAATAGGCCTTTATGACCTAATTACGCTTGTTAATGATTTGTGTTTAATTGCAATTGATGAAAGTTTCTATAAAACTGAATACCGCAAGATTTACTACCTTCACTATAACTTCAGCGATTGTTTGTTTTTGGTTTTTAACCAAAACTGAATATTGTGTGCTACCTCTAAGAAAGTCCATCAGATTCCTGTTATTGAACCCACGAACAATAGTTGTAATACGAACATTAGCCTGGGCATACTGACGACGCTGTTATTCCGGTAAATGTCCACCAATAAACTGATTCATAATCACATTACTGAGACTTTGCTCTCGCTGCAAAATCTGCAAAAAGCGCCATAGATCTGGGTGGTATGCGTTCAACGAAGCCGACATTCTGCGGTGCCAACCTTCGATCGCAATTTTTATTTTTTACGGGGTAGCTCGTGATCCTGTACTACTCCTGGACTAGGCACACTCCTCCAGTGATTATAGGACTATTACTACATCTAAATACTCCATAGGGGGGGGGGGGGGGGGGTAATGCCATCAATGAACCTCACATGGTGCACTGTAGGCATTACTTAAGGTTCTTTGCAGCGTGCCTACGGCCCCTAGCTGCAACCACTTTCGTTTCATATTCTCTTTCTTCATCTTACTTTCCACCCTCTCCTAACACTTGATTCATAGTGCAACTAGCAGGTTTTCCTCTTGTTACAATTTCCATTTCAGCGCTGAATGACCTCATAGGTCCCAGTGCTTGGCCTTTGGCCTAAATTCTATATTCATCTCATTCAACTCAACTACATCTAGATACCCTATTACTGGAACAAGAAGCATTGGGGCAAATAAAGCCGCTTGTTACTCATACTATTACCGGTCATCGCTGAAATAATTTTGAACTGTCTAAATACCCTATTATCGGAACAAGCATTGGCACACACGCTAATTGAGGGGGTGGGGGATTTGGCAGGAGGGAATCTCTTGCGGGGGAGGGATTTCCCGTTCACCTCACAAACCTGCCTTCGAAAGTATGCTTATCAAAATATGCACTAAGCAAACCTCCTGAAGTTTTCGGTCTTGTCATCAATTTCTGCTTTTTCAAATTCTCTCTCCTCTCTCTCAAATCTTCCTTAAAATACCCTTAGTAATCTTCTAGGAAACAGCAAAGAAAAGACTAGACCTTTTCGAAAAGTGTTGATTTCATAAACAAGCTCGTTTAGGGCCAATCTTATTTACCCTGAGAATTGCATCTTCAACAACTCACTTTGTTTGTCCTTCTCCAATCCTCCATCAATCGTTTTTTCATCTGTCTTAATTTCTAGATCAAATTTCTATGTTATACCTTCTCTGGATCACAAGGCTACATTCGCACCTATAACTTTTACAGTCTACTCAATAACCATTGGCTTCAACTTCAAACACAAAGAACAATTACTTGCCTGGCCTACTGTTTCAGAACCTTTTCCTCATAGTACCTTGCACACCTTGGTCAGCCGATTATCCTTAATTTTACCAACCCCCTCCATTCTTGCTTCATTCACCTCTGCCCCTTACCTCTACTAATGTTCTTGCTTATATTTACCTACTATTTCCATTACATTTCTTGTCTTTACACTAGTTTTTTTATGACAGCTAGTAATCGAAGGCCAAGAATAATCTCATTTTTTTCTTCACATACTTCTCATTCATCTCTAGTTCTCTTAGTTACTCTTCCTTTCACTTTCCCTGCCCTCCGGTACCTACAACGCCCCCTGCTGACTCGATGACCTAATCCTAGAATTCTATACATGTATATCCATCGCTTTACATGCACACGTTTAACTTCTTTCCAACTCGCTTGTCCAGGATTTTTTTCTTTTGCTTCACCCAACTCATGTTATTTTTATAATGAAAAACTACAAGTTCATGTGAACAAATTTCAAAAACGAATGTTGTTATTTAAAAGGCCAGGAGGCGAACATGACTGATAAGCAAATAAATTCTTAACCAAATTGCTTCAGTCACCGATTTTCCACGTAAGCCCGGATTCCTGTCATGCAACGGTGGCATGCGAGTAAGCAAACAGCATTGCCGCACGTCGGTCCATTCGGTTGGCAACCCTGCGGGAATCGACGTAAATCGCTTTTCATGTCTCATTCTGTCGCTTGTCTCTTTCATATGAACACGCTCTGCCTGTCTGTGTGTTGTCAGGCATGTTAAGCCTTTTATCGTTCAGTTTTAATCAAACGAAGAACAAAATTATGGATATCGTTCTCCCTTGTACGTTTGAGTGACATTATGGGCATCGACTATAAAATATCATTTCTGTTTATTTCTTCATTTTAATTGCGAACGCTTGAGGTCATAAATAACATTTAAAAAGTGGAAATTAAAGGAAAAATTTTCCCTTCTATATAGACACAAGAAAAAGTATGATTGTTGGCCTTCGATTACTAGCTGTCATTCGTCCTGACCGAGATTTAATTTCTAACATAAAATATAAAACGAAAGACCTGAGGGCAATCCATTGAAGAAAATCATCGCGCAAACTTACGGACAAGGCTAATATACAAATACATTACATTTTCTGTATTCAGAATTAAAAGAAGCAGAATTAAAGAGGACCATGGGAGCTGAGAGTGCAATGGCGAGTTATGTCTTAACTCTAAAGGTAAAAGTATAATCACAGAGGAAGGTCCTTACCTTACCTTACAGACCTTACATCTTGTTCGGGTTGCCCCAGGTCCCTCAGTGTGAGGCACCTCTAATGTCTACCAGAGAGTTGCTAGTACATCTTCCGGTATATTTTGCATCTTCCAATCTTGGATGGTCTGGGATGCAGTTTAGATATTTGTCGAGCTTATTCTTAAACACATCTACGCTCACTCCTGATATATTCCTCAGATGAGCTGGCAACGCATTGAATAGACGCTGCATTATCGATGCTGGTGCGTAGTGGATTAATGTCCTGTGTGCTTTCCTTATTTTTCCTGGTATAGTTTTGGGCACTATTAATCTACCTCTGCTTGCTCTTTCTGATATTTTTAGTTCCATGATATTTTCTGCTATTCCTTCTATCTGTTTCCATGCCTGAATTATCATGTAGCGTTCTCTTCTCCTTTCTAGACTATATAATTTTAAGAATTGTAGTCTTTCCCAGTAGTCAAGGTCTTTAACTTCTTCTATTCTAGCTGTAAAGGACCTTTGTACACTCTCTATTTGTGCAATATCCTTTTGATAGTGTGGGTACCATATCATATTGCAATATTCAAGTGGACTACGAACATATGTTTTATAAAGCATAATCATGTGTTCAGCTTTTCTTGTTTTGAAGTGCCGTAACAACATTCCCATTTTTGCTTTACATTTTGCCAACAGAGTTGCTATTTGATCATTGCATAACATGTTCCTATTCATCATCACACCAAGGTCTTTAACTGCTTCCTTATTTGTGATTGTCTCATTATTAGGTCCCTTATATGCATATAGCTTTCTTTCTCTGTCTCCATAATTTATTGATTCAAATTTATCAGAGTTAAATACCATCCTATTTACCTCTGCCCAATCATATACTTTGTTAAGGTCTCTTTGTAGAGCGTTCCTATCTTCATCACAAGTAATTTCTCTACTTATTCTTGTGTCATCTGCGAAACTACTCACTACCGAATCCTTAACATTATTGTCTATGTCTTCAATCATAATAACAAACAGTATTGCAGCTAACAGAGGCTTCAGGCATTTGGCCTCCAGTATTTAAGTCCTTCCGGAGTAAAGGACGAATTCTATGCATTCACGACCTTATAATTCCCTGTTTTGAAATAAAAAATAAATCCATAAAGAAACATACATTGAGTTTTGTTGATTCAAGCATTGCATTAGGTACATGTTAGTTAGTCAGCCGCGGTGAATCACTGCAAGGGAGGAATCTGACATAATGTCTTCGTCCTACAAAACTTGGTGAAATCAGGTTTGATGTATTTTCATTGACACACCATCTTACTGTCCTTATGTACTAAGGCTGAGGTAATATAACTAAAACCTCCTCCATTTAAGACTCGCTGAGCTATCGGATGGTTGAACTTCTCTACGGCCACGCCCTCCAAACGTGGTTTTGGATTGGATGCGTGTGAGCGTGTATATGTGCATGTATGTTTAAGTGAGCTTGTGTATGTTCAAGTGAGCATGTGTATGTTTACGTGAGTGTGTGTGTATGTTTATGTGAGTATATGTTTATGTTAGTGTGTGTATGTGAACTGTGTGAGATTGTGTATATATATGTTTGTGTGAATCTGTATGCGTGTATGTTTGCGTATCTTAGAGTTTAAATATACTTACCCTTCTTGTTCTAAATAGTGATGGACCAGGATAATTAGACTCTTCCTTCGCACTTCTGACCTCTTTTCAGCCTGGAAGAAAAGAAATTTATTTATCAAAGTATTTAAGATTATCATCACAAATACGTAAGGGATAAAATTAAGCTTTTCTTGATTTCAGAGGACAGTATTGAAAGCCAAAACTTGTCGTACTTTTACGGAAATTTCTCATTCAGTTACTTTATATATATATATATATATATATATATATATATATATATATATATATATATATATACATATATATATATATATTGGCAGTAACCTCTAAACTTCTCCGTTTCCACGCACAGAGAGTTCATTGGGTTTATTAATATATGATATATATGTATATATATATATATATATATATATATATATATATATATATATATATATATATATATATATATATATATATATATATATATATATATATATAATATATGTATGATAAATAAAATATACACATATATATATAGATGTATTTACATATATAAATTTGTATATAAGTGTATGTGTATTATAGATATATATATATATATTATATATATATATATATATATATATATATGTATCTAGCTACGCAGTTTCTAGAACTAGGGCCACATTAGTAAATCTGTGATCCCCGACTATTAATGTGTCAGCTAATGACACGTACTTATGTGATGAACATTTCCTCCTTGACTTGTGCCACACTAATTACACATTAGTTTTTCTTGTGAGTTTAATGATATGGAATAGTGAGAGTTTAAAAGAGAGTCTGTGGAACAACGAAGGGAATCTACCTCGATCACTGTGAAGTGAATGTGAACTTTGCAGGTCACGTTTCTATAAATACTCACAAACTATACTCGGTTTTTTCCATCTGTCCATCCGCCAGTGGTGTTTTCGCATGGTAACACTGCGTCCCAGGCTTTAAATAGTTACGCTATGTGTAAGTTTTAGGTAAATAAAAGGATATCTGGGTGTACATTTGCAACTGAAAAGTGTTTTAATAATTTACTGTATGCGAATTACACCGTTAATATTCGAAATAGGATATTATTTAAAGCCCGGGACGCAGTGTTACCACGCGCAAACACCACAGCCAGATGGACAGATGGAAAAAAAACAAAGTATTGTTTACCGCATCACTCGCAGATACCATTGTGGGTCTGTCTGCTGATGGATTAAGCCATGTAGGTAAAAATGTCTAGCTACAAGTATACGCAGTGTTTTAATGAATATTAATTTGCTCCAATTCTACGTGTTCCTCCGTCAACCTGCTCCCTACCCAAACCCAACATGAATAAGTAACCGTTAAGTATATCTGATGAACAGCTCTCCTATGGCTGGCCCGAAAGATTAGATATTTTTTACGTGGCTAGGAACCAATTGGTCACCTAGCAACGGGACATGCAGCTTATTGTGGGATCCGAACCACATTACATCGAGAAATGAATTTCAAATCACCAGAAACAAATTCCCCTGATTCCACGTTGGCAAAGCGGTGAATCGAACTCGGGACTACCGAATGGGTAGGCGAGCACGTAAACCACTCGTCCAACGAGGAACTACATGAATAAGTAATATTCGGTTAACGAAGTGGTAGTTATCTGTCGTTATTTATTCTGACCTGTGTTCCTGAAAAGAATAAATTACCACTAGTACTACTACAATAACTACGGCTCCATTGAACATAGAAGCTCATGGTGTGCACACAACTTATGCCGTTTAATACGCCTCTTATATTATATTTCCAATTTTGAATCCTACATACAATTCCGACGCTATTTATGAGATCGTTCATCATTTCCAGAATTACGGGGAATTTCTCTACCTGGCCTTGCTGTCTCATTTATTCATTACCCTTTTAAAAGGAGCGAAAGGATACGAAGAGTAAAAAGGTTCCTTGCAAATATTTGAACGCATGAAGAAGAGTTACAGTTACCGACAGTTCCTGCGAAATTGCTCCTCCACCCACATATATGACGCCGCAAGTCATAATTCGCCCGAAGATACGATCGTCTTCTCCCCCCTAAAGCCAAGTTACTTTTGCAAAGCTCCGTTCCAGGAGGTCTAGGAACACAAAGAGAAACCGACTTATCATGAATTACTTGGCCGAATGGTTGGAAGACACGCACGGACGAAAATCTTTCTTTGTGTGTGGTTTCAGTATCGTAATATCATTTTCTCTCTCTTTCTCTCTCTCTCTCTCTCTCTCTCTCTCTCTCTCTCACACACACACATACTACTGGACAGATTTAAAGAATATCTATTACTCAGAAAAAAAAATCCGGATTTAAGTAAGTTTCTTGGAAGGTAGGCAGTGAATTCATGCCCATTTAATAAAAATAAATCATAGAACTTACAAAGATGCTTGAAAATGAAAAAGAATAAGTAAAAAATAATGTGGTGCAAAGAGCTATAAGTAACAATCAATTATAATTTCCATCAAAATAAAGCTATCATACTCTGAAGAAACTGAACGGGAATGAGTTGTGTCATTACAGAGAGTGAGATGGTTTTGACGTGTTATGAGAAGCAGTCAGTCAACTTGCAGGAAGAAAACCATCGGGAAGACTCAGAAAATCAAGGAAAATGCACTTACAAAAACCGAAACCAGAGGGAATTGGACTTTTAACTGCACAAGACGGGAGAAAGTCAACAGAACTCATTTTAGACCTGACCCCGCAAAGGGAAAATCTGACCTACAAACGGTGGCGATGATGATAAAAATTGACCTTCACCTCCCCAAGCTGGAATTGGTGGTGATTTGTAGAGTTTGGAGGCAATTGTCCAATTCCAGAGAAGTCTCCGTTCTCACAGATTCTGCAGTGGAGTCAAAACTAACCTTTATCAGTTCACTCTCACTCTCATTTTAACCCTATCTTATAGTCTATCATCTGATTGTGATTTAACAGCATTATGTTACCAAACACTGTAGGTTGTCATCAAATGTTCATGATTCTCCAGCATGACATATACAACCGTGTACTCTCAAGTTTCGTAGGGGTAAAACTGTCTGAAACCTTCTTTCCCATAACGCGTCACCTCGAATGAAAACAAGAATTCTATTCATCACACGAAGCACAAAATCCAGTCATAATGACGTGATTCCTTCCCGTCTAAAAGACAGGGAAGAAGCTCCCCTCCGTCTAATAGACAGGCAACAGTCTCCCAACAGTCCGCACTGCGACAGGGAAGGCATTCCTCTACAGCAGGATGCCTACAGGAACGACAGACACATCTTAGAGCAGAAAGTGTCATAGACAGCAGTTTACAAGGACTAGTCAGGGTCTCCGCGCCGAGGAGCGACCGAGCGAAAGAAGCAATTAGCCGCACATTTTATAAAGATTGTTATTGAGTTAATATTAGGAACATCCTGATAAGGTCGACATGCAATTCAAAGGCAATAATGCTCTTCCAAAGTCATTCATTTACTTGCTAAGCTCCCTTTTAGCTTTCTCCTTTTATATATATATATAATATATAATATATAGATGTATGTCTGTGTCTGTGTGTACACACACACATTTATATGTATTGTGTATATATGTGTGCGTGTCTACTTGCAGAAGACCATTATAACATGATTACAATCTTTGGCCTAAATAGGCACAATCGAAATTTCGTTTCAATAAGCTACACACACACACACACACACACACACACACACACACACACACACACACACACACACACATATATATATATATATATATATATATATATTATATATATATGTGTGTGTGTGTGTGTGTGTGTGTGTGTGTGTGTATGTATGTATGTGTGGTGTCTAAAAATAGCTTTTACAGCCATTCCGTGATATGGTCCCCAGACATTTCTATTCACATGGAGTCCACCCTTCAGCACCCGAGCTCATAATTACACCGCGAAGAGAATTTATGCATTTAATTACGAGTAACAGACGTCTGAATAACAATAAATATTGCGTCTTCAGACAAATTCGAGAGATATGTGTCTTGATGCGAAATTACAGCTACGTTTAGCTGTCTTGTGTTGATTAATTTTACCTTGTCTTTGACTTTTGTTTTGGTTATCATAGGTACGACAGTGACCTTTCTGATGCAATAATCTAATAAATAAAATAATCATTCAACAATGATAATAATAATAATCAAGTTACTGAATAATAAAATAAATGCTTCTTTAATTATGTTGCTCGAGCACTTTAATGTAAAAGTTAAAATATAAAATGACAAAACTGGGAATTATTTTGACCCTAATATAACTAATTAATACGTTTGAGAGTATTATTATTATTTTAATAATAATAATAATAATAATAATAATATAATAATATAATAATAATTAATAATAATAATAATAATAATAGCACGACTTAAAAAGGAGAAACGCATCCACAGTTATGTAAGAGTACAAATATAGTGAGCAGTCCATCTTAAGGAAACGACCACATTGCCTGATTCACCGCTGCCTCTCTTAACGACCGTTCCTTATTGTTTTGTAAACAACCTCCCCTGTTCGGTGTTTTTCCATTTTTGCTTTGTTATTATTTTCGCATCACCCGCTGCAGATTGAAAAGAGGAATCGTAACAGATTCTCGAAAGCTCTCTGTTCAGCTGTAATTTTAAATACATTCGTAGTCATACATAACTGTTGATTTGTTTTACCAATAATGATAATGTTGTGTGTTGTGTAAGCTGCGCATATCGAAGCTCTGCTGTTTCACTGATGCATTGTGGGTTGTTGTGATCCCGCCTGGAGAGGGGCGGGATTTAGGGGAAAGGGGGAGGGGGCGAAAAAGCCACGCTTGGACGACTTCCGTTAAGCCAACAGTATGTATCATTCATTCCTCATCTCGAACCACCACTATTTACAAATAATATCTGAAAGCTTCGCCATTTTCACACTAATAATAATGATACGTCCTTTTCCAGAGTTCTACTATCATTTCATTTTAATATACCTCCGTTCATATTCTCTTTCTTCCATGCTACCCTTCACCCTCTCCTAACTACTGGTCCGTAGTGCAACTGCCAGGTTTTCCTCCTATTAAACCTTTCAAAACCTTTCACTGTCAATTGACGTTTCAGTAAGCTGAATGACCCCATAGGTCTCAACGCTTGGCTTTCGCCCTAAACTCTATATTCTATTCTATTCTACCATTAGAAGTGATATGCGTGTTACACAAAATAATAAGCGTGAATCATTCTTGATGACCACCAGACCTATACCAACCGTGGAAATTCAGCCTGAGAGATCATACTATGAATCATAAATCAGCGTGACTACTGCCTCCTCTTTATTGTTGAATCGTGGAGATGATTCACAAGCAGCCTGTTTCATGACTCTTGGCTTTAAATGTCAGACATCAAAGGTGATCACGATTAGAATCGGATCACAAAGAATTTGTTTTTGTGGCGAATTACCAAAGGTGAGACGTTGGGTCTGTTTTGTCGAAATCGTCCTGTTAATTATGTCGACGTTGGTGGTCTTCTGATGATATGTCGTAAAAGTGTAAACATAAGGTCGATTTGTCAAGTATATAGTTCTAGAGCTCTAGGGGTTTGTTTGAGAATTTATTAAAAATGCGATAGTTTTCTAGATGGACTTGAACGATGTATTGTAGCCGAAACCTTATTTTTGGGGTCGATTTCTGCAGTATAATCTTCAGACTTGGGTGGTCTGTATGACACATTAAATGTACGATGGGCATTTTTAAGGTGAACTCAAGAAGAGTTATCCTAATCTTGACCTTCGCAATGTTTTTAAAAACACATAGTCACCACAGGATAACACTTTGTTTGTGAGACCAATTGCTCCATCTTTGCGGATAATCCGGTTATCCGGATTTTGTGCTTCTTCCAAGGAACATACTTTGAAGTGCAGAGGCATCCAAGTGAACACATAATGGAGCCAAGTGAAAACACATTACTTTCATGAAAGATAAGTGCAAATTACGATGGGTTTTACATCAACTGACAGTCGTCATCACTGGGCTGGTGAAAAGTTGGCCGTGTATGGTTAATTGCCTCTAATTTTGAACAATCATCAGTGCATGTACGTAAAAATGAATTTAAGCACACAAAATAAAACCGCTGGGATCAGTAGGCCTATGAAGTGAGTAGATATCAGACATAAAACATCACAATCCTATATACAGTGACCAATTACCATTTATTTGGTAAAGGTATTCCTTATGACATTATCTTTTATTCCTCCGGTATGGCTTGAACTGGGTCGCTGGAGTGAGACAACGTTGTACCTGCTGCATGCAAAAACACTAACCCAATTCGAAGCATCGCCAGAGGAATAAAAGAACACCAACACCAACCTCTTGCTTCTTCCAGTGCCCTAGATATTCCTGCGGGACTCCTTGTGGAAGAGGAAGGGAAGGAAGAACTGCGATGGATGGCTGTGGAGTACAAGCATTGATGGTCAAGTTAATCTTTAGAGAGTGGAAGAGAATAAACCTAGCCAGATGTAACCTAACCTAACCGGATGTAACTGAATCTAATTTAACGTAATCATAGGTAACCTAACATAACCCATCTCAGCCGGATGTAACCAGACCTAAACTAACCTAACCTCGCCAGATGTAACTTAGCCAGAGGTACCCTAACCTAATCTAACTTAGCCAGATGTAACTTAACCTAATCTAACCTAGCCAGAGGTAACCTAATCTAACCTAATCAGAGGTAACCTAACCTAACAACCAATCCTAGCCAAATGTAACCTGACCAAAACTAACATAACCTAGCCAGAGGTACCCTAACCTAACCTAATTTAGTCAGATGTGGCATATGTAATCTAACCTAACTTGGCCAGATGTGACGTATCCTAACCTAACCTAACCTAGCCAGAGGTAACCTAACCTAACCTAACCTATCAAGATGTAACTTAACCTAACCTAACCTAACCTAACACCGACTTTTAGTCTTACTTCACCTCCAGTGACGTCACCCTTGCATACTCTAGAGAATGTGGATTCAGCGTTTTTCACTGAATGATCACAATGGAACCTTTTTCATAACTGAGCCACGGTGTCGAATCTGAGTATACGTAGATATTGATATATAATAAGCAGTATGAATAGGCAAACATACATATGCAAGAAAGTGCATGACTGACATATATACATACATACATACATACATACATACATACATACATACATACAGATACAATCACGCAGACATACACACACATATATATGAATTAAAATCACAACAAACATTGTAAGCTCTATTTATCACAGTACGTATTGAATTAAGTTTATACATCTTTGGTGAAAAACTGAGGTAATTTAATCCCAAGCCAGTAAATTACTTTAATTACCTCAGTTTTTCACCAAAGTTGTATAAAGTTAATTCAATACGTACAATGATAAATAGAGCTTACGATGTTTGTTGTGATTTTAATTGATTTCATCAAGACATGGTCTTCCTCCTGAATATATATATATATATATATATATATATATATATATATATATATTTATATATATATATATATATATATATATATATATATATCTATATATATATATATATATATATATATATATATCTTTAGTGATTACGTTTATATATTATCTTTCTATCTTATATATATATATATATATATATATATATATATATATATATATATATATATATATATGTATATATATATAGTCGTAAGGAATTTAAAGAAGACATTTCAGGCATTTGCATGGTTTATTGCTAAACGTTTCAGGGCCTATCCTCATATCAAAGCTGTAAAAAATACATAGAAATACATTAAGTCATCATAAAATACTCGGACAACACTAACATGCTAAAAACAAATACATAACACTAGGCCTCGAACCGTTAGCAATAAACCATGCAAATGCCTGAAATGTCTTCCTCAAGTTCTTTATGGCTATATTTTGGCTGTGTTGATTGCCACCGTCCATCCATCTGCAAATATATATATATATATATATATATATATTATATATATATATATATATATATATATATATATATACATGTATATATATATATATATATATATATATATATATATATATATATATATATATACTCACTTAATCATTTTAATTACAGAATTGATAAAGACGCCTGTTATATCTAGCCTGTTTGTCGCAGTATAATTGTGGGGTCTTCAATTAGTGTCTAAATTCCTCATAAAGCGCCCACTGCACAAGACTTTTCCTTTAAAAACCACCTTTCTAAATAGTTCCCTTTTAACCATAACTTGAACCTAAAAACCCAGGTAGTCGCACAGTTGGGTCTAAAGATAATTAGCTAATCGAGGGGAGATGAACTAATTAAGACGACAACGAGACTGTAGATGCAATTAAAGATCCTGGCGTTCGTCCCCTCAGTCCTATAAAGCTTCCCTAAGAAGAAGGGGACATGCTGTTTCTGTTCCAGGGGTTGGATTCAATAATACTTGAGGGAGTCTGAATGGCTTTGCTATTTTGTGTGTTAATTATGTTGTTGTTAGCATGACCTGGAAATATTTTGTTGTTATTACTAGTATGATTATTATTACTACCTGATGTGAGTATACAACCAAACAGAATAAAAAAGAAGTTATTTAGCATTTTCCTGAAATATTGCTTCCCCCTCTACAGCAAAAGAATGGTCCATAGTACAAATAAACAAATGCATAAAAAGTATAAATAAATAAGAAAACATGCAAAACTAAGTAGATCGTTCCACATTTAAACTGGTGCTTTAATTTCCCATCAATGGCCACGACTGCTACTGGGTAACGAGTAACGACGTCACGACCAGCGATAATTACAGCAGCGAGGAGGTTGGTTACCTCAGCACTATGACTTACACGATCCCCGCCATCAGAATAATCGATCGACCCTCACCATGGACAAGGTGTTGCGGGTAGGCAAGAGGCATGGGGGCTGGAAGGTGTAATGATGGGATGGTGTATGGGGGGCGGGAACCTGGGGGAATGGGGTGGAAGAGGCGGAGGTGCTGGGTAGTACAATCGCATGAAGAAGCACAGACAAGGAGGGCCCGTGAGCCAGTCGAATGCATGGGTGAAGGGAGATGGGAGCAGATGCATGAGGTGCTGTGACTTGGGTTGCAGAATGAGGGGAAAGGGGTGGGTGGGGGAAAGGTTGATAAATGAGGGAGAGAGGGGAGGGAATCAAAGGGAAGAATGGGTGAGGGGAAAGTGGAAGGCAGGTAGCGTGACAACCCTCCTCCCCCCTCCCCCTCGCCTTGAACCAACGCGTGGGTGAGTCCATGGGCTCAACGTTATGCTGTCTGAACTCAGTTCCTCACTCTTTGGACTTCACCTTCCCCCACCCCCTCCCTTTCCCCTCACTCCTCAGGTGAGGGGAAGACGAGTGATAAACTGTTATATGTTTCACAGATCATAGGGACAAGTTCAGTATATTTTAGTTTTACCCGACAACTGAGCTGATTAACAGCTCTCTTAGGGCTGGCCCTAAGGATTAGATTTTTTGTACGTGGCTAGGAACCTATTGGTTTTTTAACAACGGGACCTACAGCTTATTGTGGGATCCGAACCACCTTATATCGAGAAATGAATTTCTAATCACCAGGAATAAATTCCTCTGATTCCACCCTGGGCAGCCGCGGGAAGCAAACTCGGGCTACCAGATTGATAGTCGAGTACGGAAACCACTTGTCCAGTGAGGAACTGATCATAGGGACAAAATTAATTGAAAATCACCTAAGGTCATATCCATTAATGGGTAGGCGATTAATTGATCGGTCACTAAGCTTTATATCATAACAAGCTTCGTCAATAAACGGATATATTCACTTATTATCATTATTCTTATTCAGATGAACCCTATTCATATGTGAGAAGCCCATAGGGCCCATTAACTTGATATTCAAGCCTCCACAGAATACGGTGTTCATTGGAAAGGAATAACAGGAGGTAAAAAGAAATACAGTAAGAAGAAATCCCTTAGTGAAAAAGAAAAAAATGACAAATTAATAAACTAATAGATTGTGTATCTATTTGCTTATTGTTTGTTTGTTTTGTTGGTATGGTGTTTTTACGTTGCATGGAACCAGTGGTTGTTGAATAACCACTGGTTCCATGCAACGCAAAAATACCTCACAAACAACAAACAATAAACAAAAAGATACACAATTTAAGTCAATTATTAAAATGTAAGGAGAATTAGGCAAATAATGCATTGAATCTTCTCTTGAACTTTTGAAGTTCTAATTCCACGAGAACTTAACAATTGAAAAGTGTTTTTCAGATTTTTTCCTTTTTACAGTGCGCTTGAAAACAGGTACAAAAATCAATAAAGGTCGAATGAAACACGATGCACCGGATCTTAATATAATAATAATAATAATAATAATAATAATAATAATAATCCTTATTTGGAATCGGAAATCCGTCCTACTTCTAATCCCTTTCGATCGTGACAATCCGACCAATCTGATGATTCCCTAAAAATTAATAACGAGAGAAGGGAATTAATACCTCCCCAATTACCTTAAATCACCACGATTCGGCGGACGACCGTCGCTCGCGAGGTAATTTCTGTCCGAAGGACGGCGACTGTCCGGGTTACCGATCGACCCGTCTTAATGGAATTGCACAGAGGATCGATTGCGTCATTGTCCTCTTCGTCTGCTTCCGGTGGATCGTGATGTTTGAACGACTAGTTTTATTTTCTAAGTATTCAGCCTTTTTTTGGTGGGGTTGGATTTGTATTTCAAATATTCGACAATTTATTTTCTTTGTCTTCTTTTCACGGGAAGATTTTTCAAGATTTTTTCTTGTTCTTTTCTACAATTGCACCCGTAGGGCGTAGCGTCGTCAGTGCACCTCACGCTGTGCACTGTAGGCATTACTTGAGGCTCTTTGCAGCGTCCCTTCTTCTAGCTGCCACCCTTTCCATTGTTTTTACTTTACCTCCATTCATATACTTTCTTCCATCTTACTTTCCACCCTCTTCAAACAATGTTTCATAGCGCAACTGAGAGGTTTTCCTCCTGTTACACCTTCCAAACCTTTTACTGTCAATTTCCATTTCAGCGCTGAATGACCTCATAGGTCACAGCCCGCTTGGTCCTCGCAAAGTTTATATTTTTTCTGTCTCTCTGTCTACAATTCTGCCGCAGTATAATCTCGACTTTCAAGTATGTAGAAAGCTTCTTCTCCCTATTCATTAAGCATTCAGTCAAAAAAGGCTTCGCATTTCGTGTTTCCAGCTACTTAACCAGAAGATTTGGTCCCGGGCTTTCAAGTATTCAAAACAAACACCGTCTATGATCATAAAAAGCTATTCCTTCTGGTTCTCGTAAGCGGGAGATGTTGCGTGACCTTGCGTGCATCGCGTTGTTTACGCATCTGTGGTCCTCGGTAATTATCAGTTCATGGGGGTCGTTTTTTCGCGGAGAGAGAAAGAGAGAGAGAGGGAGAGCATGTTAATATAGTTGTTTCCTCCAGAAATATCAATATACCTTACAGTTTTTGTATTGTATCTCCTGTATGTGTGTGTGTATGTGTTTGAGAGAGAGAGAGAGTGAAAATGTCAATATAGTCAAGTTTGCTTTCGGAAGGATCAGTATAGCTTACAGTTTCTGTGTTGTATATTCTATGTGACAAAGATAGAGAGAGAGAGAGAGAGAGAATGTCAATATAGCTGAGGTTGCTTCGGAAGTATCAATATAGCTTACAATTTTTGTTAGTCAGAAGACATTATCCAAGGTTTACTACCTATTAAGTGGTCTGAATGATACAGATGGTTTATTACCCCTCAGAAAAAACATACACACATTAAAGTTCAAACAATTTCTCCTATCAAATTAATCTGAATTAATGTAGCTTACAACTGATCGATTATAATTACGTTATATTGACAAGCCTGAGTTATACTTCAGGGCAAATGATGTTTTAATCATACATATTTTCTCTTCGAGGAAGACGCTCTCTAGAAGGTGTTGATCTTCCAGATCTCTCAGTTCCATGTCGTTCTACGCTTTGTATGCAACCCACCACAGTCGACTAACTGCCAGATACACAAAGACCCGCGGAAGACATCAAAGGCACCAAGGGATTAAACGGAACGAATCCTCAACATTATCTACATGTTTCCCTGATAAAATCCTTCGATGGGATTTTTTGGACTGAGACGAAGGAAGTGCCCATTTGACCCATGAATTCGAATCTGGATTATTACTACTGCCTTTCCTGGCCCGGATCGAATCCCGGAAGGGAGCAGACTTGTTATTTATTACATTCCTAAAATGAGAGATCTTGTGTTTTCAGTAGAAACTTATTCGATATAATCAAAGGAATTTCCCCCCGTATGGGGTAGTGCAGTCAGTGCACCTTATGCGGTGCACTGTAGACATTACTTAAGGTTCTTTGCAGCGAGCCTTCGCTCCTTTTACCGTACCTCCGTTCATATTCTCTATCTTCCATCTTGACTTTCCACCCTCTCCTAACAACTGATTCATAGTGCAACTGCGAGGTTTTTCCTCCCAGTTACATAGGTCCCAATGCTAAGCCTTTGGCCTAAATTCTATACTCACCTCAACTCAACTGAAAGGAATCCTGGGGCCAAGACTATTGGTGTGTGGATGTTGTCAACCAATTATATATATAATTCACATTGATTTTCTTTAGTTACGTTACATTTGGCAATCAATCATTTGTCTCATAATATTACTTGGGTTTTGTCTAGGGCTTTTGGTAAGACTTGATAATAAACAAGTAGACAATGAGATGCTAAAACAAATAAAAGAAAGAAGAAATTAGAACATTCTTTGTATAGAAGCAGAAGATCATTAATATTAATATAAATCGTCGAAAGTCTTGTTTTCCTGTTAGGTAGTTCGGTGACTATAATCACATCGGATTTCAATTAAACTATTGTTTGTTTTAATCAAGAAAGCCACGTATCGTCTAACTTCCCTATGCCGTAGTTATCAAAGCGTATCTCTCTCTCTCTCTCTCTCTCTCTCTCTCTCTCTCTCTCTCTCTCTCTCTCTCTCTCTCATAACATACCCACTTAGAAAATAAAAGACAAAGCTATAAGCTATATTGATACTTTTGAAACAAAATCAACTGTATTGACATCTCTCTCTCTCTCTCTCTCTCTCGTCCTCTCTTCTCTCTCTCTCTCTCTCTCTCTCTCTCTCTCATAAACATACCCACTTAGAAAAATGAAAGACAAAAGGCCATAAGCTATACTGGATAACTTTCGAAACAAAATAAACTGTATTGACATCTCTCTCTCTCTCTCTCTCTCTCTCTCTCTCTCTCTCAATCCAACCGGAACGCCTCTGGCACTTTTTTTTAAATCCCTTGGTTCCTTTGATGTCTTCAGCGGGTCTTTGTGTACCTGGCAGTTAGTCGACTGTGGTGGGTTGCAAACAAAGCGTAGTAGGACATGGAACCGAGAGATCTGGAAGCTTAACACCTTCTGGAGCCTCAAAGGGGAAATGTGTAAGACTGAAAAATCTTGTTCTCTGAATTATAACTCAGGTTTGTAAATACAACATTCATATTATAATCGATTGGTTGTAAGGTACATTCATTCAGGTTGATTTAAAGTGGGAGATTGTTTGGACTTGAATACGTGTGCGTTCGTGCATGTGTGTATGTGTGTCTGTGTGTAAGAGAGGGAGAGATGAGGGAAGGGGTGTCGGGGACCGTCTGTATCATTAAGACGATTTAATAGGTATTAAATCTTAGATAATATCTTCTGAGAGAGAGAAGGGGGTGGGAGAGAGGTCAGTAATCCGCCACATTTAAGAACATAAAACAAAGGTTTTACGTAAAACGAGGAAGTGACACTTGTAACGGAAAATCACAGATTCTTTAAAAGACGGGAATTTAATATGTCTGAAACAAAATCGGATGCTCTTTATTTCTCATGAAATAAAATCGTTTCTCTCATATAATTCTTCTGTACGAAGAATCTCTAAAATAGTTTACATTTCATCGAGAGAGACGAAAAAAAAAAGAACAGTGAAAAAGAAGAAATATTCCGAGCGCCATCATTATCAACTTGCATGGGAACCATCGCTTCGTTGGCCCAGTTCTCATTACTGAGCTTTTTTTTTCTTTCTTTCTTTCTCTTTTGGTCAATACCTGCACTTGACGACACCTCATTAATTCTATATAAAAAAAACTTATGCTATATCACCTAATTGAGAGGTATAGAACGCGACTTTGAATGAAGTGGAAACATAATTTACTCGAACATATTACAGGGAAACTGATATAGGATTCAGGTAAAGTAATGAGAATGGTTCGTTTGTGGAAAAAAAAAAAAGCTTACAGGAAAATCGAGAGTTTAAAAAATTATTGCGCAGTGCCTTTGTTTTTTTTATCTAAGTTGTGAATGTAACCAACACATTCCCAAGTCTAACATTAATTAATATACTTTGACAATATTTTCTCTGTGTGGAGTTGAATGATTTCAAAGTAAATTCAGAATCGGAAAATCAAACGTACTGAGAAATAAAATTCAATACTAATTGGTACGCATCTTATTTTGCATTATAAAATGAAGAGGACTGAAATACGAGAGTTAAATTTACTTTTGAAAATCAAGACTTCCCAAACGTATTCGCTACGAACATATTTTCTTTCTCTAAAAGCAGATGAACTGACAAGTAGAAAATTACACTCGCAGAAAAAAGGAGCGGAAATTGCACACTCAGATACGAACTGAGGTTAGTTCCTTGATGACAAACGCCTAAACTTTCACCATAACAGAAGAAACTCAAATATTTTCATTTTTGTTACAAGTAATGACATGGCAAAAGGTATGAACGTTTAGGAGAAGGTTACTCATCATATCGTGATTGCGTAGAAAATAGTTCTCATTACTGCGTGAACGTTGAGAAAAAGATGTACTCCCCATATAGTGAATGTGTAGGAAAAAGTGCTCGTCATTTCGTGAATTTAGAAAAAAAGTTATCATATCGAGAATGTTTAGGAAAGTGTAAATACTCATCATCGTGAACGTTTAGAAAAAAGTTAATCACCATTTCGTTAATGTCTAGATTGATAAAAGTAATCACCATTTCGTGAACGTTCAGAAATAAGTTCTCACCGTATCATGAACACAGACCCCGTAGGGGGTTAGCGCCGTCAGTGCACCTTATTCGGTGCTTTGTAGGCATTACTTAAGGTTCATTGCAGCGTCCCTTCGGCCCCTAGCTGCAACTACTTTCATTCCTTTTACTGTACCTCCGTTCATATTCTCTTTCTTCCATCTTATTGTCCACCCTCTCCTAACAATTGTTTCATAGTGCAAGTGCTTTGAGGTTCTCCTCCTGTAACACCTTTCAAACCTTTGACTATCAATTTTCATTTCAGCGCTGAATGGCCTTAGTCGCCCCAGTGCTTGGCATAATGCCAAAAATCTGTATAAATAAAATCAGAATGAACACAGGAAATTTTCTCACCATATCGTGAACATAAATAAAGTCCTCGTGTATCACTGACGTATAGAAAAAATATACTCACCATATCTTTGGCTTGACTGGCTGCCCTTAGGGACTGAAGAGAAAGATGATTGGCCGTCATCATGCATCTGTACCAAGAGAGAAAAAAAAACATATAAGAAGTAATCAAAGATGTGACATGAATATAATTACGTAATACATAGTTAAATAGGATACCTAAAAAAGCTTAGCTTAATAGCACGTTACTTAGCTGAGAGAATCATGGAAGAAAAGGAATGGCAAGAAGGCAGAGAAGGGGTCAGACCCATTTTCTTGTCCTTTTTACCTTTGGCTCTATTTTGTTATATCATTTCGACATCATGGTCCTATTTCCTTCTCTTTTATCGATTACGAGTTTATCATTTAATCCTGTTTCAGACCTGGTTGTTAGTCCTTTGCTTATGATATTTGTATTTTTTTTTTTATCATGTATATTGAAGCTGTTTAGTCTTGCGGTCTAATGTTCTGCTAATTCACAAGCTCATCATGGCACAATCAAAATATGATTTTCATACGCCCTTAATGAGTTCAGGCGTATGAAGAACTCTCCAAAGAGGGTCGTCTTTTAAAAGTTGAAGCGTATGAAGCAACTTTTGTACAAGAACGCCTGTGGTAAGCTCGCGTAAATGAAGCACCTTTCAGAGGGGAACAGCCTTGATACATTTAAGCTCATATTAGAAACCAAAACACTATTTAAAAATATATGTTTAATGAAATTCCTTCTAGACAGGAACACCACTGATATGTTCGTAGGATGGAGACTCCTTGACAGAGAGGAATCCCAGTACGTTTATCCAGCCGAACACCTATAGGAAATAACGCCCTTGATAAGCTACAGTGCCTGAAGCATAATCCACAGAAAAATACTCTTGATGAATTCAAATGAATGAAGCACCTTCCAGTGAGGGACGGTCCTGAGTAGTTCAAGTGGATGAAGCAATTTAAAGAAAGGCGTTTGAAAATCTTGAGTCAAATAAAAAACACTATCCAGAGGGGAGCTTACTTGATAATAATTTAAAGAAAATGAAGCACCTTTGTGACAGAAACACCCTTGAGAAGGTTGAGCATTTGAAGCACCCTCCAGAAAGGAGCACCCTCCTGAAGTATGAAGCACCTTCTAAAGAAGCTGAAAGGGAAAGGCTTTATTATCAGAGTGTAAAGTCCCAGTAACCCGAAGGGGGAAGAAGTAGGCCACTGCAGGACGACGAGTACCCCGGAGAAACTGGCGTGTCCACCGCAGCAGGCGGGGTCGCGTGATTCCTCTTCGGTTTTATTGTCAGCGCGAAACAACCTCAGGTAGGGAGGACTCTCATTATAAGCGATTGTCTTCCCCAACCCCGTGTCAGGCGTAGTTTCCAGTTCATCGTTTGCTCTTGATGTATGCATCGAGAAATGTACTACGTTTTCCCGATCAAACAAAGGGAAAATTGATTCGCCAATCCTCAGAGAAATGACTGAACTGTTTAAGGTTGTTAGAGTAATGTTTGTGCTTTAGTCCTTTTCAAATCTATCTTTAAGTTCCTTCGTTGTTAAGCCCGACCTTCTGCCTTCTTTTTCCTTTTCTTGTTTCCTTCCGGCCTGGGCTGCAAAAGAGTGTTAGGTTCCCAGTTGAAGGAAAACTAAGACCAGGTCGCACGAAAGTTTCCTCCCTGGTCGTTTTGTTGACGGAAAGAAGCGTCCATATCAAATTATCATCCATTTAAAATTCATCACTTTGAAATAGTGATCTCTGGCATCTATGTCGGAAGTACTAGACGTAACAGAGTCAGTTATGGTGAAGATACATTTTTTTTCTTCATTTTGCAAAACTAGATATGTACGACATCCTTGCGTTTGGCAGGTTCACTTTCAGCATTTTAGTGCTTTTGCAGTTGCCAAGTTATGCTACAAATACTGTAAAAAGTACTTTCAATCATGTGCGAAATAAATTCAAACATTTTTATTTCATTTTACGCATGGGCGCAAACTCTTGGAAAAAAAAAATAATCTTAAAAAAATATCTAGGACATAATCTGGTGGCCTTATCCATAGGCTGCGTCAATTTCACAGATAATATATATATATATATATATATATATATATATATTATTGATATATATATATATATATTATATATATACATAAGCCAAAGAATAGCCTGAGTCACAAAAACTAAACTTCGTGTACAGTAATCCACCACCCGTCTTTCCTCTACTCCACGGGGTAAGCCCCCAACTCCCGCCCCCTACCCAAGGTTGGGGGAGAGGTAGAGCAGGGAGGGCTGAACGCTTCCCGCGACCTTGCAGGCAAAATGGCTTTAAAAGGAGTGAGTCACGACACGCAAGAAATCAGGGGAGCTAAAATATATAGACTCGCAACTTCCCTTTCGTGTAATCCTACATCACTTGTAGCGTTGTCACGTCCGCTATCCTGCTATAGTATAGATTCACATCAACCGTGCATCTGATGTCTAGGCCAGTCCCTTACGACGCTCTTGATTGGCTGTTGATAAGCCAATCACAAGGCTGGAAACTCTCAGTCTCTCGATAGAGTTCACATAGGCAGGATGTACGTTCCACCTCTCCTGAAAGACTTATCACCTAGGAGAGGTGGAACATAGATCCTATCCATGTGAACTCTCGTGAGAGACTGAGACTTTCCAGCCCTGTAACTGGCTTATCAACAGCCAATCAGGAGCGTCGTAAGGGACTGGCCTAGACATCAAATGCACGGTTGATGTGAATCTACTATAGTCGTTCACAATAGAATATAGAATAGAATATAGAATTTAGGCCAAGCGCTGTGACCTATGAGGTCATTGAGCGCTGAAACGGAAATACAGTGGAAAGGTTTGAATGGTGTAACAGGAGGAAAACCTCGCCGTTGTATTATAAATCAATTGTTAGGAGAGGGTGGAAAGTAAGGAGGAAGAAAGATAATATGAACGGAGGTACAGTAAAAGGAATGAAAGTGGTTGCAGCTAGGGCCCGAAGGGACTCTGCAGAGAACCTTAAGTAATCCCTACAGTGCACTGCATTAGGTGCACTGACAGTTGTAACATCCAACCCCCCCCCCCCCCCCCCCCCCCCCACAACAGGATGCTAGTCGTTCGATCAGGCGGAGTTACATGTTTGGCTCTGGTCATTGCTGTGGTGGGTGACCACCATAGAATGCCTTCTCTTGTTGGTATATAAGCTTTCTGACTTTTCTTTGGGCGAGGCAGTGGGTCTAGCAGCCATGTACCAAAAGACTACCTCGAAATCGGTATGAAAGATAACCGATATGGAAGTCATTTAGAAACTGGTTTTAGCGTCATAATAGTCATTCATGACTGACTACCCTTAGAAATGATTATACCTTTCGTTTTGAAAGTCGTTTGTTCATTAAGAATGATTATAGGTTCCCTTTTTTAGATCGCTTGTTCCTCGTCTAACTTCTGTAAGACACTACTATAGTAGATTCACATCAACCGTGTATCTGATGTCTAGGCCAGTTCCTTTCGACGCTCCTGATTGGCTGTTGATAAGCCACTCACAGGGCTGGAAACTCTCAGCCTCTCGAGAGAGTTCACATAGGCAGGATGTATGTTATACCTCTCCTGAGGGATACGTCTTTCAAAAGTATCCCTCAGTAGAGGTAGAACATACATCCTGCCTATGTGAACTCTCTCGAGAGACTGGGAGTTCCCAGCCCTGTAATTGGCTTATCAACAGCCAATCATGAGCGTCGTAAGGGACTGGCCTAGACATCAGATGCACGGTTGATGTGAATCTACTATAGTACTATAGATCCATTGAGGATTGCAACTCATAGTGTGCATGCAGGTTGCATCTTCTTAACTTCTCTTCAGTGAACCAACAGCACAAAATGGAATTTGATTCTCTTTGATGGGTTATTTTAACCTACTTTAGGTACACTGGTCCGTTAAAAATTTTGGATCTTTCCAATACAGTTACCACCAAGGGTTTTCGGGAGCCGTTATCTATGATTCATATTTCCCGGTGGTCATAGATTTTATATTTACAGTCTTTTGTTTATGTTTTTACGGCAATCTCCAGCTGCCTTTTACTAAGCACGCCGCAAAGGTGGATACATACCGGGTTAAAACCCATGGAAGATTCAAAATCCATTTATCACTTTTCGGTAATCTTACATATAGACAGAATAACCGTACCAAAACCGTAAACGCTTCTTAGATAATAAGGCTGTAGCAGGCTAGCATTTGTGCGCGTGCGCTTGTAAGGGTGCGTGATTATGTAAACGACACCACACAAAGACACCAAAGACAGAAAATTACTAGCTGAAAACTGATGCTCGTCTGCATGATTTCATGTGATGTGGTGTGTTTACATTTTGACGGAGAACTAACAGTTGCATCTCTCTCTCTCTCTCTCTCTCTCTCTCTCTCTCTCATATTCTTCTTCTACCGTTCCCAACAATTGTTACCCACAGCAAGTCAACTAAAAGCCAGGAAGTTAATGCACTGCTAGTTAATGCACTGCTTAGCTCAAGAGAGGCGGGAC
Source organism: Macrobrachium nipponense (assembly GCF_015104395.2). NCBI lineage: Eukaryota > Metazoa > Arthropoda > Malacostraca > Decapoda > Palaemonidae > Macrobrachium > Macrobrachium nipponense. Next base: position 31,837,463 of record NC_087203.1, on the reverse strand, counting down.
ACTGGAAATTTTCCTCCATCGTCCCTGGATGTAATACGGACCTACTCGTTTGTGAGTCGAGAACGCTACCACATGCACCACGAACTGTGTGAGAGAGAGAGAGAGAGAGAGAGAGAGAGAGATGTCATGGCGGAGAATAGCAAATCTGACATGCGAGGAGAAAGAAATATCATCCCTGGTATGAGGAAGATGGAAAAAGATCAGACGAAAATCGAGGCCATTTGCATTATCTTGAAATGGCCGTCATTAGGGCTAAAATTTTGCTCACGGGAAGCAACGTGACGGAAGATTATGGCTTCACGACGGTGACGTGAATACCGCTGGATTTATTTTTTTATCTGAAGGAAATTAAATTCGAATAATATAATTGGTATGTGTTGGTTTGAAAATTCACGAATATCTGTTGGATTAGTTTTTAATGCCGTAGGATGATGGCGCTGTCGACCTATTCTCCTTTTCTATCCCAGACTCGAAGAAAGCAAGAACATGAAATGAAATATATAATGGGCATAAGAATCAAGAGGCCCTGTAGGTGTAGGGTTTAATGCCGTCAGTGTACCTCACAGGCGGTGCACTGCAGGCATATTACTTAAGGTTCTTGGCAACGTCCCTTCGGCCTCATGCTGCAACGTCTGTCATTCCTTTTACTGCACCTCCTATCTTATTCTTTCTTCCCTCTTACTTTCCACCCTCTCCTGACAGTTGTTTCATAATGCGTCTCCGAGGTTTCCTCCTGTGACACCTTTGGAACCTTTTACTCTCAAATTTATCTTTTTAGCGCTGAATGACCTGATAGGTCCCAGCGCTTGGCCTTTGGCCTAAGTTGTATATTCTTCTTCTTCTTCCTCCTCCTCCTCCTCCTCCTCCTCCTCCTCCTTCTTCTTCTTCTTCTAAGAAGCAAAAGATGAGGAAACAGGAGGAGAACTCTAAGGCTTGGAGTAAAAAATGTAGGAATATTTGGCCTGGTTGGAATTACATTGCAGCCTGACAGGAAGGGGAAATCTGCCTCTGAATACGAAGGAACAGTCGACGAGGTATTTCCCCATCGAAGAGAGAGAGAAAGAGAGAGAGAGAGAGAGAGCGAGAGAGAGAGAGAGATTAATGACCTTTTTTTTACCAACAGTCATTTTTTATCAATCAACTTTTTATAGTGAACGAAGTATTCCCTGTGGAGGAAAGAGAGAAGGAGAGGGAGAGAGAGAGAAAGAGATATTAATTACCTTTTTTTATACCAACAGTCACTTTTCATCAATCAACTCTTTTTATAGTGAACGAGGTATTCCTTGTGGAGGAGAGAGAGTGAGAGAGAGAGAGAAAGAGAGAGAGAGAATGTGCTGTTTTATATCAGTAGTCACTTTTCATGGACACTTTCTATACATCAGGATAATATTTATAAATATCTGAATGTAATATATTCATAACTTTAATTAATCCACTCTGTGCATGTGTACCATATTGTTTTTGATGCTTTACATTAATTTACGCTTTCATTTACAAATCATTAGTGATTCTTTGATTAAGTAAAGTTTGTAGCTTTCAGTCTAAAAGCAATACTTCAAACCAGTGTTGCTCAATATTTATATGACTTAACCCCCCGCCCCACAAATAAGGAAAATTCATCTAAGATAATTTACATAATATTGTGGGTTAATCCCTGACTTCAGTCTCCGCTGGATGAGCATATCTTCATTCATTTCCTTTTAGGATTTCAAGGCTTTCGTGTAAAACAGTATCCCAAAATATGAGGAATAAGAGAAGTCAAAAGGTCCCTCGGGATATCACAGTTCTTTACATAACAATTAAAAAGAATAAGTAGAAGGTAGAGAAGCAAGTAATTACATGAAACTAGGTCGAAGTTCATAATCAACATGTAATTGGATAAAACGGTAGGGCGGTAGCGTGTAAAGAGAGTAGGTACAGGGTTTAATGGAATTAATTATATGGCAGTTGTGGTAATTATCCGCCAGTATCAAATATTTGGACAAGCTGAGGCCTTAAGAGAATGAAAATATCAATGGTAATAAACAATTATCAGTATAGCTTTAATTATTATGAATAAAAAAAAGAAAGATTAATGTCCCTGTCTTTCAGCAATGAACGCATTAGGGTCATAACCTACGGTAATTATCTTTACGCTTTTGGATACAGAGGTATGACACAAAGATTTGCTGATATATCATAATAGCTAAGTTAGAATTCAAAGCACTTGAAGATATACCTCATAGTCAAGTTAGAAGTCAAGGCACTTGAAAATATACTGTGTATATATATATATATATATTATATATTATATATATATATATATATATATATGTATATATATATATAATTACACATATATATATTTGATAGTTGAATAAGATACAAAGTACTTGAATATATATTCGAAAGCCGAATTAGAACTCAAAGCACTTGAGAATATACTTAAATGGTCGCAAGAAAGACCCCGCTGATGTGGACTTCTTTTGCCAACTATGATATAAAATGGAGTCATCTAAACCCTTCAGAAATAACATCTATAAAGATCAAGAAACGTCGTAACTAGATTAAAAAGGCAATATAAATTGCAACGGCGGCCATTACAGCTTTTAAACTAGCAAATTGCGATATTGCAAGAAGCGACAACTCAAGCTTAATAATCATATGTATCAAAATACGCGTCAAAAATACGGCATACAAACAACTATCAAAAATTTTGGAGCACAATATCAGCTTTATGAATTATGATAAGAAATTCCTGAGATGATTAAAAAAACATACCATTAAGATAATAAATTGTGGAGCTCTTCGGCGAAATGGATTCGAACTAAAATTTTAGAACAAGAGTTAAATACACATATCATGGAGTAAAATTACTCATTTGCGCTCAAAGAAGAAAAGAGAGCTGAACAAGAGAAACTGGCCTTGGACGAAGTGAAGAGTGATAATTAGAGATTACACAAAATTGCCACTGAACGCCTCCCGCCTTCTAAGAAAAAGTATTTCAGAATAGTTTTTTTTTTTTTCTTTTTTTTTTGTGCATGCGTCTTTCAGCTTAAAAGTTGGCGCAGGCGCAACTTCAGACACAGAGCGAAAGGGTACTTGATATAGGTGCTTGGGTGTCTAACATAACATAATGCTTTAGCATTTCATTATCAAGGCTGATTATACTTTTCACGCAGCATATTACCCCTTTATTGTATTGCATTTGATTAATTATTATCAAAGGCTCCCTGACACACACGCATACGAAAATATATATATTTATTATATATGTAAATATGTGCATATATGTTTATGTTCACATATATACATGTATATATACGTATATATATTGTCACTTTGTTGTGATATTTTATTCTTAGTTATTTTATTATTCTTGTTTTTGTTATGTATATGAATTGTATTATTATCCATTTAGTTTTGTTTTGTCCCTCCTCCCCGTGGTTTGTCTGTTTGGTGCCACTAATGACCATTCTGTCTTTCCATATATTTGTGAGCGAGTGGTGCTGTCACCGTGGCTGTGTCGGAGATTTTTTCGACTGAAGGAGTCAGTTGATCTCTGAGCCTTATTACTCCTGGTGACTGCTGGATTTGATACATAACGCCTCCTTGGACGTACTTTCAATCTTGAAGGATTACTCTTCATCCTGCTTCACCCTCGGCTCAGTAAATGTCGAGGGGCTCTCGCTTTGCCAAGGTATAGGTGACTGATATTTGTTGGGATATCCAAGCGATCTTCGACTTGTTTCTTTTGGACGTCCCGGGTTTCCTGGAGGATCATCCTCGTGGACGTAGGATCGCTGCTTTATGGCCCCGGTCGAGTACCATATATACATTCATCACTTCGCCCCTTCAGTTTTGTCTCTGGACGCAGAGACATATAAATATTTATAAAGATCACGGTTATAACTCCTATGTTACGGAGGACAGAAACTCATATGTAATTAAGGAGATCACGGCAATAGCTCCAGTGTTTCAGAGGAGGGAAACCACCGTTAGGGTATTTAGCTTGTGATTATTAGGTTATTCTTACTTTCCGAATACCTTCTCCTGTCTGAACCCCTTCTTCTTTTGGATGTATCTTTGCCCTTACTATCTTCATTGGGTAAGTGCGTTGTTTTATAAATATTTCAGGGTGATTGATTTTCATTAATATATGTACTGTGAGGTTCAGGAATAACTTCTGTCTTTATGTTTTGTATTAAATTTAAGTGTTTTTGTGGTGTTTCGTTTCCCCCATGAATTAATTTTTGCACTCTTGATATCATGTGAGAGCTATTCCACTGATTGTGGACTTAGCTTATGGTTGTGAACAGAGTTTGGTAAGAAAGGAATCTAATTTTTAGTAACAGCAGAAAAGGACCGTTACAAAATATATATGTATATATATATACATATATATATATATATATATATATATATATATATATATATGTGTGTGTGTGTGTGTGTGTGTAAATTTTTATTTGCATAGTCTTTTCGGGTCTGGGCTAGAACCAGGCACTAAGTTGAGTCGCCGGTCCTATTGATCTGTGCTCTTAATCAAGGAGTTCTTTTAACTAGAAATCCCTATATATATATATATATATATATATATATATATATATATATATATATATATATATATATATATATATATAATATATATATTGGAGAGAGAGAGAGAGAGAGAGAGAGAGAGAGTATTTCATCAACAAGTTTAATTTTCAAAGCGCGCCGTTAAGTTCACCCACATGCCTGCATGCGAGTAAAACTCCACATAACAAGAGAAAAAAAAAACGCCATCATATTATGTTCACGGTTCTTGTATGAAGGAAGAGTAATAGCATACATGCAAGTGGGCTTTGCAAACGCGAGCGAACTCTCGCATAAATACGGTTGTGAATCACGATTCCAGGAATAGTTCCTTAATGGTCAAGGTCACCCACCCAGTAGTGTACACAAAAAAATGGTGAATAATGAAAGGCGCGGAGTGCTTGGCTTCAAAGCAGTTGAATGTCAATAAATGAACGCTTTTTCCACTGTCAGTAGTCTACGGTGAACAAAGAAACACTTCTAGTACCATAATGCCTCTTAGGTTTAGTAATGTGGTAGGAATTACTGATTGCGAGTTTCTTTCTTTCTACGTGATCATGTCTTGGTAATAAGACGAAAGCATCTCGGTTGTTTCACTTTTCTTCGTGGCTGTAACTTTGTTCGTTTTATTATACAAAATACACGATGCACAATTACACATTTCATACGGTATATAATTTATAAGTGACTCTGTTGTGCATATTTGTTTTAGTAATTTCATGTCATTTACAGAAGTTATCATAAAGGCAAGGTTTTGCATTTTTCAACAAAATCACTCTCTCTCTCTCTCTCTCTCTCTCTCTCTAATGCGAAGAATGGCTTTGGGTTTTGTTACCCTTATCTTGCAATGGGCAACAAAATAACCTTGTTCCAAGACAACTATAACGTTCATGTATCGCTGTTACTCTTTGTACGTTCATATGAAAGTATGTATACACACACATACACGAGTATCACTTATGTTTCTACTTTCACTAGTACATCAAATTTTGTGGTAAAACATGATTTTGAATTATGGGGCTGGAAATCATCTTTAACTGTTAAATATATCTAAATTATTTAGATTTACGAAGTATCTGCGTCCGTGTATACACCCGCGAGGCTATGGTCATCAAATATCAACATCTGCATCCGCATCCACAAATTTAAAATATTGATATCCGCATCCACATACGCATCCGCAAATTTAAAATATTGATATCCACAGCCACATCCACATCCGCAAATTGAAAATATTGATATCCGCATCCGCATTCGCAGATTTAAAATATTCATATCCACATCCACATCCGCATTCGCAAATTTAAAATATTGATATCTGCATCCACAGCCGTATCCGCAAATTTTAAAAAAATGTATATCCGGAAATCCCATTTTCGGACACCTGAAACACTTCTACCAAGTACATAACTCACTCTTAGATTAACAAATAGCTCAGTTTGATCTAACTGTTCTCTCAGGTGAGGCGGGCATCCTGGCCGCGCAAGAGTATAAAACATTCTACTTGCTTCAAAATCCTAAATACTCCCACGTGCAAATAGCATCGATCTGAGCAATAAATCACCTACTGAAAGCGAAAAGTCACAACGTGGGTTGACGGCCATGACATTTGTTGACTGTCAGACAGTATTTTCTTTCTTTCTTTTTTTCTTCTTCTTTCTTTTGGTTCCTGGAATTTGGAAAGGGATGGATGATGAGAAGAAGTAGGAAGTGGGTTAGGAGAAAAAAAAAGAGCTGACGATGGTCTTTTCATATTTCATCATTTTCCTGGAACTGTAAAAAGACGATGATACTCAGTAGCAAATAAAAGAGAAGGATGTTTAGAGGAAAAGATGAAGAAGAGAGAAGATGAGAAAATATGAATAAGCAAGAATGTGAAGAGCGAATCGCCGTTTTTAACCTACTCGCACTATAGATAGCACAAGGAAATTAACAAATAAAAGTGAAATTGATGAGTAAATGAATAATTATGTACTCGCACATATGAATTCTTGAATAAATTCCCGCTAAGAAATAAAATCCTTTGAAGTGAAGTACTACTCACCTGCTGATAAATTTTTCATCACATCCTTCGGTACTTTGGCTAGACAGTGATAGCTTAAATGTCAAGGTCTCTCTCTCTCTCTCTCTCTCTCTCTCTCTCTAAACAATGCAGACAAGAAGTAGATGATCTTAGTGAGCAAGTAAATCGAATTGAATGAGAGAAAGAAGTCATGAAGTAAGTAATTTAATTATCATGAAAGACACCACCAATATCTAATCTTTCTCATACATATCTAGACAAAGCTATACATATCATTACATCTAGACAAAACTATACATATATAGGTACACGTTCCACCGTCACAAGGATCACGTGACTATGTTTTACTGCAGAGCCAGGAATGAAATATTAAGAGGAATACGTGCAAGCGCTTTATTCCATTTATTTATGGTGATAGAAGTTCACTCTCGACGTGGTTTCGGAAGTCACGTAAAGCCGTTGGTCCCGTTGCTGAATAACGCTGGTTCCGTGCAACGTAAAATTACCATACAAACAGGCTTTTTTCCATTTAATATATAGATACTTCGTCAGGGTGCAGTATACAATAAAATACAGCTGAAGGAAGTCAGAAAGTAAAACTGACCTCATTAAATAGAATCAAAGGAATAAGCAACAGTTTCAAAGCATAGTAAACATGTACACAAACTAAGAAACTGCAATTACATAAAAAGTAGACCTGAAAACAAAACAGGTTTCAAAATAGTTACGGATTTTGAATTGCTGAACAATAGCCTTCGTAATCCAGGTCAGCCAGTTTTATAACGAAGCCTTGCTAATATTGGAAACTACAATATCCCTTTAGTTTTTATTATATTGATTCGATAATATTTCTTTTATCCATGTCTTGACGAAATATACCTTTCCAGTATTTTTCCAGTCAATGGAATGGTTACAATTATTCATGTGCAAAATAAGAATAGTGGACATATTTACCAAAACGAACACAATACATCTAAACAAAAGTATACTCATCACTGAAAATGCAATAATCCTTTCAAATACAGCTTTTTTTTGCATTTATGATATAAATAGATCTTCGATATAAGTAAACGCAAACAACTTAATATAATTTGCTACTTACATTTATGAAAAATATTTCACCTGTAACTTCATTAAAAATCATCATTAAGGATTCCGTGAATTTTACCTTCTCTGCTCAGTCACTTGCATGTAGTTGGTTTCTGAACTTCCTGGGTATCGATTAACTTTCTTCTTGGTTATGACCTGCTGTATGAACTTTGTGCACTGCTCACTGGTGCTCAGTACATATTATGTGTTTGTGTGTGTGTGTGTGTATAAATAAATTCTTCTGTTAAAACGGGTACGCCTCAAGTACAAAAGGCCCGATTAAACACTCTGGAATGAAGCTTAAGGACTATATTTCTGGTGGACTGACTCCCGCCCTTATCAGTCCACCGAAATATAGTCCTTAAACTTTAAACTAGTGTTTTAATGGGCCATTATACTTTATATTTATATATATATATATATATATATATATATATATATATATATATTATATATATATATATATATATATATATATATTCCGGGTGTTTTTTCCAAATTAGAGCCCCCACCCCCCCCCCCCCCCCCCCGCCCTCCACAGAACAAATGGAAAGTTTATGAGGTTTTTCTGCTAGAGCCTTTCTCCAGTACATTATCTTAAGTTTCTATTAAGCAATTTTTCATTTTTCCATTTCTTGTATTTTCAGACTGAGTGACGGAGTTACATACAGCCATGGCTAACGACTCGGAGGAAATCAGATGGCTTGACCAAATCCGGTCTATAACCTTCAGAGGGGCCAGGGATGCTGGTGCATCCTTCATTTCACGTTCCTGGATAGCTAAATACAGTAAAAAGATGAATCCTTTGTTAAAAGAAACTGGAACAAAAATCCATATGACTGTCATTGCAAAAAGAGTGAGAATCTTGGAAGGCCTGAAGTCCTTTCTCAGGAGTCAAAGACATCATAGCTGAGGCAGTGGGTAGAAACCAGAAAGTCTTTACGTAAATTTGCGCTTGAACTAGAAACAAAAGGGG
>NC_087203.1:31824531-31828318 GCF_015104395.2 Macrobrachium nipponense | reverse complement strand
CACTAAAAACGTTCTTATATCGCTGTTACTCTTTGTTACGTTCATATGAAAGTATGTATACACACACATACACGAGTATCACTTATGTTTCTACTTTCACTAGTACATCAAATTATGTGGTAAAACATAATTTTGAATTATGTGGCTGGAAATTATCTTTAACCGTTAAATATATCTAAATTATTTAGATTTACAAAGTATCTGCGTCCGTATCTACACCCGCGAGGCTATGGTCATCAAATATCAACATCTGCATCCGCATCCACAAATTTAAAATATTGATATCCGCATCCACATACACATCCGCAAATTTAAAATATTGATATCCGCATCTGCAAATTTAAAATATTGATATCCGCATCCGCATTCGCAGATTTAAAATATTCATATCCACATCCACATCCGCATTCGCAAATTTAAAATATTGATATCTGCATCCACAGCCGTATCCGCAAATTTTTTAAAAAAAATGTATATCCGGAAATCCCATTTTCGGACACCTGATACACTTCTACCAAGTACATAACTCACTGCTTAGATTAACAAATAGCTCAGTTTGCTCAAACTGTTCTCTCCAGGTGAGGCGCATCCTGGCCGCGCAAGAGTATAAAACATTCTACTTGCTTCAAAATCCTAAAATACTCCCACGTGCAAATAGCATCGATCTGAGCAATAAATCACCTACTGAAAGCGAAAAGTCACAGCGCTTGGGACTGACGGCCGTGACATTTGTTGACTGTCGACAGTATTTCTTTCTTTCTTTTTTTCTTCTTCTTTCTTTTGGTTCTGGAATTTGGAAAGGGATGGATGATGAGAAGAAGTAGGATGTGGGTTAGGAGAAAAAAAAAGAGCTGACGATGGTCTTTTCATATTTCATCATTTTCCTGGAACTGTAAAATGACGATGATACTCAGTAGCAAATAAAAGAGAAGGATGTTTAGAGGAAAAGATGAAGAAGAGATGAAGATGAGAAAATATGAATAAGCAAGAATGGGAAGAGCGAATGGTAACCAAATCGTCGTTTCTAACCTACTCGCACTATAGATAGCAAAAGGAAAATTAAGAAATAAAAGCGAAATTGATGAGAAAATGAATAATTATGTACTCGCACATATGAATTCTTGAATAAATTCCCGCTAAGAAATAAAATCCTTTGAAGTGAAGTACTACTCACCTGCTGATAAATTTTTCATCACATCCTTCGGTACTTTGGCTAGACAGTGATAGCTTAAATGTCAAGGTCTCTCTCTCTCTCTCTCTCTAAACAATGCAGACAAGAAGTAGATGATCTTAGTGAAACAAATATCTAGACCAAACTATACATATTACATCTAGACAAAACTATACATATAGGTACACGTTCCACCGTCACAAGGATCACGTGACTATGTTTACTGCGAGAGCCAGAAGGAAATATTGAAAGGAATAAGTGCAAGCGCTTTATTCCATTTATTTATGGTGATAGAAGTTCACTCTCGACGTGGTTCGGAAGTCACGTAAAGCCGTTGGTCCCGTTGCTGAATAACCGCTGGTTCCATGCAACGTAAAAACACCATACAAACAGGCTTTATTCCATTTAATATATAGATACTTCGTCAGGGTGCAGTATACAATAAAATACAGCTACAGGAAGTCAGAAAGTAAAACTGACCTCAATAAATAGAATCAAAGCAAAAGGAATAAGCAACAGTTATAAAACATAGCAAACATGTGCACAAACTAAGAAACTGCAATTACATAAAAAGTAGACCTGAAAACAAAACAGGTTTCAAGATAGTTACAGGATTTTGAATTGCTGAACAATAGCCTTCGTAATCCAGTCAGCCAGTTTATACGAAGCCTTGCTAATATTGAAACTACAATATCCCTTTAGTTTTATTATACTTGATTCTATCATATTTCTTTTAACCATGTCTTGACGAAAATACACCTTTCCAGTATTTTTCCAGTCAATGGAATGGTTACAATTATTCAGTGCAAAATAAGAATAGTGGACATATTTACCACACGAACACAATACATCTAGACAAAAGTATACTCATCACTGAAAATGCAATAATCCTTTCAAATACGGCTTTTTTTTTTGCATTTATGATATAAATAGATCTTCGATATAAAGTAAACGCAAACAACTTTAATATAATTTACTACTTACATTTATGAAAAATATATTCACCTGTAACTTCATTAAAAAATCATCATTAAGGATTGCATGAATTTTACCTGGTCTGCTCAGTCACATTGCATGTAGTTGGTTTCTGAACTTCCTGGGTATCGATTAACTTTCTTCTTGGTTATGACCTGCTGTATGAACTTTGTGCACTGCTCACTGGTGCTCAGTACATATTATGTGTTTGTGTGTGTGTGTGTAAATAAATTCTTCTGTTAAAACAGGGTACGCCTCAAGTACAAAAGGCCCATTAAAACACTCTGGAATGAAGCTTAAGGACTATATTTCGGTGGACTGACTCCCGCCCTTATCAGTCCACCGAAATATAGTCCTTAAGCTTTAAACTAGAGTGTTTTAATGGGCCTATTATACTTTATATATATAATATATATATATATATATATATATATATATATATATATATATATATATATATATATATATATATTAGGTTTCGGTGTTTCCAAATTAGACCCCGCCCCCCCCCCCCCCCTCCACAAAACAAATGGAAAGTTATGAGGTTTTCTGCTGGAGCCTTTCTCCAAGTACATTATCTTAAGTTTTATTAAGCTATTTTTCATTTTACATTTCTTGTATTTTCAGACTGAGTGACGGAGTTAGATACAGCCATGGTTAACTACTCGGAGGAAATCAGATGGCTTGACCGAATCTGGGTGCTATTAACCCTTCAAGAGGGTCCAAGGATGGCTGGTGGCAATCCTTCATTTCGACATGTTTCCTGGATAGCTAAATACAGTAAAAAAGATGAATCCCTTGTTAAAAGAAACTAGAACAAAAATCCATATGACTGTCATTGCAAAAAGAGTGAGAATCTTGGAAGGCCTGAAGTCCTTTCTCAGGAGTCAAAATACATCATAGCTGAGGCAGTGGGTAGACCAAGAAAGTCTTTACATAAATTGGCGCTTGAACTAGAAACAAAAAGAGAAGTTATAGTGCTGTTATCATGAGTTGAAAAAATCTGGTATCAAGCCATTTCATGTTATCAGCAAGCCCAACATCACTCAGCAACAGAGAGAAGACCGTGCATGGTATCGTGGTTCCATTTCTTAAAGATTGGGATGCTGACTTTTTTCCATGTTGCTGCATCAGATGAATTCTTCATTTACAGTCAGGAAGCCAAATCATAAAATGACATCATTTGGGCTGCAAAGTTGGATGATATCAGAGATGACGTGGGCTATCGCCAAGTTGTAAAATTTCCTGAATGTTTGTGAATTTTTCTCTGTTTTACAGCCAAACGGTTAATGTGGATCATTAAAGAAAAAGGACAGTCTTGGAATGGTGAATACTTCAGAGAAACTGCTTACTGGTGGAATATTTCCTTTCCTCAAAGGTCCTGAAAATCAGTTACCTGTTGAAGAAGTCATATCTTTGCATAATAAGGAACCATGTTTCAAGGTTCTTCAGACAAAGGAGCTACTTCGAAATAGTGGTATCAATTTCTTCTTGCTAAGTGAATTTGCATATAGCTCCCCTGACCTTAATGTGTGTGAAAACATTGGTAGTATCTTAAAGGATTGTGTTGAAGTGCGCACAGTGAACTATGATGGGATGGTATACCAAGCCTTGACGACCTGCGAATAGAGGTGACCAGAG
>NC_087203.1:31812031-31819531 GCF_015104395.2 Macrobrachium nipponense | reverse complement strand
AAGAAATATCAACAGAATATCAGTCGATTGATGTATCGTATAATAAAGGCAATTTAAGTTAGTAAATAATGACGGCAGTTGACTCCAGCACCCTTGTTGCTTTCCGGTAGAAATAACGTCTCCTACAAACCGCTTAACAACAACAAGAGCATCAACAACAAAAAAGTAACAAATGAAGCTTCTGCAAAAGGTAGACGAAGCGTACCATTTCCCCATCTCCCTCTGCGCTTGAGGGAATAACTGCTTGAATTTTGAATCATGCACTGAATATTTTATTCCTTACAAATGTATACACGGCTTGTTTTATTCATAATTGATTTCCGCCAAGGGAGAGCACTATTCATGCATATACACACACGTAAAAATACATATATATATGCATATATAATATGTATGTATATATGTATATATATCTCTCTCTCAAGTATAAATGGCCCATTGAAACACTCTGGTTTAAAGCTGAGGACTATACTCTGATGGACTAACTTCCACCCTTTAGCAAGTATTCGCTACTTGATAAGGGTGGAAGTTAGTCTACCTAAATATAGTCCTAAGCTTCAAACCAGAGTGTTTTAATGGGCCTTTTAAGCTCGAGAAATATCCTGTTTTAACAGAAGAGCATAAATATATGTACATACACACACACACACACAATACATACATATATATATATATATATATATATATATAATATATATAATATTATATATATATATATATATATAAGGAGACAGAGGAAGGCGACGAGGTCAGTAGGACACCATCAGCGTGAAGGTGGACTATTAGAAACGTTGCAATTCATTTCAATTCTTTATTTCCTACGTTTCGTAATATCATTATTACATCTTCAGGGAATCTGTTAAACAATAAATAAAATTACTTTTAAAATTACTTAAAAAATGACTTTAAAAAAATTACTCTAAAATTCAACATTTATAAATACAACACAAATTTAAAAAAAAAAAAACATACAGAAACGAAACAAAAAAAAAAAACTTAAAAAGACAAAGACCGCTAACCAACTTATTTATATATATATATATATATATATATATTATATATATATATATATATATATATACACCTCAGGTACGGGTATACTTAAGTTCCAGCTAAATTTCTGATTTGTGCAGGTCAACTGGTAACGCCCTAGCCTCTCTTAAAAGACCGAGGTTTGGTCCTGATTTGGGTCAGAAATGACTACTATACATACATATACCATACTACATATATTATATATATATATATATATATATATATATATATATATATATAATATATATATATATATTATATATACTATATATATATATATATATATATATATATATATATAGATATATATATATAAATAACGTAGTATTGCATGACGCGTGAAGACGACAGTGCACACAGAATAATACTGTAAAACTGAGGTATCCCAATATATACTAATCAAAACAGCCATCGAACACCACATGACCCAAATTCGCAAAGATCACCCATTGCCTCCGATTCCTTAATATACAGCTTTATCACTCGGTGAGGACGCCGGCTCCTTCACCCGACAGCCACCTTTCGTCGATAATAACTCAATAAAATGTAGGTCCTCCCCGGACAAAAATATGTCCTATCGTTTCAATCGGCTACTGATCGGTTCTCGGTCAAGGTTGGCTGGAGGTGTCGGAGTGCATTTCGTAACGCCGGCAAAGAGGATGCAAGTGATTAACTATAGATAACTGTGGTTATTGCAGGAATAAGGCTCGTGGACTATTGCGCGCACACATTCACATGCTAATTGGAGATGAGAGGCTCGTGCGCGCACTCCCTATATATACAAACACACACACATATATATATGATATATATGTATATATTTTATTCTATAATATATATATAGTATAGTATATATACTATAATATAATATATATAATATATATATATATATATATATCTATATATATAGATATATTAATACGTCATAATAATTACGTACATATACTACGTCATAAGTATTTCGACATAAATATTACGTCATATATATGTATTACGTCATAAGCACTTAGTTTGGGTCTATATATTGTGACAGGCAGCAATGTCACTATTATGGTGAGTCTGACATAATAACAATTAAGCAAATAAATAAAAGAACAATTGCAATCTACCTTTTGAAATAACGAACGAAAGCTGAGAACAAAATAATAAAGATCAATCGACGACAGTAGCATATTAAGGTTATTTATTTATTATTTTTTTTTACCCTAATTGCTAATGCTAGTGCACGTGGCAAACCAGTGCCCTGTTCTTGCCCAGACCCGAAGAAGAAAACCAGAAGAAAAGATAAAAAAAAAACACTTTCTTTTGCATTTTCCCGACCGAAAAGGAAATCGCTTTAAGCTTCTCGTACTTGCTGAAGCCTTTGCAAAGCTTAACGACTTATGAAGGCTTCATTCGTAGTAAAGGTTATTCTGCAGGAACAGATGAAGAAACTGTTTCAACTTTAGTTTGATATATATTGTATGTTAAGCTCAACCCACCACTCTAGGAGTGTTTTGTCTATTTATATGATATATTTATATTTTAATATATAATATATATTATTATTATATATATGATAATAATATTATTATATATATATATTAAATATATTATAATATATATGTATAAATTATATTATAATATATATTATATTAATATATTATACTTATATATATATATATTATATATATATATATATAGTGGGGAAAAAAACCCCCGGCCTCGTCCGTGATTATATTAACGTGAGTTCGTTTCCCGCTACCGGACATCATGATTTCTTCAAATTTCTTTGAAGTTGGGTCTTAACTTCTCAAAAATTTCAGAAATATATATATATATATATATATATATATATATATATATATATATGTGTGTGTGTGTGTGTGTGTGTGTTTTAAATGTGTGTTTTAAACATACATAACACGTGCGTGTATGCATGTGATCATCCGGTTGTAATTATTCGATTCATCGCGAATACCAGGCTGAACTTGGGAACGTTATACGTAATCAATGAATCTGAGTCAGCAGCCAAGTAATCACCATTGATTAGCCATATCTGTCTTCTGGGTAACAAGCGAAATCGGGAGGACCAAGTAATTTTCATTCGAGCAATTTCTCAGGGGCAAGAATTGATGAGAGTCGCGGATGATTGTGGATGAGTGCCATTAAATGTGATAGCAATAATTTGCATGTTGAATCAGCGTGAATTGTAGTGAACGGCAATGTTAAGTAACAGATATATCATAGTTACCCCCGTAGCAGAGGGGTACTGCCGTCAGTGCACCTCATGCGGTGCAATGTAGGCATTACTCAAGATTCTTTGCAGCGTCCTTTCAGGTCCCAGCTGCAACTCCCCCTTTCATTCCTTTTACTCTACCTCCATTCGTATTCTCTTTCTTCCATCTTACTGTCCAGTTGATTCATAGTGCAACTGCTTTGAGGTTTCCCTCCTCTTACATCTTTCAAACCTTTTTTCTCTGTCAATTTCCGTTTCAGAGCTGAGTTCCCTTAGTTGCCCCAGTGCTTGGCATGCATGCCAAAAGTCTATAAATTAATTAGTCAACCAATATAGCATAGTTGCATATTAGAGGGATCGTCTTGAATATAGATGAGGATATAGATAATATAATATATATTATTATTAATATTGAATAGAATTTAATAAATTTTTATATATATTAATAATATTATTAAAATATATATAGCTCACTGGATATTTACATGATTTATTTCATGCTTAAAACCTCTGCATTTCTTGAAAGAGGAGTGACTGGCTTTGCTTAAAACAGTTTTTTTTTTATATTCCTCTCTTGTAATTTATCTAAAATATCTATCCATCTGTTTTTGGTCCACGTGGATAGAGGAGCCGACCAGGCCTCTCCCTCCCTGAAATCGATCCTCTGTGGTTAATATGTGGTTAGATAGACATGTTCCTAGTGACAGTCACTGCGTTTCTTATGATCCAACCAGTGAATTATGTGTCCGATATCATAATGCATTTACTACATATTGAGGACCGGAAAGGTGACACGAACTACCCTTTTTACTACTACTACTACTACTACTACTACTGCTACTACTACTACTACTACTACTACTACTACTACTACTAATAATAATAATAATAATAATAATAATAATAATAATAATGGAGTAACAAATCCACAGTTATGTATGTGTACATATATTCAAAGATAAACCTGTACAGATATATCTTTGAATATATGTATTTATACTTGACTGTGGATTTGTATCTCCATTATAAGATTCATGCTACTATGAGTATTTTTAATAATGATAGTAATAATAATACCCTCCTCCTTAGGGATGTGAACCCCTGACCAATGAGACACAAGGTCGAATGAGTGGATATGGTGTTGACCTAGTGTTTCACAAGTCAGCGCCGCTCAAGTCCCCAAGGAAGAGAGGTTTTTCGTATCTTAAATCTGTAGGTGATATTTCCAGCTTAAGCTTAGTTATAATAAGAGAAAATAAGAATCAATGGGAATTTTATATATGAAGATCATTCGCAATTGTATATGGGAGAGTTAACAAATAAAGTTCATTTCCAGGACAGTTAGAGAGAGAGAGAGAGAGAGAGAGAGAGAGAGAGAGAGAGAGAGAGAGAGAGAGAGAGAGAGAGTTTTATTAGGATATGCAATTAAGGGTAGAATTAGAGGATCGTCAATATGGAATTCAAAATTGGGACCATAAGTATCCAAGATTAAGTAGGAGTCTTGAAATACTTAGAGAGAAGAGAGAGAGAGAGGAGAGAGAGAGAGAGAGAGAGAGAGAGAGAGAGAGAGAGATGGAAGTAACAAAATACAAGGCCAAACCCTGCTTTTTCATAATCGATATCACTCCCTCCCAGGATGAGCAAACATTTACTGAACCTTTCGCAGGTTTTCTATCTGAGGATAAAAAAAGCAAAGAGAAAAGGAGAAAAAAAGGCTAGATCTTGGTCCACATTATAGAAGACATATGGTCATGAAGAACCCCTTTTAAATAGGTAAGACTTGCAAAAGGGGTCAGGTACCACGCAGTTGTTTGCACGTATGTGGTCGTGTAGACTATTTTTAACTAGACCTTTATAGAAGAAATGATCACACAGAATTAGAGAGGGTAAGAGGTTACGAACGTAATTGCTTACTTTTTCCTTAAATATCTGGTGTAATTATAAAGTTAATTTTGTTGTAATGGAATAGAGGAAATTAATGTTTAACTGGGGAATTCGTCTTGCTTGAATTTCATGGTTACTCTATCTTTTTGTGATTATGGAATGTGAGACAAGAAATGTTGATGAAAATAATATGTAATCCATTTTGAATAAATCAGAAAAGAATATAGATAAATTTCTGAGAAGGCAAAACACTTAGACTTAGAAAAACCATCCATTTTGGAAAAATCAGAAAAGAATATCGATAAATTTTTGAGAAGACAAAAAACCACGTAGACTTTAGAGAACCAATCCATTTTGGAAAAATCAGAAAAGAATATAAATTAATTTTTGAGAAGGCAAAACACGTAGACTTTAGTGGAAACCATCCATTTTGGAAAAATCAGAAAAGAATATCGATAAATTTTTGAGACGGCAAAGCGCTTAGACCTTAAAAGAACCACGCAGGAATTTCGCATCATGAACGTTAGGGCAACTTTCATGATAAATCATTCTTGCTATAATGAGACCATAACACCCTGCCACGCCGACTCTAACCAACGCACTTTCAATTTGCTTGTACATAAACATGTAAATCACGAGCCTTTCCTCCCTTTACTGGCAATTAACTGTGGAAAATAGAAGGCTTCGAAAATAGCTCTGTCGTTCGTGGAATATCCCCCAACAATAAAATGGGACATCAACGGAATTGCTGAGAGTGGAAACATGGCGTCCGAGGGGATTCAACTTAAAGGAGAAGTTCACGTCGGTCAGCTTAGTTGAAGAGGAACCAATTGGGATGAATATTCTGTTGTCACTGGACGCCACTTTGAAATCCAGTTTAGTCTTTAAACTTTCAAATGTCTTTATCACATTTTGCAAATTCTTTTTCTCACACTAACATATATTATTTTTTTAATTTTTCCAACATTTTTGGAGTATATTAAATAAAAACATAAAACTGAGTGGACTCCCTAACTTTGGAAAGAGGATTTTAATCAGTAGCGATGAACTGCTGTATTGCCACTGACACACATTACGCAGATTACGTTCATTCAACGGAAATTCGAGTAATCAGGCACCATAAAAAGAAGCACAGCCTTAAATGCTACTTATCCTGGATCATAAACCCAACATATATGAAGGAAATAGATGGAAATGAGATTGAATGCATCAAATTACCAACTGCATCCGAAATGTTAACCTAGATATGCCCTGAAGCTCGCATGCCAGATTTCATTTACTTCAGGCACATGAGATTAACAGCAGGTGCTAAAAGCAAGTCAGCCCTTGAGGTAAATATCTGAGAGGAGGACATTAACGGTAATTCACTTCAGCTCTCTCTCTCTCTCTCTTCTTGACCTCACAACAGAAAACCGGCGTTCGAGCCCAGAACCGGGCGAGGAAAATGATGGTATGAATGCGTTTCTTTCAAAATACTTGAGGGCTTCGCAGAGTTAAGCAGTGAATCATTTCCTTAGCTATCATTCCAATTTGCGAGAGAGAGAGAGAGAGAGAGAGAGAGAGAGAGAGAGAGAGAGAGAGAGAGAGAGAGAGAGAGAGAATATTAAATCAATACATTTGCGTTGCTCGAAAAGTAATAGAAATTTCCAAGGTCTAGCTCAAAGTCAAGTGATGACCCAAATACTTATGAAGTCCTGTGGAGGGCGTCTTATCTCATCGACATTCTTGAAGAAGATGAAGTGTCCTTTCCCGATGTAGCTTTTGTGTTATGCCGAATAAATCACTCTCTTGCACTTGCCAACCGAAGTGCACCATTAACTCAAGAATATTAATTTATTTTAAACCTTTGAACAGGAGATAACAAAGAGGGGATTTGCGCGGAAATTGGTAATCCTGTAAGGATGGCCAGCTTAGGTGACTATTGGAGGTTTCTTACTTCTTTTCTTTTCATGATATATAACCATTATTATTAGTTTTCCATTAAACTGCAGTAGGTCTATTTCTTCCTTTAAGCTACGTTCTGCATCCTTTGTTTGTTTGTCTGTTTTTTTTTTTTTTTTTTTTTTTTATACCCAGACTAGGGAATGGTATTAGGTAAACTGTCACACTGTACTTTGCTCAATAAATAAATGTACTCGAACATATATACATATATACATACTTACATAACACACGTAGCATTTGCAAGTCTAAATAGAGGTTTATAAACAGGTTATGGGTTAACGTTTGAAGCACTGGAACGCTTAACAACGTTTCGTAAGTGATATTCAGTATTCCTAAAATATGATGTATACATAAATAGGTAATAAGGACGCGTATGGATGCAGGAAGGGCGAATACTCGCTATTTCCGTGTCAAGTTAA
>NC_087203.1:31772031-31802031 GCF_015104395.2 Macrobrachium nipponense | reverse complement strand
TTATGAATACGTCGTCTGTGGTCTATAAGTTTATTATCGATACGTCGTCTGCGGTCTATAGGTCTATTATAAATACGTTGTCTGCGGTCTATATGTCTATTACCGATATGTCTTCTGTTTCCTCTCATTCTTCGCTCATTATTTTCCATTCTCTAATCCCAGTTACCAGTTGCTTCTCTCATGATTACTTTCTTTGTTTGATGAGTTGACTATTCATTTACCCCCCTTATTCTGCTAACAATCACAATATTCACGCCAAAACCTACCCATTTCATGTCTTCATAGGTCATGAATGTGAGTAATTGCTTTACACTTACTTTTTATACCGGTAACTGAAAATTTTTTAATTTTCTAGTTTCCGAAACTAAATTTATCACCTCATTTTCTAACAAAATAATCCAGTGTAGGTGCACAACAGTTCTTGTTGGAAAGACAGGTTTACTAAATAGCCGTCTAAGTTTTTGCCGAGTCAGTATTATTTTATACTGTCTTATACATTATTGCTGACGGGTGAAGCTGGTCTTTAACTAGCACGGGCTCTTGTTACCTTTGTAGTCACAGCCTTCGATAAACCTTAGGGCCAGGAGTACACGGGCTACTGTGGCTCCACGTAGGGGTCTAGTGCCGTCAGTACACCTCATGCGGTGCACTGCAGGTATTACTTAAGGTTCTTTGAAGCGTGCCTTTGGCCCCTAGCTGCAACCCCTTTCGTTCATTTTACTGTACCTACTTTCATATGCTCTTTCTTCCATCTTACTTCCCAACCTCTCCTGACAATTGCTTCATAGTGCAACTGCGAGGTTTTCCTCCTGTTACACCTATCAACCCTTTACTCTCGGTTTCCATTTTAGCGCTGAGTGGCCTCATAGGTCCCAGTGCTTGGGCCTTTGGCCTAAATTCTATATTTAATTCAATTCACTCTGTGGCTCCTCAGAGTGGCGTCGGTGTGTAGCGGAGATGTGGCTTCTCATAGGTTTCCATTGTTTAAAAGCTATGGCGGGGATCACCGTGTGCTCGACATAGCTTATAAACAATGGAAACCCACGGGAAGCCACATTCCCGCCACACACCGACGCCACAGAGTGGCTCGTGTAGTCCTGGTCTAAGTTAGAATCGGTAATCCTCTGATATTGACACTTTACTTATGAGATCAAGATTTGACATTCACTTCCTAGCTCTTTTGTTCACGATATCTATTATCTTTCTTCCTTCCTTTTCCTTTTACGATTTTCTTCCGGTCTGGACCAGAAAAGGGCCATTGGTCCCTGTCCCGTTAACTTTTATGAGTTGAAAGTCGATTTACGCTAAAACCTTTACTTCGTTATTCCTGAATACACTTGCGGAATTGATATCTGATATTACCAAATGAGGAGAATATTGGGTTTTTTATTAGGACTATTCTGATAGTCTGGTAAAGGAAAATTTTATTTTTTAAATTACGTAATAATTCTGACTAGTATGTAGAACTCTGTGTGCGTATTCGAAATACGTAACACCTGAGGCAAGAGTTCTTGTTATCTAGGACTTTAGGTTAAAATTCTAGCTATCTAGAACTCTAGCCATGGGGGGCTCTAGATGAGAGTTCTAGATATCTAGAAGTCTTTAAGCTAGTTACGACCTTTTTTAAGAACTCTAGATACCTAGCCTATGCCAGCCTAACCTAGTTCTTCAGAACCTTAGATAAAGATCCTTGCACTCTAGATCTTGAGGTGAGAATTCTACCTATCTATGACATTTCTAGGTATGGAAGACTCCAGGTGAGAATTCCAGCTAAATGGGACTCTGGGTCAAAATTTTATGTAGGACCCCTAGGTGAGGATTCTAGTGTCTAACACTTTAGGTGTAAATTCTAATCATCTGAGGATCTAGGTAAGAATTCTAGAGTATGTGAGATTCCATGTTAGAATTCTAAATGTCTAACAACTTAGATGAGAGCCCTAGTTACCTAGGACTCCAGGTGAAAATACTAGATGCTTAACACATTAGGTGAGAATGCTAGGCTATCTAGATCTTTAGGTAAGAATTCTTGTTATCTAGGACTTTAGGTGATAATTCTAACCGTACACGACTGTAGGTTGACATCTAGTTACGAGGATTGTACGTGAGAATTCTAGATGTTTAACACTTAAGCTAAGAGCTCTAGTTATCTAAGGCTTTAGGTAAGAATTCTAGCCATCTAGGATACAGGAGGGTTATTCTAGATTTCTAACACTTTCTGTGAGAATTTTGGTCATCGGGTACTCTAGGTATGAATTCTAGCTATCTAGGACTAGGAGTGCGAGTTCTAGTTATCAAGAACTCTCGGCGAAAATTCTAGGTGTTCAGAGCCTTGGGTGAGAATTCTAGCTATCTAGGACTAAGTGAGAATTCTAGATGAGCATGACCTAAGGTGAGATATCTCTTTATCAAGGATTCTACGAGAAAATTATAGCCATCCAAAACCTTACGTGAGATATCTCGTTATGTGGAACTGTAGGTGAAAGGTCTAGCTATCCAGAACCTTAAGCTAAGAGGTTTAGCTATCTAGGACTTAAGGTGAGAATTCTAGGTATATGTAGGACCTTAGGGAATAAGCCAGCCATGGTAATTTTTCTATTGCTTGATTTGCAGATCCTAAAAAAAAAATAAATATAAAAATAACCCAGTTTGCATATTTCGTTCTTAGACCATTACCTGAGATCTCATTGCTGATCAGTATGCCTAGTCAAATTCTTTCTAAAAATTCGTCAGAAACGATGACCATAGTTGATTATGTAACGTCAGTTTACAGTCATCAGTCATTTTCGAGGCACCATTTTAGTTTTTCCAGCACTGTATTGTTTTTATCTCGAGCTCCTTTTCCTTCTAACATCCTCTCCTGGTTGTTATGTCGCTGCCATTTCTACACACATAAGAATGTAAACATACGTTCTTGAAAAAAAATTTATTCAAATCCGCTCAGAGAGAGAGAGAGGTATGACGTTAACGATTAAAACCATTAACGTCATTACAATGTATACTAATTATTTATATCAAATGTTGTATCGTCATACTAACATTAGCCTTAATTTATAATCATTTGTTATTCATGTCGACTTTGTCATAATTATTTATTTTGAGTGTAGGAGTAATTTTTCAAATTAATCATAATACATGTGTATGTGTAGATAATATATATATATATATATCTATATATATAATATATTATATATAATATATATATAGATAAATATAAAGGCAACAAAATTAATATATTCAGTTTTTACATGTTTTTGGACTGTAAAGATACTTTGTAATTTCGGTTAGGGTCAGAATCTGTTTAAGTTTGTGACCGTGTGATATCCGATATCCTGGATTATCCCTTTTAATTTTTAACCCTTTTGATAATTAACCATCTGGTATTCCTGAGCTTGTTTGTACCTGAGGCCTTCCTCTCCGATTGTACTTTAGTAGCTCCTTGACGATGTCTTAATAAAGACGAAAGCGCTTGGATTTCTGACTGTCATTTCCCGTGGTATTCGCTTATATATATATATATATATATATATATATATATATATATATATATATATATATAATTATTTATGTACACAGACACAGACAATGTATCCAGATAATTTGTGGATGGTGGAATCCGTATTTAATTGTTAATTCACAGAATTCTAAACGAGAAAAAGAAGAATAATGTCCTGTCTTGATCTCTTGCAATTACTGTAATTTACCAAACAATTGCAAAATTACTTAATGTTGCCATCAAAATTTTTTAGGGTAGTGGTACAGTATGCAGTGTGTGTGTGTGTGTGTGTGTACAGTCCAACAATCTGAATCTGTATTTCTTAAGAAAAATGTGAACAGAAAAATAGAAATTTTCCAAGTGTAAATCATGCAAAACCTTATTTCATTCATATGGATTTTGCTTTTTCATAATTTCATCCACATTCCTGTTAGTACACTAAAGTAGAAATCATATAGATTATATACAAAGACTACAGGGAACACGTAGCTCTTTATACATATAAAATAATTAGCATATTAAAACACATGTTACCCTGAGTGCTACCAAAAAGGTATGTTTATTTATTAGATGAAGAACCATTTTCTCTAAGTGCACAACGAAAACTACTTGACTTTTCGAACTGTTTTCTTCATGCTCTGTATAAACTTATATCCTTATCTTAATTCACCTTAGTATGACTATCACCATCATTATTGCAGTATTAATTTTCTGTCCAGGATCTTGGAATTACCTTTTTAGTAATTTATTTCTGCGGACTTCGCCAACGATAATTTTTAAAATTTCTGTTTCTGCTGAATGCTATCATTTAATTTTTCTTAAATGAGTAAATCTTCTTATTCTTTTTATTCTCAGTCTTCTGCTTTATCTACCATACATAACTTTTCCGTCGGAAAAATACTTATAACAAACGCGACAAAAAAAAACATAAGTACCCACATTTCATTCAATTGTCTTCGTAGAAAAGAAAGCTTATTCTTCCCTGAGGAAGAACTCAAAGCAACGTTCATTACCTCATTATCACGTGAGGTATCTTTTTATTGCCGCGTTGTGCAAATAATGATCCCCTCCACCTACTGAATTCAACCGCACGAACCAGTTTTGACCAGTTACGCTAGGATTTTCATATCATCGACCATAACAACCGCAGGTTCACCGTATTCGTATAGAGACTATAGACTGACTGTCGAATCAACTTACTCTTTCGGTAATATAAACTAGATTTACACATATATGGGACACTTTGTTTGCATTGGTCATTTTGCTTTGAAAAGGGTATACAAAATCGCCCAAAGGATTTAACGGTCGTTAGGTGGTGGTCTTTAAAACGTAGCTTCTTTCACCGTAAAGGAAGTGGTTCCAGATGTTTACTTACCTGTTCTCGATATGTTTTGGTGTGAGTTTGCTAGTCTCATACCCTTCTCCTCCTAGGCTGCAACCTCTACATCCTGCTAAAGGGAAGAATTTAATTAGCTTCTTACGTCAATAGAGACACGTTAGAATAAACCAGAAATACCTGTTCTAGAATCGAAGCCGGGATCTCTCACTCGGCAGGGCGATCGTCCTGCAAGAAATATGATTTTGCGGCACGTATGCTGACGATTAAAAGGAATAAAAAAAAACGTCTCTAGCCTTAAATAACCTTTCATTAACTTCCTGACCAGCCTTAATCTTTCATCCTTTTACGACGTTCCAATCCACAAGGTCCAAATGCACACGATTGACGGGTTCTGCAGCAAAGTTCATGAGTGAGGACACATGTAAACCTTTCTTAAGTAAGCCTATTCACCTCTTTACAGCAGTTGATGTTTCTTCTTAGTACACAAATAAAACTCCATTAAATACGAACTTCATTTAGCCAGTGCTAAAGTTTTAAAATACAAAGGATGACAGTTGGACTAACAGCCGTTACAAATGTATGAAACATGTTATTACCGTACCGTAGAAAACGCAATATTTATCCAGATAACCACATAATAACTGTGGCTAAATATAGTCATATAATTAAAGTGTTGTACCGTAAACAGTATACTGCGTTTCTTTAAAAATAGTCATATAATTAAGGTGTTGTATCGTAAACAGTATACTGCGTGATATAGTCATCTTCGTTACGGACAGTAATCAAACACGACCCGTTTTCACGCATGTCGTGTCGTATCCCGATGTCAAGGTCTTCCACATATGGCGCAGATACCACCTCAAGATTACTTCAGGTTTGACTTTCCGTGTCCAAGTCAGGCGTCTTTCTCGCCGTTTTGGATTACATTGGCGCCCTCGCACCGAACCCCCAAATCTTCGGGGAATCTTCAACCATTCATTTCAGTGACTAAGTTTGTCGTTTGGAATTTTGCCATTTTTACTACTCAGTGAGTGGGTTGTTTCAATACCATTAGTATGAAAAAATGAACATTTCTAATCTTGGTTGAGTTTTAGTTACTGTATGTGGTCAATAAAATATCTATCTATCTATCTATCTATCTATCTATCTATCTATGGCTTCCACTTATTAAGTTATCAAATTATGTGTATATATGTATATTTTTATATATATGTACATACACATATATATATATATATATATATATATATATATATTTGTGTGTAGTTAAAAAATATTGAAAAGCTGAAGACTATAGACAAGGGAAGAATTTTCAAAAACAGAAAAAAACAAAAGAATGAAAAAATTTCGCCGGGATACACAGGTCTCCAAAATCATGGAAGATTATTATTATTATTATTATTATTATTATTATTATTATTATTATTATTATTATTATTATCAATGTGTAGTTGCGGTGGTCTGAAGTTCGAATCCCGGCTCGGCCAACGCGGAATCAGAGGAACTTATTTCTGGTGATAGGAATTCATTTCTCGATACAGTGTGGTTCGGATCCCACAATAAGCTATAGGTCCCGTTTTTAGGTGACCAATTGGTTCCTAGCCACGTAAGAATGTCTAATCCTTCGGGCTAGCCCTAGGAGAGCTGTTAATCAGCTCAGCGGTCTGGTAAAACTAAGATATACTTATAGTGCAGTTGAAGTAGAGATAGACGCGAATACGTTTTTCACAAGTTTACTATCAATCCAAAATGACACCTGACAATTTGTAATGAATCCCATGTTAAATGTACCTTGTCCTTGAAAAAGATGTTTTGGAGCGGGGTGGGGCGGGGGGAGGATCCAATGTCTTACACCAGCTGACAATCATACGACGCTCTAATTTTAGTTAAATGTCTTTTAAGATATTCAGCAACCATTGATCTGCACTCAAGAGATGAGATCGATGCCGAGAGAATAGGATCATCTGCATAAGCCATAAACTTGCTCTCAAGGCCAAACCACATTTCGTACATAATACAAAAAGTAATGGGTAAGAATAGCTATATATATATATATATATATATATATATATATATATATATATATATATAATATATTATATATATATATAATTATATATATTATATATATATATAATATATATATATATATATATATATATATATATAGTATATATGTAGATGGTGGTACTTCTTACCATTCTGTATTTCCTGTTATCTTCTGTAATGTCTTTTGAATAAACACCATATTTTTTGGAACTTGATTTTCAAGTCAATGGCCCCTGATGGTTTACCATGTAAATATGGGTTCATCTCCTGAATAATAATAATAATAATAATGAAATTATTTCACTTATATTCATCATTAATGATACGTAGTATATCATTTTTTTTTATTTAGACATTTACCAAATCAAGTAGTTTGCTTTCATATTACTGGAATAAAAATGACCTAATTGCTTTAATTTCAAGTTTTTCGGTTGTCATTTCTTCGCTTTCTACTCACGCATACACGTGAATTATTGCCATTTCCATTCATGCATGTGATAAGTGTCGCAAGTTGATTTTTAATAGCATAAATGCCATGGCCATTAAAACATATAGCAGTGTATGTACTCGTACTTCAGTACAGTACGGTACTCTAGCTTTTAAATAATATAGCCTTAGATACTTAGAATTCTCCTCTAGAGTCCTAGATTACTAGAATCCTCAGTCAGTGTCCTGAATAACTAGAATTTGCACTAACGTCTTATAGACCTAGAATCCCCAGTATAGTTAGAATTCTCACCTATAATGCTGATTCTTTATAAAGGCCAAGTTAGTCCGAATTCTCGGTAAGAATTCTAAGTAATCTAGAGCAGTCATCGAGGTCGTAGATAGCTAGAATTCTCGGTAAGAATTCCAGGTAATTTGAAGAATCTTCTAAGTCGTAACTAGGTAGAATTCTCACTAAGAATTCTAGGTAATTTGAGGAATCATCTAGGTCGTAGATAGGCAGAATTCTCACTAAGAATTCTGGGTAATCTAGAGCAATCATCGAGGACGTAGATAGCTAGAATTCTCGCTAAGATTTCTAAAGAATCCGAGGAATCACGTAGGTTCACTGGTAGGTAGAATCCTCATCTATAGCTCTGGATAACTATAATTTTCCCTTAGAATCCTTGACAACTATATTTTGCTTGTAGTAGTTTGTCAGTAGATTCAAAGAAAAAGCCGTACAAAGAATCACGCAGTGATGGGACTGGGAGATTATTATTTAGTGGTGTCATAAGCGTTTCCAAAATGTGATGAGATCGACAAGTTATGAGGGATCGTAGTTAATAAATACTACATGTGTATCTGGTAAAAAGTAACCAGTAGATTCAACGGGAAAATATATATATATATATATATATATATAT
Organism: Macrobrachium nipponense; assembly: GCF_015104395.2. Taxonomy (NCBI): domain Eukaryota; kingdom Metazoa; phylum Arthropoda; class Malacostraca; order Decapoda; family Palaemonidae; genus Macrobrachium; species Macrobrachium nipponense. The sequence continues at coordinate 31,793,798 of NC_087203.1, read as the reverse complement.
ATATATATATATATACATATATATATATATATATATATATATAATATATATATATATATATATATATATATATGTATATACTTACTATATGTGTGTATCCAAATATCTATATATTGTATTCATGCTACGCTGCAGAATTATCACAGCGGTCAAGAAACTTACGGTAGCATTTTATAGTCAATTAATAGGTCAAGGTCTCATGCCAGGGGGCTGCGTATATACACATACGAATATTCTCGTGCTTGTAGGGTGCAAGGTTGCATGGAGTACCAAGCACACCTTTCACACCTTCGCAAGTGGAAACACACCTGTACCCTCACGCAAGTACACATGCATATACACTAATTGTGTTTGCCATTGTACCTACGAAACGATGGACATACAGCCACATTCAAGGATACGACCCTGACCTAGCAACTGCTGGCACATACCAGATTTTCCTGGTTTTTTCACCCCATAAAATAGTAAATTCATATTTTCATCTTCCCTTAACGTAAATTTGATAGTTTACACCTTTATATATATATATATATATATATATATATATATATATTATATATATATATATATATATATATATATATATTTTATCAGCAAAAAATATCATCTTTGGCCGCTGATAGATATTTTACGAAAATCCCCATCAGCAGACGTAGATTCCGATTATAGGTAGTTGTTCCTTATTCATGTACGGTAATTTCAATTCTGCCATCGTCATCGGTGATGCCATATGCTCGGTTTGCGATTGATTATTATTATTAATTATTATTATTATTATTATTATTATTAGATTATTATTATTATATTATTATTATTATTATTATTATTAATATATATATATATAATATATATATATATATATTATATATATTATATATGCTAACTTATGGTCATATTGCACACAGTGTGCCTTGCAGTCTACGACGGATGGTATAAGTTAAGGCGGCTTATACTAGCATGATCATTTGGCCCAAGGGGGCCATAAGTGTGTTAAAGTGTGAAAGGGATTAGGAGCTCCGACGTGGACCTCTTAACTCTGCCATGCCAACAGAGAAGTTATGGACATCTGCAAGCAGCACTAAATGATATTGAATAAGTGTCCAGCTAGTCTTAGTTACATTACTCTCTGTCTATTCATTTCTATCTGTTTGCTTTGGGCCCTTCTTATTTTAGCTGTTTTAGCTGTCCAACTTCTTCAACTTGGCTATAGTCCATCACTACGCCCTAAATTGAGGAAAATTAATGCACCTTGATCCGAGCCTCTAATGGACGGCACGTATTGTCTCTGGGGTTTGGATTTTCCGTCTCGACCCTCTGTTTGTTACCATTTTTTTATGGAATGGACATGGTAATAGTAAAAACAAAAAAAAATTTTTCATTCCAGTTGCATCATTCACTCTCTTTTTTTCACCTAATTTTTCATTACGTTCGGTTGCTCTCTCTCTCTCTCTCTCTCTCTCTCTCTCTTTTAACGATTGAAATTTTTATTTATAAAAAAAAAACCACGCGGATATGACCATATTCGTTGGGACGCCAGACAACATAAAACAATCAGACGGTCATTTGAAGAGACTTAATACTGGGAATTCCAACATGTAGTGCTAGAGTAATTTTGAACTGTGCGATTGAAATTAATAGAGGAATATGATTTTATTAGTAGTCTCCAACAATCTCTTTTATAAACCTGAGAAGTGGAAAGAAAACATTGCATTAAAATCGTGAATATCACAAAATTTGGAAAACACCTGCATAGGCGTTAAAGACCATTGCTTATTTTTATTTTCAGTATTTTTTTATGTACAATTTTATTATTTTATAATTTATTTTTTATTTTACGGTCAGTGCATAAGGAACTTGTGTTTCTTTCAGTTTATTTGCATTTTTTTCTAGTTTTTATTACCGATTATTTAACTCAATTTACCCTCAACAAGATTTAAGAACTTCACCACAAAATAACTCTCAAGATTTTCGGTAACCTCGCAATATTTTTTGTAAGGTTTTCGCATAGAAAAATTTCTGTTATAATGATCGTCTACAGTAGAGTAGTACTAGAATTCCCTCACTGAGGAACATTTTGTATAAAGAACTTTCGAACACATCTTGACAGTCGCCCAGGAACTAATAAAACATAAAACTGAATGACATTCAATAAGAAACTGAAGGGGTACACAATATAAAACAAGTGAAAAATGCGCCGGATTTTCTTCGGCACAGTCAAGTTTTCTGTACAGCGTATATTGTTGCGCTCGTATGAGCCGCGGCCCATGAAGCTTGCAGTCACGGCCCGGTGGTGGCCTGTCCTATAACGTTGCTAGACGCATGGTTATGGCTAACATTAACCTTAAATAAAATAAGAACCAATGAGGCTAGAAGGCTTCAATTTGGTATGTTTGATAATTGCAGGGTGGATGATCAACATACCAATTTGCAGCCCTCTAACCTCAGTAGTTTTCAAGATCTGAGGGCGGACAGAAAAGTTCGGACGGACAGACAAATGGCAATCTCAGTAGTATTCTTTTACAGAAAGCTAAAACTATGATGGACAGTAACAAGAAATTACCACTTAGGGGTTTAGAGCCATCAGTGCACTTCATGCTGTGTACTGTTGGCATTACTTAAGGTTCTTTGCAGCATCCAAGCTGTAACGCTTTTTAATTTCTTTCACTGTATCTCCGTTCATATTCTCTTTCTTCCATCTTACTTTCCAACCCTCTCCTAACAATCGTTTCATAGTGCAACTGCTTTGAGGTTTTCCTCCTGTTACACCTTTCAGACCTTTTACCGTAAATCTCACTTTCAGCGCTGAGTGATCTCATAGGACCTACCCACTTGTCATATGGCTCACGTTCTATGCATTATCATTATTATTAACAAGTAATTAAAAATTATTCGACAGATAAATCAAAACCGCTTGATAAACCGAACGCTGGACTCCGAGAATAAACCAGGAAGACAAATGTGGGAGACGACTAGCACGAGTTCTGTGGTAAGATTAGCTCCAAAGTTTTGAATAAATTACGACGTGTCCTTGTGCGCTCGCTCTATCGAGGAGCAGATTGATTTCATTGACTTTTTTTCGTGCAGCTATAAAGAACAAGAAAAAATGTATGTCAGCATAAAAAAAAACCCAATTGCACTCGGTAATAGACTGACTCTGCTTTGCTCCGTAAGCGTTTCCGAAAACATCTACAGATTGGTATGAGGGTCTTCTTGTTCTAGTGGTTAACACCCTCTCCTCGTCTCCTAGAGACCCAAGATCGATCCCTGTGGGTAGGGGACAATATAGGGCATTTTTCTGCAAAAGTATGGTTTGTTGACCTCAGAAAAGAATAAGGCCACGGATAGTCAATCTACTATGGTAGGCCAAGTTTGGTTGGAAAAAGACAAAGGGCTATAGTAGATTCATATCAACCGTGCATTTGACGTCTAGGCCAGTCCCTTACGACGCTCCTGATTGGCTGTTGATAAGCCAATGACAGGGCTGTAAACTCTCAGTCTCTCGAGAGAGTTCATATAGGGCAGGACGTATGTTCCACCTCTCCTGAAAGACGTATCCCTCAGGAGAGATGGAACATTCATCCTGCCGATGTGAACTCTCTCGAGAGACAGAGTTTCCAGCCCTGTCATTGGTTTATCAACAGCCAATCAGGAGCGTCGTAAGGGACTGGCCTAGACGTCAAATGCACGGTTGATATGAATCAACTATAGCAACTTCATCCCTGAAGACATGTTAACATCGGAAAAGTCAACACCCACTTAATTTACCACCCTCTAAATGGAAAAGGCGCATTATTGATAAAGACGAATGTTTACCGAGAACTCAATGTCGAAAATGGGAGGAATTAGTTATAATTATCTGCTGCCGGGCGATAAAACTAACAGCTCTGCATATCGATCACTTTCGTTATAAAACAAAATACAAAAGTTTTGCGAGATTTCGAAAACGAAATTTTTCGCACTTTAGATTCTTAAGTAAGTTCCATATATTCATTTTGATCTTACAAACTAGAAGCAAGATCTATTCTTGAGTTAGTTCCGTGCGCTTTTTTTTTTTTTATCTTAAAAGCTATAGAAGGACGCCCAAGGCTTCCGAATAGCACTCTTATACCTCTATCCAATATTTCCTTCTTTAGTAATTGCCGACACGTCTTTTGTTAATTGTGTTGCATTAGGAAGGGCGAAGAACTGTCAGAAGATTCTATACACACAGCAATTAAGGAAAGGTTGAAGTGACGCGACGCTATAGATCTCTCACTCGATATCGATTTATTTCAAGGTTGCGTTCGTCACCTGGAAGGAGCAAGATTGAACGGAATACACTTGGTTTTCCTTTTCATTACCTTCTGTGCGAGTGAGTGAATAGACTCATTAGCTCTGTTGTATGTCGTTTACTGTGTCTCCCCTAGCAACCGTCATTTCCATAGGACTCTCTTGAGCATGAACGTCATGGGCCCTGGTTTGATGGTCAATGGTTTGAAAGGGGAACAATACCAGCCATTGGATCCTAATGCTACACGGACTTCTTCACTAAAGTGATATTAAAAGGGTCTCATGGCTGTCGCGTAAGTATTTGATATGTATTTAACCTAATGACAGTCTTACATGTTGAAGTGATAAAAAGACATTAAGCTATAATATGTCTGATTTGGGTACCGAGCGGTAATTTGATTACATAACGACTGGTTTACGTAATGGTAGTTTCGTCGTTTGTTTGCTATTACAATACCCGAGTTAAAGAGCAGCAATGCGTGAATTAACCATGTTTAAAACTTCAAAGCCTTTCTCGTAAAAAATAAATGAAATAAAACTTAAGTCACTGCAACACTTAAACTGTTTCTACCAAAATGAGGAAAAGCCTACCAGAGACTGAGTTCATTCACCCGACCCTACATCGTTCACATCAGAAGAAAATAAGTTGAACCTTTTCCCAACTTGATTACAGGCCGAGATCGCGGTCAGTGACATGGGAGAAAAACAACGGAGGCTTAATGATGATGTTTTGGCGATGAACCGCGAATAAATGACGAAAAAAAATACCTGTAAAGAAAAGCCTCCAGGAAAATAAATCAAGCAATGCAGGTGAGAAAAAGCCGCAGTAAAGGAAGGGAAGCAGACTTCTGGGAAAACTTCAAGAAACAGCTGCAAAATAAATGATTTATGACCCACGAAATCGCACTCAGTTTCCCAAATGGTCATTTCCTTCAACATGATAGAAGTATAATGGACGCTAATATGAAGCTGAAAGATTTACGAAGGAGACAGGTCGTGCCAAAAGCCAGTCAAGCACAAGACGGGAAATCCGTGAGTGAAATAATAGACAAAATGTGTCCAGTAATGATTCAAGCCAATGAAGAGGAAGGTTTCTGGCAAGATATTCACTAATCCCAGCTGCACTGAAAATATCGACGAATGAATGAATATCTGTAAAAGGGGTCAACACACTGCCAATAGCCTTTTTGAGATTACGAGTTTGAAGTTTCAAGAAGCTGTGCCTTTAAATGATTTTTAGGGGGGCGGGTGTCTAAAAAATTATGTTGTCATTTATTTCTTATGTTTCTTGACTACCGAAATTACTCTTGTTTCACCCGAAATCTTATTTTAGTACAATTACATAAGTAAAATATTCCCATTGTTTGCATATGTGTGTGGCAAGAAAGAACGTCTTCTCCTTTGGATAACTCTATGATAGAGTTTTCTAGATCGTGCAGATGGTGCTGATGATGGTGAAGATACGACGAGTAATTCCACTGATTCTGATGTAACTGCATTATACCACGTTTCTTTAGCTCTCTTTCGATTATTTCTCCTCCTCCTCCTCTTCCTCCTCCTCCTCCTCCATCATATTCTTCTTCTTCTTCCTCGTCTTCTTCTTTGTGCATAATTTGAATGCCTGTGAGCCAATGACCTCAATTCTTTGAACTCGGACATAATAGGTGCCTGGAACAGCTGCCGGTTTTCAGACTTTTTTTCTTTCTTTCTTTCTCTGCAAGCAAAGACCAACAGGACTGGCAATCTGAAATGCCTTATTCTAACCCAGACCTGAAGGCAAAGAGGGTTGGTCGTAAAAGGTTGGGGCTTAACCACGAAGGAAGCGATAGACCTTCCGGCTCTCGCGAAGATAAAAAATTATGAGAATCTGGGAAAGAGAATCAGGAAGAGAAGTCCAGAGCGATGAGGAAATGCGAAATACTCTCGAGATGGAATAAGAAAGAATTATTAAAGGAGAAGAAATGAAGAGGCAAAGCAGCTGAATATGAGGTACCTTTTCAGTAAAAGAAAACATTTAATCATACTCACCAAGGACTCTTCATTAATCAGCTTGGCAGACGAGCCGACAGGCCCTTATTAATGACTGAGAAGTAATAGTCTCTGGACATAACGATAAGCTATGAATATGGCGTCACGATGGTTGGAACGCCTCCGAAGGCCTGTAGGAACGAACAGCTCTTATTTAACCACAACACTTCCGAGCCATTGGGGCATCCTCTGAAACTAATTAAATGACCATCCTATACTGCTAGATCATCCGTTTGTTTTCGCCATTCGAACATCAATTATGGATCTGTATATAACAGAAAGCGTTTCATACTTAACAAAATAGATCGGTAGAAGTTCTGGGATTAAACCCTTATTTTTTTTAGCATTTATGTTAGATTAACGTATATATACATACATAATATATATATATATATATATATATATATAATATATATATATATATATATATATATATACATATATATATATACATGCATTAAGCTACAAATGTCCTTTAATATCCAATTAGCTCTGCCTCAGAATTAATGTATTTTCATATGCGTTAACCGAAGGGGAATTTTTTAGTTGATAGTAAATTTCGTCCTCTTGTGGTTTTGTTTGTTTGTTTGTATGGTGTTTTTACGTTGCATGGAACCAGTGGTTATTCAGCAACGGGACCAACGCTTTACATGACTTCCGAACCACGTCGAGAGTGAACTTATTCGAACCAGCGCACAGAGGAGAAATCAGGACTTCAGTGACGTTGCGAATCCACGAGAGGACGAAATTATTATAAACTAAAAAATTCCCCTTCGGTTGATATATACGAAAATATATTAATTCCGAGGCAGAGCGAATTGGATATTAAAGGACATTTGTAGCTTAATGCATGTATGAATCACGGTGATGTGATAAAAAGTTCACACAACGGTCGATAGTTGGAGCCTTGGTACATTGGAGTATGATGTGTTTATAGTAAACACACACACACACACCACATATATATAATTAATGTATGTATGTGTTTGCGTGTGAGTCCGCCTGCATACGTGTAGACTGCGTGTTAACCTCTAACTAAAAGTATTTAGAAATGAGATAGCGTGTAATATTTCCAGAGGAATATTCGCTACCCAGTATTCCTCGGAATATATTAGACGATTACGTTTAATCTGATAAAATAATGTTTGCTTACATTCGGTCGCGCGGAAACATTGGCAGAACAAATGACTTACGAATCTGCTGCATGCAAAAACATAGCGACCAGGTGCGTATGTTAATATTCAGTGATTAATGAAGGAACAGTCATTGTTGACGGTAAAAAATATTGAACATTTTATAAGAGATATTCGTTATCTAGTTCAAGGGAACTTTCTTTGAACGCGAGCAAAGTGGATGGGTAAGTGCTTGTATGTATGTGTCCCATTTACTATTTGGGTTATATTATCCAAAATACATATTTTACACGTAGTCTTAGTAGAAATCAAGATATGCTGTCATCTGTAATGTTGGTCCTGTAATATACGTCGGATAATGGTAGAAATCACTTGAAAATTGTTATACAACTAAATGTTAACTTGAAAAATTCCATTCCACTTTTATAGTGCTGTTCTACTGGATGATTCAAATTACACTTCCTACTTCTCTCTCTCTCTCTCTCTCTCTCTCTCTCTCTCTCTCTCTCTCTCTCTCTCTCTCACATGAGGCATTATAATATGAAGGGCTTATAAGCTATGCTATAATATGGGCTTGACTTATAAAAGACATTGAAGAATGCCTCTCAAAATGAAACCAAGAATAGTATAAAAGAAAAGAATTAAAGATTTGTAGCAAGTAGCATGACCAACCAGCCCCTTTGATTAAGAACTCGCCCACGAAATCCGTGAAACGATTGATGACTTGTAACCGGGTATATAAATAGAATGCAAAAAAAAAAAAAAAAAAAAAAAAAAAAATTTTTTTTGCTTTGTTAGAGAATAAAGGTAAAAAATTTTTGTTCCAATAAGTTGAAGAATCAAAGTAAGAGGATAATTTTAATTTCTCATTAATTCTGAAAGCGACATCAAGGCAAAAAATAAAATAATAGAGAGACAATTTTAACCGTATAATTTAATCAAACGAAAAATAAATGATAAAAAAAATATGCCAAGGAATGAATATAATTGTTAAAAATGCACGCCTAAAAGAACTTAGTTCAGTCACTTTAACAACTGCAGAACCACTGAAGCTCTTCTTGTGACCGAAAAGAAAATAAGACGGTCAACGATGAACCTGAAAAGCCAAACGCCTTCGCTTGTATAATCTCTGGTAGCGTCGGCACGAAAGTAGCGCACGTTATCAGGCGGTGGCATTGCGCCTTAGACTCCGCTACTAAAGGAGAGTGAAAAATAGCCGGATAATTACCATAATACGATAATGATAATCATAGTGTGTTCGCATTGCGCGTGCGCCCACGTCTGAAAGAGGGGGGGGCGGGGGCGCGGCGGTTGTTCGGCAAAACCTATTGCACGAGACGATGAAGGAAAGAGATGTTTTTATGTGAAGCAGCGTCGCAGGACTAATGGTCATTGATACAGAGTTACGTAATGAGATAGTGAGAGGAGGATTGCTTCGCTAGAAGAAAAAGAGAGACCTTACCTTACAGACCTTACAGTTACGTTTTCGTGGGTTGCCCCAGGTCCCTCCCTCAGTGTGAGGCGCTCATGTTCTACCAGAGAGTTGCTAGTACATCTTCCGGTATATTTTGCATCTTCCAATCTTGGATGGTCTGGGATGCAGTTTAGATATTTGTCGAGCTTATTCTTAAACACATCTACGCTCACTCCTGATATATTCCTCAGATGAGCTGGCAACGCATTGAATGGACGCTGCATTATCGATGCTGGTGCGTAGTGGATTAATGTCCTGTGTGCTTTCCTTATTTTTCCTGGTTATAGTTTTGGGCACTATTAATCTACCTCTGCTTGCTCTTTCTGATATTTTTAGTTCCATGATATTTTCTGTTATTCCTTCTATCTGTTTCCATGCCTGAATTATCATGTAGCGTTCTCTTCTCCTTTCTAGACTATATAATTTTAAGGATTGTAGTCTTTCCCAGTAGTCTAGGTCCTTAACTTCTTCTATTCTAGCTGTAAAGGACCTTTGTACACTCTCTATTTGTGCATATCCTTTTGATAGTGTGGGTACCATATCATAATTGCAATATTCAAGTGGACTACGAACATATGTTTTATAAAGCATAATCATGTGTTCAGCTTTTCTTGTTTTGAAGTGTCGTAACAACATTCCATTTTGCTTTACATTTTGCCAACAGAATTGCTATTTGATCATTGCATAACATGTTCCTATTCATCATCACACCAAGGTCTTTAACTGCTTCCTTATTTGTGATTGTCTCATTATTAGGTCCCCTATATGCATATACTTTCCTTCTCTGTCTCCATAATTTATTGATTCAAATTTATCAGAGTTAAATACCACCATCCTTTACCTCTGCCAATCATATACTTTGTTAAGGTCTCTTTGTAGAGCGTTCCTATCTTCATCACAAGTAATTTCTCTACTTATTCTTGTGTCATCAGCGAAACTACTCACTACCGAATCCTTAACATTACTGTCTATGTCTTCAATCATAATAACAAACAATATTGCAGCTAGCACCGTACCTTGTGGCACACCGGATATTACCTTGGTTTCATCCGATTTCTCATCGTTTGCAATAACTATCTGTTTTCTGTTGTGTAAAAATTCTTTTAACCATCTTCCTACTTTATCTACGATATTGTGTTTTCTAATTTTCTTTGCTAATATATTATGGTCTACTTTGTCAAAAGCTTTTGCAAAGTCTAGATAAACCACATCTGTTTCATTTCCGCTTTTCATATTTTTGAATATGTTCTCACGGTGGACTAACAGTTGGGTTTGTGTACTTTTTCCGGGTACGAAACCGTGTTGTCCTATATTATTAAACAAATTATTTTTTATTAAATGTTTCATAATATTTTTCTTCATTACCCTTTCATACACTTTCATAATATGTGATGTTAGAACTCACAGGCCTATAATTACTTGCCTCTAGTCTTGATCCACTTTTGAAAGTAGGGGTGATATATGCTAATTTGTGCTCATCATAATCTTGCCTGTATCACACTTTGTCTTAATAATATTGCAAGTGCTTTGCGATAGAATGAACTACTTTCTTTAACAAAATAGCAGGGACTCCATCCGGCCCTGCAGCAGCTCCATTTTTAATTTCATTAATTGCCTGCACAATATCAGCTTCATTAATTTCTATGTCAGCTAAATATTCACTATTTTCTTCCCTTACTTCTATATCATTATCTTCATTATCTATTCTAGGGGTGAATTCTCTCTTATATCGTTCTGCCAGTATGTTGCAAATTTCCTTTTTTTCATTCGTTAATCTCCCTTCAATTCTCAGAGGGCTATTTCTATTCGTTCTTTATTCATCTTCTTCGCATATGAGTATAATAGTTTGGGTTTTGCTTGATATTTAATAGGGTTTTTTTCTTCCAATTCCCGTTTTTCATTTTCTTTTGATTGTATAATCTTTTGTTCTGCATTTTCTATCTTTCTTTTTAGTTCATACTTTCCATGCATTTTTTTCTTTTGCAAGACCTTTTTTCCACTTTCTGATTTTCTGGAACAAGATCCTTCTGTCTCTTGGTATGCATGATGATGTTTACTTTTCTTCTTCGGTATATATTTTTCCACTATTTTCTCCAATATTTTATATAATATCTCCGTATTTACCCTTATGTCATCACTTACGAAAATGTTATCCCAATCTTTGTTTAAGTTCTTCATTAATTTCTGACCATTTTATATTTTTACTGTAGAAGTTGGTATTTCCCATATCCTTCCCATTTTTCATTTCTTGCTTATCTCTATTTTCACTTGCTTTGGAATGAACTGTTAATTCTATGACATTATGGTCTGAAATACTCGCATTATAAACTATTATTTCTTTAACATATTCATCTCGTTCACAAATACTAGGTCTAAAGTATTTTTCCTTTCTTGTTGGCAGGTGATTTATTTGTTGAATGTTGTATTCTAGTAGCATATCTAATAGCTTTTCAAATTGCCTCTTATCTTCTGCACTACTATTACTCTCTTTTTTATATGTATAAGTACAACCATCTCCTATTCGTTCTTTCCATTCTACGAAAGGAAAGTTGAAGTCACCAGATAGGAGAATAGTCCAGTCCTTGTGATTTCTACATATATCATCCAATTTTTCAATTATTAAGTCAAACTCTTTAGTATTAGGAGTCTATATATTACTATGTTCATCAATTTTTCTGATTCAAATTCTACCGCTATTAGTTTCACATTCTGAGTTACTATATTTCTCATATTATTTTTCCTTGTTTTTTTGTCTTTCCCATATATTGCGGTTCCCCCTTGATTCTATTTTTTCTATCTGATCTATAAGTTTGGAACCCTTTTTATTTGATCATCATTCCCAGTCCTCTTGGGAATACCAGGTTTCACTTATATTCATTATATCTATTTTCTTTCATTTTGGGTTAGTTCTTCTAAGTACTCTATTTTTCTTTTTGAGTTACTCGTAACTAAACCCTGCGCATTCATCACTATGATGGTTTGCGTGTTTTCTCCTTCATTTAATACTGGTAGTAATAAGGATTTTCCCATGTCTCTTTCCTGTTCTGGTATGTTGTTCTTTTTTTCATTCCCCAGAAATTCTGACATTAAAAAATCCAACTTTTCCATAATATTTGATCTTCCTTCATCATAATTATTCATTTTGTCTGAATCTGCAATTTTTCTCCGTTTCTGCAATATCCTCTTGCATAATAGATACAGTTATTATGCAAGAGAGAGATGGATAATTATATGTATGTATATGTGTAAGTGTACGTGCACATATATATATATATATATATATATATATATATATATATATATATATATATATATATATATATATATATATGTGTGTGTGTGTGTGTGTGTGCGTGTGTCTATATATATATATATATATATAATATATATATATATATATATATATAGATTATATATATATATATATATATATATATATATATATATATATATATATAATGTATAAAGAGAGAGAGAGCTCCATAAACGCCAAGAAGAGATATCAAACCACGATCGCGAAATACCGCTCCGAATGTCCCATCACAACACGCCCGGGGGAGCGGGGAAGGGGGGTTTCAGTATCGACTGACATTCTAAGAGGTTAAACGGGACACTTTACCCTAATTCGTCACTCATTACCCCTTGACCATGTCATTAAACATTTTAACGCTGGAATGAATCTTAAGAAGAGGTCATTAAATCCCTTCATGGTGAGGGAGAGGTGTTGATCGATCGATAATCTGAAATTTCCTTGTTACGACGAAATTTTATGACGGGGGTCAGTACTTTATTCATGGGATGAGGCTGCTAGCTCCACCCCATTTTAAGGGTGTTCAGGTGATGTATAAGCCAATGACGTACGGATTTTTTTTTCTTCTTATGTGGTTACCCATTCAAATACGACCTTCGAAAAAAAAATACTTAAGAAATAGTCCAGAATTTACGAATTTACAAATAACATCCAGTACTAATAAATTTGTTTTATTTAAAAGAATGTAAAGAACTTATGTGTAATAAACGAGCAATTACTTTTGACAAATGACGACCTCGTGCAAATTACGAAATAATTCTGATATTCAGAAAACATCTCCAAAGTTATGGTTACTCCCGGACTCTAATTTGAAATAATAACTACAAATTTGTCGTTTTTATCTTTTCGACCTTGGCACTGCGTTGTGTTCATGTTTACACAATGATTCAGATCCATTTACGTTGCTGCAATCAAATGAAGATGAAAAAGGAATGAAAATAACTGAACTCCTGAGAGTACTAATGAAAATATATCAAATTTAGAGACTATCATTATAAAGAATATTGCTGTGGTTTGCCTTAAACTGTTTCTTGCTTTCGAATTTCACACTAGAAGATGGTCTTGTTCAGAGTCGATAAGGTTATGAGTTCCAGGCGAAGTAGAATTCGGTTATCCGTAATTCCTAGCTTTCTTAGTGTGCTTTCATTATAAGTATTATGCTGTCTGGTGTGGTAATAGAAGACATTATATTAGAGCATTATATATAAATACGCAAAAGTGTTTTACGTAACACCTAGAAAATCGGTTCGTCTCATACAGATTTTAAGAAATTCCTTTAAGGATGGGTTTCATATTTGAGAAATTGACGTTAATTGTGATTATTTTGTACCATTTGTATTCTTGATAATTATTTTACTGTAAAGCAAATTACGCTCTGTCTAGTATTTACTACTTCTAGATGGACAATCTTAGACGATTATCCGGTGGACTGTGTACCCGTTCCTGAAAGTGATGTTTGTGTTAAAAATTGATAAGTGTAGTTCTGAACTGTTCTTTATTCTCTGCACCATACTTCTCTTGGAGGTGTTACGTTTTAGTCTCTCTCTCTCTCTCTCTCTCTCTCTATATATATATATATATATATATATATATATATATATATATATAATATATATACATGCATTTATAGGTTTATATGGTATGTATATTGTATATTAATATATAAGCATGCGTGTATGTATGTATATACACACATATTTATAATATATATATATAGAATATATATATATATATATATATATATATATATATATATATATATATATATATATATATATATATCTATAGTTGCAACGCATAAAATCTGCCATTCCAGGTACGTGTCATTGACATCAGAAATATCGGATATCGTGGCGCGCTCGGTTCGCGATGGTAAATGATGTGTCTTTTGGCATAACTGGTTTACTGGGTAAGCTTATGGATTTTTCTACATAAATCCTCGCTTGATTTGCGACCTCTGCGGATAGTAGGGTTTCGTAGCTTGTTATTTTTAGTATGAGAAGTCATTTTATGATGTACTAAACAGCGAGCTTGAGAAGGTATAGTTTATGGAGCGCAGGACATTTCTTGGTATTTGGTGTCAAATAATAATAATAATAATAATAAAATAATAATAATAATAATAATAATAATAGACACTACAAACCACTTAATCTGTGTTATAAGTGAGCGTTATATTAATAAGCGTAAAGTTGGGAAAAACGTTCTATCACAAGAGTTTATGCAATGTTCTAAGGGGTCCACAATGATAAGAATGTTAAAAGTTCCTGTATAATTTATAAACACTTTTTAAAAGCTTTCGAACCCTTGGGCTAAAGATGATCCCAGAGAAAGGTTCGAAAACTTTTATAGTGTTTATAAATTATACACGAACTTTTAACATTTTTATTATTGTGGACCCCTTAGAACAATAAGCGTAAAGTTAAGTTTCTCGATGTTAAATTTCAATCCATGTTCAATTGAGCTTAATAAAGAAAAAAATGCATTGGAATTAGACGCACCTCCAGTGGCGTTTGTCCAGGAAGTTGAAATTCACAGTTTTCGCGTCCACAGGCAATATATAGGTCGCAGGATATACTACTCCGATCCATCGTAACTTCGAATTCCGAATGCGCAGTTGAGCGACGCGAACCTACTCCGTATAGTAAGTTCAAAGATCCCAGTCTATCGATAATTCCCTGCTCCCGCACATTTCGTCGCTAACAGTAACACGTTTTTATGGTGCAGTAGCGAGACGAATTACGTTACCCAAATTACAGGAGAGGAGGATTATACTGATTTTCGTTGTCACGCTGATCTGTTAATAATGCTTTGGGTAATCACGTGCTCTTCAGCGATGACGTGACCTTCTCATTTAGACAGATTATTATAGAATTATTTTGAGTTATTTGGCTCATTTGTCAATTAGGTTTTTAATCCAACTCTCTCGTTTATTATAGAATTATATTAGTTTTTAGGCTATGTAATGATTTAGGTTTTATGTTTCATTCTCTCTCTCTCTCTCTCTCTCTCTCTCTCTCTCTCTCTCTCTCTCTCTCTCTCTCTTGACCCGTGCTCGCTCCCGGGTCGAGATGGGAACGGTATGGACAGAGTCAAAGTAATAGGGTCTGCTCAACTCGGCAGTGGGGGCGGAGCTAATTCTGTGACGTCAGAAGAGTAACACTACCCGAGCTTCTCCATTGAATTACTTAAAGAAGCTTTAGTTTTTATACATTTAATCCATATCGCATGTTTTTTTTTTTATAAAATCTGATAAAACCTGTAAAGAGGTCACATGCTTGATGTTTTTTAATAACCATTCAAAGTATATAGGGTCTGCCCAACTCGGCAGTGGGGGCGGAGCTAATACTGTGACGTCACAAGAGTAACACTCCCGTGTTTCTCCACTGAATTACTTAAAGAACCCTTAGTTTTTATACATTTAATCCATATCGCGTGGTGTTTTTCATAAAATCTTGATGATAAAATCTGTAGAGGTCACATGTTTGATTTTTTAAATACCCATTCTCTCATTTAGTCACCAAACCTTGTTTTATTGCACAAAATATACCAGTTTGAACACACATAGCTACTCCAGCTTTCTTCATATGTTTATTCTTTACTTATTTATTTACTTACCTATATACTGGTTTGCTGTATTCTCTTCAAGTCCATTTCTTTTAACATGACAAACTCTCTCTCTCTCTCTCTCTCTCTCTCTCTCTCTCTCTCTCTCTCTCTCTCTCTCTCTAGGTAGTAATAATATATCAAGATTTTAAATAATTCTCAAGAAATGTATTTAGTTCTGTCACTGTGTTCAGACCTCACTTTGAAAAGCAACTTTTTTATGATAAAGGTCAGAATGATAGATTAATTATATTTTCCAAATCTTATTGTGAATACTTATTGTTATGCAATAAATACAAAGAAAATATGGATACAGGCAATGTAAAAAATGTCAGTTGCATTTGCACGACTTGACCTCAAAAAAGAAAATATCAAAAATATAAGAATTACATCATATACGATATAAGGTATCAAAGGAATAAATGATGAAGAAAATGATACAGGGAACACATTTCCAGCAAATTTCTCATTAGCACTTCATATCACATAAATATACTTCCGAACACATAAGTTTACATATAACACAAACTGTATACATAAATTTGTTATTAATTATGCATGCCTCAAACGATTATAATATTTTCGAAAAAAAGTACAAAAAGTTATTCGTCAGTCTGGCTGGATGTATCTGATGACGTTTCACAAGGGACGGGGCTAGATTTCAGATCTCCCACGAACGCTTAATTTTTTATAATTGTTGCGTGCGTAGAAAATATTTTCTGTGCGCGATTATAGGTTTGAAAATAATTGTAATTGTAATGTGTCATATACAAATTGAAAGGGCATTCTTTGTAATTTTACGTGGTATATGGCAAATCGTAATAAGATGAAAAATTATGTAAGAAAAATGTGGTAAATATTTACATAAAATTTAAAAATTTTGGCCCGTCTTTGACCAAGAATTCCTCGAATATTTCTGAGAACACCTATCAGTTTTATTTATGCATTATATAGTACATTTTATCAGTTTTCTAATCCATTTTTTTAGTTTCTTTTTATCATCATCCTTAGTCAGATACGCTACGAAACGTGAATGTATGTAGGTTGACGGATGAAGTAATTGCACATTTTTGTGTGCGTAGATAATTTTTTCTGTGCGCGCTTGTTGGTTTGAAAGTAATCGTAATTGTAATGTGCTATATATCATTTGAAAGAGCATTCTTTGTACTTTAAGGTAGTATACGGCAACATGCAATAAAAGGGAAAATTATATAAAAAAAAAACGCCATCGCAAAAATAGTTATATGAAAATGTTATCGTAAATATAGTTTCATAAAGATTTGGTCCGTTTGTAACTGATGACGTTTCACAAGGGGCGGGGATACGTTTTAGTACCGCCTCGTGAGCAGACCCTATTATTTTGACTCTGGGTATGGGCGTGTTGCTTTTAAAAATACGGCAAACCTCCTTTGGACCTTTGAAGTGAATTATGTGCCTGATAGTTATTTGACTTTGGTAGATTAAATCTGACAAATGGAGGAAAGAGCATGTATAGATAGTATATATGAATAGATATGATTATACAGTACACACACACATATCTATCTATCTATCTATCTATCTATCTATCTATCTATATATATATATATATATATATATATATATATATATATATATATATTATATATATATATATATATAATATATATATATACACGTGTGTGCGTGTTTACATATTTGTCATATGAAACTACTTTTAAAGTTATTTATTTATAATTTTCTTGTTTTCGTATTTAAATTTTTTACGGCGTCAATGACCTGTGACGCCAGTTTTTTACGGCGTCCAATAAAACTCTGACGCCAGTTTAAGTAGCTATTAATCTCTCTCTCTCTCTCTCTCTCTCTCTCTCTATCTCCTCTTATATCTCTATCTCTAGGAAGATCTCCACTTGGCCTTGCATGTAAAATACCTTGCATAATTATGGGCTGATATATCCTGCTATCCTGTGATTAAAGAGGAGCTGGCTTACTGTAAAACAAAAAAAAAGAACTAATCATTTCGCAGAAAACTGAGACCATGAAAGAGTTCATCGTTCCCTCAAAATCTGCAATTAAGTTAGCGTGACAAACGGTGCTACCTTCAAGTATGGGATTTTGCTGGGGGACGGGGTGTGTGATGTCACATAATCGAAATATATTTTGCAAAAAGAAAACAAAAGGTTGAAAAAACTAAAATGTAATATTTTCTGCCGCTCATTTTGTCATGAATCTTAAACACCTGATAATTAAGACTCATTCGTTCCTCGGGCAGGTGAGGTTATTAGGGTCAACGTTGGTGATCATGAATCTCCTCCAATTATTTCCTCTGTCCTTGCTTCCTTTGACAACAACAATTTGTCGTTGCTCTTTTTCGTAAAATATAAAAAATATTGTAATCCTTAGTACGTATGGGTTTTTGGGTGCTGATGAAATATTTGGTTCATGTTAAGTCCGAATATTTTTCACACGTCCACCACTTATGCTCTGAAAGTACTTCCCATTTTTCAAGTTATCGATGATGCCCAGAGCCACATCGATCATGAATCTATCTTCTACAGTGCAATAACACGGACATGTCGTCTACGTCTAAATCTTATACGATTACAATTTGTTTTTAAAGAGCGATTTTTAGACAAACCCAGGCAAGTTCACGTGGTCCTGGATAACAGATCAAATGAATTAGATGAAAATTGGCGAGAAAGGTTAGACTGAATAGCATTGGAAGTAGACTAATAACGAACTGTCTGTAAAGTGTGCATTTTACTTTTTATGAAGTCGTCATTATTTCTTGAGATAGAGGGAGGTGTATTTGGACAGTGCTGAACAAAACAAACACGAAATTATTAATTAACACAAAGTTTTCTTAGATATGATATTAATTATTATTATTATTATTATTATTATTATTATTATTATTATTATTATTATTATTATTATTATTATTATGCAGAAGATAAACCCTATTCATATGGAACAAGCCCACAGGGCCCATTGACTTGAAATTCGAGCTTCAAAAGAATATGTGGTGTTTATTCGAAAGAAGTAACAGAAGGTAATGGAAAATACAAAAAGAGGAGATCAGTTAATAGAAAAACAGATAAATTAACAAATTGATAAATAAAAATGTTAGTACATTATTAAACTACAAGGAGAATAGTATTACTAGGATAGAAATCGCACCACATCCTCTGGGAGGCTGTTTTATGTGAAAATGATTTGAAATTTATTGTCTATTTAAAACAAAATTGTTTGTATCATTGTCAGGGAAACATTCATTCTCTACTGGTGATGTAAAAATAGTGCGCTTCAGATCAGTAGTACGAGACTAAATACTTAGCGACCTTTTTGATGTATTCCATGATGCAAGGTTTAGGGATCGTTTGGATCCTCTTGGGGGGCTTATTCAGTTGACCCAGCTGGCAATAAATACCGGAACTTAGCCGAACGTCGAAGCCAGTTTATCTAAATCGAATGCTGGTCGAGAAATCTTCCAGTTAGAATGCCGTCTCTCTGCTTGACATACTGCCCACGACATCCGATAGTATGGAAATAACGTAGACTTCGACTCATACGAAAAAAATAACTCGTGTTCGTATGTCAAAATACTATATGCATCGATACGGAATACGATAGAAATTTTCTCTTAATCACATAAAGCACTTATCGTCTTTTAACCTATTTCAAAAATTGTATATCGCGCTCAAGGCAATATGCCCTACAAAGTTTTTATAAGTGGTGATTCTTTTGTTGGTATTTAGGGTTAGAAATATCTACGAACTCAAATAACCTGTCATGTTGCTGGAAGTAAAGAACAGGACCAATTTACATGGTTTAGTTCCTAAAGTACAAACATCGGGTGCCTGACTTACTGGCAATTCTTTGTCCGGAAGAATTTGACAACTCGCTGGTATGTTTTCTATTTAGATTATAGCGTGCACAAGGACGCCCCATTTTCCTTAATAAATAAATGAATCAAAGGCAGCAAAGGACGAAATAGAGCTGAGTAACATTACTTCTTGAATTCCAGTGCTACAGTTGAAGAATGTTGAAACTTATTTTGGTTGTATGTGGATGTCTCGAAGTGCATGATTGAACATGAATTATCTGGATACGTGTGGTGGGGCAAACCTCGTTTTCCGTATTTATCAACTGCTTCAAAAAACCCAATTGTACCTTGAAAGCAATGAAGGCATTAACAATTTGAGTGCACTGATATCGTCGGGGGACATCATTCTTCATAAGATAAACAGGGTATTCGACAGTTAGGCAAAATTCAAAACCAGTGTCATTTTTTATCATAACATAATATCAAGTTCAATCTTCCAGATCGTGTTTATGAAGTTCTTTGTGTAATACCAATGTATTAGTATTTTGAAGTCAAGCGTAAAAGAAATAGAAATTTTAATCATATGAATTCGAGAATTTTCTTTCTTAACACTCTCATGGGTAATATATGACTTTCCCGGTCGTTATTGTCTCTTCATGTTCAGTCTAATTCCGAAAATCACCAAATTATACTGAATTGGACCTGAGGCCAGGCTGACATTTCAAAGAAGTTCCACACACATCGGTAACCTTATTTCCTCACGGATCCGCTTTGCTAAAATGGGACATGGATTTGGTCCAGGATCTAGATCCTGAGTTTGCTCGTTTCCGGTTTTAGCTCAAAACGTCACAAGACTTTTTCTTCAACTTTTTGCTCAATGGTGACGTCAGACATTCCACCTGAAATCCGATTCGGTAGTCCCAAGTTCGATTCCCCGCTCTGCCAACGTGGAATCAGAGGAAGTTGTTTCTGGTGATTAGGAATTAATTTCTCGATATAATGTGGTTCGGAACCCACAGTAAGCTGTAGGTCCCGTTGTTAGGTAACCAACCGGTTCCTAGCAACGTGAAAATATCTAATCCTTCGGGGCAGCCTTAGGAGAGCTGTTAATCAGCTCAGTATTCTGGTTAAACTAAGATATAATTAACTTTTTTCTACCTGAAATGTAAAAATCCACCTTGTCTTGTAGGCGTACTTGAACTGAATATCGCACCTGGATTCAGGCTTACCCTAAATTATCACTTCGTTACAACAGGCGTTTTTTTACCAATAAAAATGTCACAGATACGTACAAAATAGTTCGTCACATGCCTGATTTCGTAATAAAAAAATTCGTTACAAACCTACAAACTTAAGTTCATTTATTTGAAATCGGACCGGGGATTTTACTTTCATTCGGTATAAGCCTGAATATTAAGGGAAATGAAGTGTTTTTGCACGTCATAAGAACATATCTCAGACCTTTAACAGTAGCAAAGGCGGTACAAAGAAAAGGAACGATAGAAGATAAAAAAGAATTGTAAATTTTATGGCATCTCAGCTACTATTGAATTCACGTCGATCTTTTCGTTCACAAATTGCTAACATGGCCTGACTGAATTCACTTCAAAAACTTGTTATGAATGACTACGGCTTCAAAGCGGTCTTGCGCCTTGATAGATGACGCCTCCTAAGAAATTGATCTAATATCTACACTACGAAAGCACGAGGGTATTTTTTGTTCTTACTCTCCCTTTCCATCTCCGGAGCTTTTCTCTCGTTTTTACTCATTATTGACTGTTCATGTTACTTTTGTTAGTCACCGCCAACATCTCGGCATTTTTATGTTCTTGAAAACTATTAATGAACGTCCTTATCGATATCCGTTTAATAATGGTATGATATGCATAGGATATAACTACAAATATGTAATACCAATACATAATACATAGTGTGTGTGAGAGAGAGAGAGAGAGAGAGAGAGCAATCGCGACTGATCAACCACCAGATCCCCATAACTCATGACTTGGCTCCAAAGAGGTATACCGGGATATAACGAAGCGTGCGTATACCACGCCGGTGTGCTCAGGAATCGAACCTGGGTCCAATCTCAAGTGAGATGAACGTTCTATTCCCACTCGCATTCAAAGGCAGATATATTTA
>NC_087203.1:31759531-31764531 GCF_015104395.2 Macrobrachium nipponense | reverse complement strand
GAAAATAGAAATAAGAAGAATATGGGATATGCCAGTGGAAATCGTACCCATAATCATAGGAGCACTAGGCACGATCCCAAGATCCCTGAAAAGGAATCTAGAAAAAACTAGAGGCTGAAGTAGCTCCAGGACTCATGCAGAAGAGTGTGATCCTAGAAACGGCGCACATAGTAAGAAAAGTGATGGACTCCTAAGGAGGCAGGATGCAACCCGGAACCCCACACTATAAATACCACCCAGTCGAATTGGAGGACTGTGATAAGAGTCAAAAAAAAAAAATAATAATATTATTATTATTATTATTATTATTATTATTATTATTATTATTATTATTATTATTATTATTATTATTGTTAATAATAATAATAAATAATAATAATAATAATAATAATAATAATAATGAATAATAATAATAATAATAATAACTAATAATAATAATAACAATAACTAAATCAAAATCAAGAAGATGGACTGAATTAGAAAAAATAATGTTTGAATACGTGTTGAAGTATTGGTGCCAAAAAACTGACACTCCAGCAAAAAAAAAAAAAAAGAATGATTTTGAGATGTGGTCCGATATTCTTTAGCAAGTGCTCAGTAATAAAGCCGATTTCTTGGTCATAATGCAAGTGCCTTTAAAGAGTGTTCGTGCGTGCGTTCGTGCTACTTATTCCAGTCTCTCATTCTCTTTCATGTTCAAGAATAATTATGAGTGTTCATTTCTCAAAATGCAAAAGCATCTATTTAAGCAATTCGTAGTCTTGACTCAGTACTTGTGTCAGAGCGCGTGCGAGCTTTGAAAAAGGCATATGTGGAAAGGTTGAAATTATGGGATATTGTAAGGAATTCCGAGTTAATTAAATCGCTTGAAAAATACGAAATCTTGCTTCATGTTTACACATACCCACCGAGTTCCGTGCGACTTCTGATAGTTCAGGATCAAGTGCGCGTGATTCTGTGTTGAATGTGTGTGTGTGTGTGTGTGTGTTTGAGTGTTTGTGTGTGTGTTTGAGTGTGTATGTGTGTTTGTGCATTTGTGCGTGCGTGCGTGTATATGTGTGTATGTGTGTGTTTGACTGTGTGTGTACGCTCGTGAAAACCATGCCATTCTTATCACTGTTATTTCAGAATTATAAATTCTTGCCTAAGAATTTTGGTAACTCTCCAGTCACTCTCCAGGCACCTAAAACCTTGCCTGAAAAAATACCTAGAGAGAGAGAGAGAGAGAGAGAGAGAGACTACTCTGTAATGATCAGTTCAACATATATTTTTGAAAAAGTAGATATTGTCACATCATTATCATTATTTCATTCTTTGAGAAAATTAAAAACTCTTGCCCAAGTAAGTTACCAAAAAAGTGCTTTGCGGAAATGTGTGCAGAGTAACGGTAATCAGTTTGTAAACAACTTAAAAGGGAGCCAATATTTTGAACACTGCTATGTCATTTATTAATGGGACATCATTTTATCACCAAAGCATTTTGCTACTTCAGTCAGTTTTGTTCATTTAGAGCATTACTCTCATATATGACTGATGACTTTGTGTAGGTAACTTAAAATCAAACGTGTAGGACATTTATGTAGGAAGAGAGAAAGCAATGCATCTGGGAGATTTAAGGACGTAAATATGAACCTTGAATATTGTTTACAGTGCACCGCACAAGGCATAATGCAATTTCTCACCTACTGGTATAAGTTTATTGATAATCAAAAGCCTTTTTAAGGGCGGGGCTAATCATTGACTTAGCCTGTATATATATATATATATATATATATATATATATATATATATATATATATATATATATATATATATATATATATATATATATCAATATATTTATGCGTGTGTGCGAGTGTGCAATTTCTGCACGTGTGCACCTATATTATGCTACAAGTTTAATACTTTTCCTTTATTAATCACAAGAGAAAAAAAAAGTGTCGATCATGCAGGACATTATTTATAAAAAAAAGAAAAAAAAAAGCCTCATAATTTTCGGCCTTTTAGCCCAGTTCCCTCACTTAATTGTATGTGCGGCTTTATAGTCCTATAACCTCATTCCAGGCGAGTGGCCGGCTTGTAATATATCATCATGAATCGGGCTGAAGGTATTTATAGCGTTACTAGAAGCCGTCACCGAAAGGCGGTTTCCTTGGCAATGCCTTCCTTTGATATGTACGGTTATATATGCGTATGTGTATTATATATATATATATATATATATATATATATATATATATATATATATATATATATATATATAGTATATATATATATATATATATGATATATATAGAAGAATATATGTATATACACAACTAATTATATATAACTTTGTGGCTATATAATATATATATATATATATATATATATATATATATATATATATATATATATATATATATATACATATATGTGTGTGTGTGTGTGTGTGTATGTATGTATGTATGTATACATACATACATACTGTATGTATGTATGAAGTCTTGACCATTTATTGATTGGTATCAGTTAAAATGACAAAAAAGAAAAAATATTTTTTTATTAACGTCGTTTCTGTTATCTTCATTATCATCATTATATTTTTAAATATGTGCCTTCCTGGAAAAAGTAGTTCTATAAGCTTTGGCTGCGATCCGCAACAGTTGACTAACAAGTAAAGGTATGTAATTCATTCTCCAGGGCAACAAGGACACAAAGGATTTCACAATGGATTTTTCAGGAAACCAGTTCAAGATGAAAAGCCCCACTTACCCCCTTCTCGGCATTCCCTTCTTACCGCCACCCACACATTGGATCGATTCCGGATCTTCCTGGTGAATCAAGGCTGTTCATTATGACTCATTGGGCTATTATTATAATGATAATTATTAATCATTTGAATTGTTAGCATTTAGACACAATAATGCGTTCACAAATATTACTCCCCAAATATGGTTTAATATCAGATTCATTATACCTTGGGAATGCTTTACGCCGCGGGTATTTTATAAATGATAAGTATTTCGTTACCAGAGGGATACAAACTGTTGCTTGGCTCAGAATATGTACGGTGGTTTTGACTGCTGAGCCATCAAGATGGCACAGTGGTCAAAGTCACTGTGCATCATTTTTTCTAAACAGGCAATGGTTCGAATCCTGTCCGATGATGAAGCACCTACAAATTATTATTCTACGTGGGTGTAAGTTATTCCCGAGGCCTATTTGACTGGATTTTAAAGGATATTTGTGGCTCAATATTTGTGAAACTGTTCAGACCTTTGGAAAATTGTGTAATATAAATATTTTTTTCATTTGTAATTTATCATATGGCTTTAGTTTTCATTTTCATTAAGTGAGAGACTTGAATTTATGGCATTCTTGATTCTTTAAAAAAAATTATTAGGTATTTTTTCTCCGTAGTCCAGTGTAACAATTTCGAAGTCTGAAACTTTGCAGGTAGAAAGATAGATAAAATAGATAGAAACTTTTTTTCTAGTATCAGCATATGTCTACAATAGGTGAAAGAGGATAGTATTTACTTGAAAAGATATGTCTGTAGCGGTATACTGCTGACGAAGAAATTGACTGGAAACATGCCCAGGTACGTAAAACAAACACAGGTATTCAGGTGCCCATTAATAATTCAGTGTCAAGATAAGGTAAACACATTTATGGACGTCATAATGTGATGATTGCTTAATGCTCTGCAAATAGTCAGACCAGCGCAAATGCAGAGTGAATTAAGTCTGTGCTATAATTCCACGTCAATGTTAAGTTTCTTAGATATAATTCTAGAATATTTTCGAGAAATCTGTAATTTATATATAGCATTGTAAAAAAGCGAAGAATACGATAACACATTTATATACAAATACATAATTTGTTATCGTATCCTAAGCTTTATTACACTGCTATAAATAAATTACAGATTTCTCGAAAATATCCTAGAATTATATCTAAGAAACTTAACATTGGTCTGGATTTAAAACACAAGACATAAATCAATTTGCATTTGTGCTGGTCTGACCATTATGGCGTCGGTAAATGTGTTTGCCTTTCTTCACAATGAATTGTTGAGGGGTACCTGAATGCATGTTTTTGTTCTACGCACCGGGGAATGTTTTCTGTCAATTTCCCCGTCAGCAGTATATATATATTATGTATATATAAAGGCAAAAGCCACGAGGGAAAGTGAAACAATGGGGTAACGCCTCAAAGCCTTTCGACTCTAAATAGGCCTTTCAGCGTAACTGTTGTTTCACTTTCCTTCGTGGGCTTTTGTCTTTATTTAAATATTCATCACGTTCCAGATTTTCGTGATTCAGTTATACACACACACATAGCAAACTTATATATACTATATATATATATTATATATATATATATATATATATATATATATATATATATATATATATAAACAAAGGCTGTGTGATTATGTGCGTCCGTCTGCAGTAGATAAGACATATATACGACTTTGCTTCTGGGAAAGGAATGGTTCCAGACGGGGTCAACCTTATGGTTCTGAGGAAGTGTCTCGCAATGCTTCCTTTCTATACCCTTCTCTAGCAAGGCTGCCACACGCCGCACCCGACTAATTGCCGGGTACATAATTCACGTGTTTATGAGTGTTTAGGAAAATAGCTCGGTTTATAATCCTACGACGTAATAGCGCGGAATGAGTTAGCCATTATAAGGAAATGCTGCGTCCACACGGGGCATTTGACTGCACACTAATATGTTTAGATACTCTTTTGACTGGAATCCGTGGAATTGAATTCAGGGAAAGGAATGAAGAAACTATCATTCATTCCAAGCCAGGTTACGTACCTGAGGACGAGAGTCCAAAGAGTCTTTCGTGGAAAGATGTGGTTCGGGAGTGAGTTGTGAGTAACATTTCCCATAACCTCAGTTACTGGAACCTGAAGCTGATGCCATTTCAGCGCAGTTCTCCGAATAACAAGAGTGATCTGATGATGAGTGTTATACCGATGGGAAGAGAATTATACGATGCCACG
>NC_087203.1:31754531-31757031 GCF_015104395.2 Macrobrachium nipponense | reverse complement strand
CCCGATTCTAGTGGGTCAGCCCATCCTACCACTTTCACCGAACGAAATATTTAGTTCACATTCTGAACAGGGAAGTTTCGTTAAACACCAACTTGTTTGTGGATTTCGTTGTGCTATTTTTATTATATAGAGAAGTCGCTTAACTAGTGTTTATTATAAATTAAAGACTATATTCCCTGTGTTCGCAGAATGATTTGACTCCTAAAATATTTCGGTGAAACGTGGTAGAGGGCTGCCCACTAGAAATCGCGGGGAACACAAAGAAAAAGCTTACCCCAGTTTACATGCGTGGAAAACAATGTATTAGTTAGTCACGTCTTATTAAGCATCGATCAACCGCATAAATTGGTTAAGGGAAAATTCTGAAGTAACTTTTCAAAAAGTAAAGAAAGTTGGTATTAGAAGGGCCTAGTGGAGGGTGCGGCGATAGACAGTTGGTTTTTCCATGGCAAGGTCAATAAAAAAAAAAAAAAAAATTTTTCTTTCACAGACCAAAGGAAGATAAAGTTCACCAACAACCTTATTTCCAAGAAATATATTAAAGGCTGTTTAAGAATAAAGAACATACTGGAGAGGTTTTGTCTCTTTATCCACCAATCTGATGCTGCGGTTGCCTCCTCTTTCTTTCCCTTCCCAGGTTCACTAACTCTGGTTAACTTCCAGTAACCGATGCTTGCCGGAGCCTATGCCTGTTGACGAGGACCATCAGAAACGACCGCACTGGGCCAAGGACCAATTCGACGTTCCAGACGACTGGCGGGCGGTTTTCATCAGAAAACGACGGCATTAGCCTGATTTGATACTGGACGCACCGGTTCCATTTGTTTTAATAACAAGTCACTTAATTTTTTGACTCCCTGCTTTGTTTAACTTTCGCTGTAAAGACATATCAACGTGTTTCAGATTGATAAGGGAACCGCGGACAGATTCCCCGAAAGCTATCTTTTTCTGTTTTAAAAACTTAAATATATGTACATTTACATAACTGGTGGATTTGTTTGTTTCTCCATTATTATTATTATTATATTAGGTAAGTAGTAGTAGTAGTAGTAGTAGTAGAACGGTAGTAGTAGTAAGTAGTAAGTAGTAGTTAGGTCTAAATCACCCACTTAACCGTAATTTTCTGGACCAAGAACAAGAATAAACAACTGGAGCAAGATGCAAAGTTTAGAGAAGTTGGGAACGCTAAACCGAAAAAAAGGGCAAATGAAAAACAAAGGAACAGATCTAAGAAATGCAGAAAGGGACCCACGGCAGCGAAACGTTTCGTTAGTGCCTACAAGGGCTCCATGTTTAAAGTGCACTGTAGAACAGAGACCACGTTCGTAAATAAAAGCTGGCTTGTTAAACGGCATTGACTTGTTTGGGCACCCATACACAGAGCAGTGAGGGCTCGCCGGAGTTAGGTACCGGTAATTGTAAATGTTACCTTTTTAGGTACCATTTTTTTCATAAAACCCGTCAACCTAATATTCTCCATGCTAGTTTTTCGGTTTATTATAG
This sequence comes from Macrobrachium nipponense, assembly GCF_015104395.2. NCBI lineage: Eukaryota > Metazoa > Arthropoda > Malacostraca > Decapoda > Palaemonidae > Macrobrachium > Macrobrachium nipponense. The sequence goes on along the minus strand of NC_087203.1, from coordinate 31,755,528 downwards.
TATTTGTTATTCTTTACACACACACACAACACACACCACACACCATATATATATATACTTATTATATATTATTATATATATATATATATATAATATATTATAATATAATATAATATCAATGGAGGGATTCCCACAGTAATATCCTTTGGTTATCTAGATTATAATAATATTTATGGAACATATATTTATATCAGATTAAACAAGGATATTTACTGTGGATCCCTCTATTGATTTCTTAGAACACCGATAACAAGTGTTTTTTATATTGCATATATATATATACAATATATTAATCTATATATTATAATATATGAATATACATACATACATACATATAGATATGAGTCCTGATCAACCTATTATTTAACTAAAAATTCCTCTTCAGTTAACATATATTGAAAATATGGTTTAATTGCTGAGGTTGAAACGCGAATTAGATATTAAAGGATATTTGTAGCTTACATAACGTATATAGATAGATATAATATATATAATATATATATAATATATATATATATATATATATATCAGCCTACAAATGTCCTTTAATATCTAATTCACCCTCTACCTCGGAAGTTAATAATATTTTCCATAAATGCTTAAACCGAAGGGGAATTTTATTAGGCGATAATAAAGAATTGTCGGCGCCCAGGCACGAACCTAGCACAACCATAACAAAGTCCATGGAACGATCAGTGAAGCTTTTTTACCTCCCACATTCCACCACTGGAACGTTTCCTGGGGATTTTGTATGGTGTCCCTAGATTCGCGCCTGGGCGCCGACAATTCTATTTATCGCCTAATAACAATTCCCCTTCGGTTTTAAGCATATATAAAAATATAATTAAGTTCCGAGGTAGAGTGAATTAGAATATTAAAGGACAATTTGTAGCTACTTCGATGTATGTATATGGTAATCCCGGTAATGTCTTATTGACTTATATTAATATATATATTTATATATTATAATTTATATATATATATAATATATATATAT
>NC_087203.1:31704531-31749531 GCF_015104395.2 Macrobrachium nipponense | reverse complement strand
TCTTCTTCATTATCCTATAAGAGCACTCTCTCTCTCTCTCTCTCTCTCTCTCTCTCTCTCTCTCTCTCTCTCTCTCTCTCTCTCGTCAGCAGATACAGCCAGTCATGAAGAGTGACGTAACGCGCGAAGCGAATCGTCGTTAGTCAAAATCGAAGCATAAGAAGCGATGGCATGTCTCCAGGTCTTTGGAATGTGTTACTTCATTGGGGTTTTGTTGGGGTTATATTGACGAACCTCATTCTATCTATCTTCCTTTTGGGGTTTTGTTGGGGTTATATTGACGAACCTCATTCTATCTATCTTCCTGGGTGTTGTAACCTTCGTCAAAGAGGCCATGCTATTTGGTTCCGTTCGCTCGTTTCTCTGTTTGTTTGCTCATTTTCAGATTGATGTGCATGCGTATGCTTTTCTTACGTTATGCTAGCGTGTTATGTTAGCCTGCGAGCCCATTCTTTCATTATTATTCATGTACTAATACATTTCTGTCCCTTTGTCTCTTCTTACTTATTCCTAATGAACACCGCCTTCTTTGAAAGTTAAAATTCCATGTCAAAGGCTCTTTGGGCTTGTTTCATATGAATAGGTTTCATCTCCTGAATAATAATAATAATAATAATAATAATAATAATAATAATAATAATAATAATAATAATAAGAAGAAGAAGAAGAAGAAGAAGAAGAAGAAGAAGAAGAAGAAGAAGAAGGAAGGGAAAAAATGGATAAGCATCAAGATCTGAAAATAGAAATAAGAAGAACATAGAGCAAGTCAGTGGAAATTGTACCCATAATCATAGAAACACTAGGTACGATCCCAAGGTCCCTGAAAAGGAATCTGGTAAAACTAGAGGCTGAAGTATCTCCAGGACTCATGCAGAAGGGTGTTCTCCCAGAAACAGCGCACATAGTAAGAAAAGTGATGGACTCCTAAGGAGGCAGGATGCAACCCGGAACCCCTCACTATAAGTACCACCCAGTAGAATTGGAGGACTGTGATAGACAAAAAGAAAAATAATAATAATAATAAAAACAATAATAATAATAATAATATGCACATTTTTCTCGTGGATTTTTACGAAAACTTGGACGAAGGTCCTTTCCGTCTCTGGAAACAAGTGATTAGAATTTGGCAGAGTTAAGAATGCAACTTTCGGAGAAAGAGCTATAGAAAAGTTGATGGATCTGCCTTGGTGGAGGTTTGCTGTTCTCTGAACGCTTTTGTCAGGTAATATAGTAGTGTGCAGTCACAGACGCTGGTGCTGCTGGGTAAACTCTATGTCATTCCCTGCTTCTTTTCCTGCTTCGGTGTTCCTTGCGTCTCTTTCCAGTAAATTCTCATATCTGGTCACGGAATAGAAAATTATAAAGCAGAAGGCAATTATTCAAATCAGACCAGAAGAAGAAGAAGAAGAAGAAGAAGATGATGATGATGATGATGATGATGATGATGATGATGATGATGATGATGATGATGATGATGATGATGATGATAATAATGAGGGCCTCGTGAATTCTCTTGTCACATTCCTGCCATTAAAATGGCTCGGTCAAAGAAGAAAGGTATTGCGAAGAGGGAATAGGATTATCCTTTTTTAAAAAAAGGAGAAAATCGATAAATTAAAACTATTACTTCTTGTCTCAGGGCTCCAGAGTGTCCTTATAAGAATTTTATTCGGAGGAACCAAGGTGCCGAGTTAAAATTGATAAGTGACGTGACTGACACAGTTGTCCTTTGAATGAAGTTTTCCTTCGAGATTCCAGTGGTTCCAGTCATCGCTCGAAGGGAATGTTTGTGTCCTACAGTTATCAGAAAATTGATTTTGTCACTCGAGTAGGTTACCTTATCACACATACGTACATACGAACGTACACATATGCATCACGCAACCTTAAAGAATACTAAACCTTCACGCAACTCTCGATTCCTATATTTTTGCTTTTTCTTACTCAATCTCTGCTCTTGGGCGCCGAGCCCCCCTCCCCCCCCAACCCAACCCGACACCCACAGACCCCTAACCCTCCTGGAATCTTGACCTCTTTATTCCATTGCTGTTTCGCGGAGAATTACTACATATATTGGAGCCATTTTGTTTCTTTATCAGTTTCGTATCTGAGCTCACGAGAGCGTGTGGTGCTGCCTGGAATTTGTTAGTCATCGGTCAGCTGTTGATTGCTGATATATTATGGATGAATGCTCCTTTCTTCCTTTTTTCTGTCAAAAGATATATATAGATGTACGTATGTGCGTGTGCATGTATGTATGTAGTAGTAGGTATATATATATATATATATATATATATATATATATATATTTGTTTATATGGAAATATGTATATATATATATATACGTATGTATATATATATATATATATATATATATATATATATATATATATATATATACACACTCGAAATTACAGCCAAAACATACGTGATACCTATCACAGTCTCATGAACTCAGACAAGAACAGTTACAAAAACTATTCGACGAAACTCAGCCACTTCACAATTCCGGGACTTCCGGTGTCCTTCCATCGAGGTTTGCCCTATTGCGGAGTGACACATGTAAGTGGCACTTCGACACCACCGAACCTCCGGGCTCCGCCTCAAGGTCACTCCCGAATATCAATATCAAGCGCCGCTGCTTCTTCTATACTGGCCTCGTCGGGCGCGGAGACTAGGAAGTAAAGGTGAATCAGATCAATCTGTATTCTGTATGTCTTGCTGACACTGACAGGCTCTTTTCCGAATCGGTGACTATACTTTTCTGAAAACGCATTGTCACTACGTCCATTTTTTGTCCCTTCAAACAGAGTATGTCTGTCACGCTTACTCTGTCATCGTAACTCGTCCTGCAAGGTTAAAAAATGACAGTTGAGCTGTTCGACGGGTCTTTTCCGAATCGGTGATTATTTTTGTTTGAAACGTATTGTCACTGCGTCCATTTTTTTTATCCTTTAAAACATAGTCTGTCTGTCTGTCAGTGTGTCTGTCTGGCTTACTTTGTCATTATAACTTTGTCATCGTAGAGCGTTAAAGGATTGCAGTTGAACTGTTCGACAGGTCTTTTCCGAATGGGTGATCATTCTTGGTTTGCAAACGTTTAGGAACTACTTCCATTTTTTGCCCCATAAAACAGACTCTGTCTGTCAGTGTCTGTCACGTTTCCTTTGTCATCTTAACTTATCCTACAGGGTTAAAGGATTATAGTTGAATTGGCCGACAGGTATCCTTAAGTGTGTTCAAAATTACCGTGTTTTTTAACCTTGGCAAAAGAGCCAATAGTGTATTCTTCGGCAATTCATCAATCAGAATGCTTTTAGAGAGAGGTTGGCTGGCTGGAATCCGATATGGGATATTTATTGCTTCAGCGATACTCTTAGAATACTTATTTTTTTATATCCTGATTCCTTTGCCTTTTCAACAGGCAGGGCATTCTTATTTTAAATCTTACACTCACTGCTTTTTAATCTTATTCCCCGGATCTTGTGATCAGTTGATTCCCCTTCAAGTAGCTTGACGCTAGATAACTTGCAATCAATCACTCAGTCTTCTGTGAGTTGACATCCATACAGCTTCATTCCTTATTCTTTCCTGACTCTAATTAACTTCCATTTTAGAGTTTAGGACCCTCCGTTTGTTTCCTTCTACTGCCAAGCTTTGGCTCCTGTGTTTGTGACATATAATGTTTTGTTGTTTTTAATTGGGGGTTGGACCTGGGCTAAAAAACGGTATTTGGTTTCCCATATCACTGAGAATTCATCACTGTTTACCAAAAATTACCCATCAAGACGGGGTCATCCAATAAATGTTTTAACAAAGTTTCATTAAAATCCAGTCGTCCATTCTCGAGGTTCCTTGCCCACATTTGCAAACACACCCACAAGGAATGCAATAAGTGACAGGTAATGAGGGGGAATGTGAAGCATTTAACGAGTGAAGATATTTACGACACCCTTTTTTCACCACTCAAAAAACAATTATGGACCATAGATTGTACCACTCCTTACACCATAAAAATTTTATAGTCTACCAAAACAATGTAATCAATAGTTTAACGACTTAAGCAAATACTGTTCCCTCAGTTGAAATAGAAGAACTGTCACTAAAAATATCGCAGACTGAAGAGTAAACATATTTTTCTGTTTTTCTGGATCACCCTTCCTCCTTTATCAAATCTTAATCTAATTTCTGTCATGCATCTCTGTATCCCTTTCCTTACATAGCAGTGGTCAGTATACAAATAGCTGTATTAAAAGATTTAATGGATAAGACGTATTTCAAATTCATAGAGGCCAGATGCACAAGAATAAATTTGAGTGTCTTTACGAAGCAATTTAGGGAGGTCTACTTTTAACTCCCCCAGCGACGTTGAAGGTGGCTTTACATTTAGTTAGGCTTGTTAGATTATTATTTGCTTGTTAGTGGGATTATAAAGAGTTTTATATAAATATTATTATTGGTGATAGATGGTTTAAATTTAGCGAAATAGGATCCAGCCATTGACGAGAAAGGGATTTCTCTCTCTCTCTCTCTCTCTCTCTCTCTCTCTCTCTCTCTCTCTCTCTCTCTCGTGAGTGAGACGATGTCTGAAGTTAAGCTGTATCTCTGAAATTACTATTAATCAGCTCTGGCGGAGGTTTGCAATCTCAAATTGCTTCAGGTTTCTTATTTTATTACATCACATATTTTTTCCTTGAAAGATATATACATATATATATATATATATATATATATATATATATATATCATATATAGTATACATATATATATATATTATATATATATAGATATATATATATATATATATTTATATATATATATATATATATATATAAAATATATATATACGTATATACGTATAGTATATATAATATATATATATATATATATATATATATATATATATATATATATATATATATAGTATATATATATATATATATATTTATATATATATATATATATATATATACATATACAGACGCTCACGGAAAATACTCGTTGACTTCATTATTACGTAATTTTGTATTTATATATCTAGCTGTTTCATCATTGTTTGGTCATCTATTTTATCCCATTTTATTTAGTCAGAAATGAACTTTGCAACTTTGCGTTCTCGCTTTCACTTTAGTTCCGTTGACATTCAAAACAAAAACTGGAATTCAAAACAAAAACTGGAATTCAAGGCAGAAACGTTGGAATTCAAAACAAAAACTGGAATTCAAAACAAAAACTGGAATTCAAAACAGAAACTAGAATTCAAAAACAAAAAATGGAATTCAAAACAAACTGGATTAAAAAAAAAACTGAATTCAAAACAAAACTAGAATTCAAAACAAAAACTGGAATTCAAAACAAAAACTGGAATTCAAAACAAAAACTGGAATTCAAAACAAAAACTGGAATTCAAAACAAAAACTGGAATTCAAAACAAAACCTGGAATTCAAAACAAAAACTGGAAACACGCTTCCATTCACTGTCGTGTCACAGACCTACCTGGAAATCTGCAAAAAAAAATCCATTGATCGTGAACTTGAAGTACAATCCAGAATTTAAAAAGAAAATATTATTAAAACTACCAAACGAAATATTTGATGCCGCTGCCCTTGAAGCCAGCTAACGTTACACGAGAAGAGCCCATGCTGACACGGACAAAGCTTAATCTAACATTTAACACTTAAAGCGATCACATTTTGGAAAGTCCTTGAAAGTCAACTTAGTTTTTCTTTCTCATTTGAGTCGTTGGGAGTAGGGGGGGTGGGGCAATGAACATTCCCTCCTTGTAATGACGTTTTGTTTAATTTATTACGTTCGTGTTGCTTCTTGTGACTGCTCGGTTATTTCATTTGCTATAAACTGACTATGTCTTATAACCGGGGTTCTTAGCCATTAATGGTCTTTGCTTACATTCTGTTAAAGATTATGTACGACAGCCCCCAAACCTTATCCTGTCGCAACCTTTTTTCTTGGCCTGCCACAGTATTTTTCTTATTTATTGAGTTATTTATATTTTATATTGTTTTTATTAGTAATTTTATTTACTGTACAAAGCTTATTCATTCATTTTTTTCTTCATACCTTTTTACTTTGACATACTATAAGCATTGCTTTATAAGTTCGTCACCTCTCTGCTTGGTCCACAAGAATACGCATGGTATGATAATGATAATAATTTCTCACATGTTTTCAAGCACCATCGTCACAGGTATAAAGTAAAAAAAGAACTATGTACAGAGACCCCGTTCTTTAGTCACTCCAAGGTTCTGTTAATCAAACCCTTTCGTTCTGGGTTCCATCCCATGACAGCCGATATGACTTCCTGTAGTTACATACCTCCCAAAACCATAACTACACATTAGAGCAAGGAAAGATCTAGATTAATAAGAGCCAAGAGAGAACAAAATTGGAAAACGGACATTTAAATGCATGGAACCACGCGAAAAAGTAAAGACAAATTAAGGTTTTAAACGTTCAACAGCACTTAAGACACGTGGAAGAATAAACCCAGGAATGAGGACGTCTTTCGGTGGCTTTAAATTTTCACTGAAACGGCTGCGTGAAAAATGCAAGCGATTTTGAACTGGCTCAGTGCGATCTTGGTCCTAATGTGACAATCAAGGTCAGCGGAAAGGCCTTGGCCTTGCAGAACGAAAGATATAACCGCCAGAAATTGCATTCATCTCCGTATAACCAGCGTACTTTGTCTTTTGTCGCTTGCTGTGCAGATATGTAATCTGACACGCAAATCTGTGGAAGATTTTTTGTAAAACAAACTAGCTGACGAAGGCAGGAAAAAATAACGTATATTGTTTATTTAATATACATTACAAAATGCAGCAGATAGTGAAATACGACATAGACTACTAGAAACGTATCTTTATTTGAAAAAAGAAATAGAAGCGGATGATGAAAACGAATAATATTAGTGACGAAAGGAGAAAATGAGAGACGAGGGAATGGAGAATATACGAGAAAAGTCTTTAGTTGTTAGCACATAACTTTTTCCAACCTGGCTGCGACCTACCACAGACGATTAACTTTCAGGTACATTATACACATCGTAGATCTACAGAGAAAGGTGGATTTTTTAAACAAGAAGCCAGTCCTAAAATGAATTGCTATAACAATACCTCACCCTCAGAAATGCTACAGTTGTTGGGTTTACCATTTATACCGTAGAGTAATCGATTTCTCCGGCTTAACCACACTAACTGAGAGAGAGAGAGAGAGAGAGAGAGAGAGAGAGAGAGAGAGAGAGGTAAATACCCAATGACCCTACCGGTGAAAGAGGCCTTTATCTGAAATAGTGATCCATTGCCATCTCTCTCTCTCTCTCTCTCTCTCTCTATCTCTCTCTCTCTCGATCTCTCTCTCTCTCTCTCTCTCTTCAAGTCCTCCTATCGACCTTCACCCAGTCCATCAGACGACCAAATATGTGTGTTAATTACCGTATACAACTTCTTTGAATAATCTGTTCTGTGTTATTTCTGTTTCTGAATATATGTCTAATTTTCTTTTTTATTGTCTCATATGATTTTGCATGTTATGTTGATTAGTTCTTAATTTAAATCGGCGCCACAATCCTTTGAGTTTGAGTTTGTGACAAAAGCTTTTCATGCCATGTGGTCAACGATTGTTGGGATGCATTTAGTTGATAAACGCCATCTGAAAAATATGATCTTATCCTAATATGTTGCAGTTCGTGTGACCAATTCGTCCCTAGTTTGACAAACTGGCGTAATCCATTTTTCCCAATTCCGAGAAATGGGCTTCAGAGAATTCTATATCATTCAGAGCTTCTATTCATATAAGCATTTGAGGAAATTTGGTTTGAAATTGTGACTAACACAGACAACTGAAGTTTCGATATATTATAGGTGATAAAAAACTGAGACACTTTGGTTGGAAAACTCAAATATACTTAATAAGGAATGAGATACACCAGTTCGTCAAAACAAGGACGAATTTACAGCCACCAAAAGTCGTCTAGCTGATCCCGTGCAGTTTTTTGTGGAAGGTGTAACACCAAAAATCATCCAGAACCGGTACAAAAAAAATAAAAAATAAAAAAAAATAAAAAAAGTTAATCCGTTAATGTTTATATAAGGATCATAACCTCGAGAACTCATCCGGATTTCCAGGCAGCCTGTATACAGGATCTTAATCCCAAAATATGATCCGGATTCAGAGCAGTTCACGCGACTGATGACAACCTCAAAAACTCATCCAGATCCGGTACATTTAAACGACCGATCATAACCCCCTCTCTAACACACACACACACACACACACACACACACATGAATGAATAAATAAATAAATAAAAAATTCATCATTATCTGGAGCAGTTTGTGTAACATCTCGAGAGATGAATGACGACAGAATCTCCGGATCTCCCTTTCACCAAGTCTCAAAAACACAAGGTTAACCGGAACACTACGTACTGGTACTAGGGTGGCCTTGACATTATCTTCTGACGTCATTCGCCTGTAGCACAATGAAGGTCGTCGTTCTCTCGGTAAAATATCATCCGCAGATGATTTCCTCTCTCTCTATCTCTCTCTAACGAAACAGCAGATAGTGAATTACGTAAAACGGCAGTCACTTGATAGGGTACTAGATAGGTTAGTTTAAAACTGATTGCTAAGCGTTTTGTTATAAAATTACTCGCGTTTTTCTGTAGCAATTTACTAAAAACATATCGTTTTTTCTTTTTTTAACTTTTCCTGTCGAGAACATTTACGGTTTTTTGGTTCGGGTAAAATAATGCAATTTGGAATTGAACAGCATCAATATCATCATTTTTTAAAGTCCTTTAGTCCATTCCTTGGTCAGTTAAAGTTGACAGTTTTCTTGAAAGATTTCCTTTATATGTAACAAACTTGTCCAATGTCGTATTGTTTTGTTTTGTATACCCTAGCTTTTCATCAGTCACCAGTACCACCCTTATACTTATCTGTCACAGACCTCTGTTGGGCATAATAAATTAGGTCGATATCAGCCTTACCTTGACCGTTAAATGTTAGCCAAACCTTTACTATCTTCTTCTAAATTGATGACTGAACTTTTACCTGGCCGTTGTAGACACGATGTGACGTCAACACCTCTGTAGTGGCTTCCTCGGATTCAGGTGCAGCCACCAAATTGCATTACATTTTAAATTCGGATCTCACCTCGAATATTTTTTATTTTTATTTTATTTATTTATTTATTTATTTATTTTATTTATTTTATTTATTTATTTATTTAATACAAATCCATCGCTTGAAACGATCTCGAGATAACTATGGCATTGTTTGTTGCCGAAATCTGTGATGATATAGAGGTTTGTCCAATATATGGAGAGTTGCTGGTCAGAACTACCATAAATGTGCAAATAACATCACTGTCAAAAATAGATATTAAGATCGTGAATGGGGTTTTCCATTCCTTTCTTTCGCGTAGGTTCTGTAACGCAAATGTAGCTTGATAAGAAAAAAATCGATTCTGAATGAAATTCAGCTAAATGTTTTCCAATTATTAATAATAATAACAACTGAAATTCAGTTAAAACATGTCTAACATAGTAGCATTAAAAAACCATTCTGTGTTGTGTTACAATAAAATAAACCATGTAGTTTATAACCGAAAGATAGTTAAAAAAGACATAAAATCTAAATAATTGCGAAGCTTTCACGATTTTTTATGGAAAGCATCCCTTTATAACCATGAATAAATATAAATTTTTATTCGAAAACTAATTAAAATTCTACTAGTATTCCAAGAATGGTATACCAACAGAAACAAATTGCTCTTTTCTAAACCCACATAGCAGAAATCTCGATAAAGTCAATCTATTGTTGAAAACAACAATTCCCCTAAAAGCCCAGATTCGAAGGACTTTTATGTTTGTATAAAAGGTCAGATTCCGAGAAAATTCGAGACTGTGACATTTCCTTGTCTCCCGGCTCATGCTACTCTTATCCAGCAAGGAAGCTGGTCATAGCAGTGGAAGGGTGTCAGGTATTACGGTATCTATCTATTTCATTGTCCTTTAATTGCAAAATAAAAGGCCAACTTTGACCAACTTTGATGTTCGGAATTCTATTAATATTTTCCCTTTACGGTACACAAAATAATAAAGCATGTACTTGAAGATATCAAATCTTAGTATTCTCGCTTCTTCCAATATTTTGGGCTGTTCAGGTTATGCAAGGCCTGTCTTGCATAGCACATGTATTTTTCAGGCCTGAATCAGTCTTTGAAATAGCGGGTGTATTATTTCGAAGCGGGAAGTTGACTTCATCTTAGTTTTACATTGTGCTTATTCTCTCATATTTGAAATATTGCTCTCCTACATGGAGCACTTCCCTCTCTCTCTCTCTCTCTCTCTCTCTTTCCGGCGTCAATAACCTGGATGTTGTTACGCCAGTTTTAGTAACCAAAAATAAACTCTCTCTCTCTCTCTCCGGCGTCAATAACTTAGATGTTGTGACGCCAGCTTTAGTAAAATAAAATTTTTTTTTCTTCCTCCTCTAAAATCTCTCTCACCTCTCTCTCTCTCTCTTCTCTCTCTCTATCTCCGGCGTCATAACTAGATGTTTGACGCCAGATTTAGTAAAAATAAAAGAAAAATCCTATCTCTCCTCTCTCCGGTGTCAATAACCTAGATGTGACACCAGCTTTAGTAAAAACAAAAAAAAAAAAAAATTATCTCTCTCTCTCTCTCTCTCTCTCTCTCTCTCTCTCTCTCTCTCTCTCTATTAGCATTGTTTTGTGGACTGTTCTTCAGACCTTAAAAGGTGAGTTCCTCCAACAATCAGACCAGCATGTAGCACCTGACAGGATACCTCTTCCAACGTTTACTCTATAGAAACAGATTGTTCTCGGATTTTATGATTTATCGACTTATTTTCCTTCTTCTGCAAGGTTTAGAATTATCTTCCTGCTTATGTTTTCTTAGTTTTAATAACATCACCCTTCTTTCTTCCTATACCTTTTTCGCGATTTTTCCTTCCTGGGCTATAAAAGGGGAATTAGTTGCCCGTCCCATTTGACTTAACACTCATTAAGAAGATTAATTTAATACTCCAATTTTAATGTCTACGTGATTTCATAGCGTGAGTCCCAGTCGTGTTGTTTCCAAAGGTGGGCGCAGTTTTCGATGTTAGCAGTAATCTTTACCTTTTACATATACATTACCTAAATCACAACCCAGATGCCGCAGATAGCAGAAGAATTTAAAAAGTCTTCGAAACCGCTGGAACATTCATTCAAAGAGGAAACCAAATAAAAACAAAAGCGAAACCACTTTCCAACACATGTGGCAACACCGAGACTCTGCGTGTGTTGCGTGCAATACTGTAACAGCAGCCGCTGCAAGACTTCCCAGGTAGGCGCATATGATGATTGCAACATATCGTGCAGGCAAAGCTGGGGAAATCCTCGGCAGTGACTGTGCGGGCACGTGGTATAAAATGTTATGCACCAGGGAGGATTTCTTGTTTAGTAAATCTCGCCCGTGCTTCTTTGGCGAGCTCGAAGATCAGGAATGAAACAGGTGATTAGTCTTTGTCTGAGATCCTCTTTTCAAAGTAAGCTAACCATTTTCATTAAATCTTACATTGCAGCCATCGTTTCTAATCAAACGTTTGACAGTTACTAATTAATCTATCAGTGGTTTAATAAATAGTTTAATTTGAATTCACGAAAATGCAATGTATGATAAAACAGCGTGTGAAAGAGAGGGAAGGTGAAGGGGAAATGAAAGGGAGAAAGCAACGATTAGTGATAATGATTCAAAACAATCGTATATCTTTATTAGGAATTTTTTTAACTTTTAACAGGGGGGGCAAGATTATTAAAACTCTACCTAGCGGTGGCATACTAATCCATATTTCATATATTTACACTGGGACCAAAGGAGCTATGGATGACGTAATTAGCCTTTCTTTTTATTTATCTCAGTGCAATTAGTAATTTTTTTTCTTTAGTAATTTATTTCTCTACATAGATGCACTTAAATAATCATAGCAAAACAGTACGATTCTATATAAATATTACATAAAATAAAAATAGGAAAATAAAATTCTAAAACGATCTACGAATCTGTTAGATTCTGGTTAGACGAAGCGTTTGACATTTACAGCCTGATCATTCATTCGGATTTCAAACATTGGTAAATTTATATATGAAATTTTGCCAAGCGATTTATCATAACTCATGCTTCATTGCTAAAAACAAAATCTCATGCGGTGTCCATATGTTCGTTCTGTATATCAACCCTTATCTATTTCAGTCTGTAATAATAATATAATAATAATAATAATAATAATAATAATAAGATTTCAACTGTACCGTCTCTAAAGAGCAGCTACTATCATACAACGCCGACATTTCATAGCACAGTTGCACTTAAGTGTAATTCCTGGTACCCTTAAATTGTAACTGTTATAAAGGTCAAGGTCCAAAATATTGTAGGAAAAAAACCACCAACCCAAAGGAAGTTATACATCAAGTTCCATCGGATTCAGGAAAAAAATAAAATATTGCCCTTTACAAGGAACCTGTGAATTCGAAAAAAGGTCACGGTAACAAATATTCGAGAAATAATCACTCACTCCCAAGACACCTTCGTTCTAAATATCTCATAATCAAAAGAAAATGATTTTCATAAAAATAAATTTGCCCTTTCAAATAAAAGAAAGACTCAGTAGCAAACATGCAATATATTGGAGATCGTTAATTATACAACTTACAAACATACAAATGATCGTGATTCCTTAATATGGTTTCTTAATGATAAACAAACAAAAAATACTTTATCCATTAGCCATTATTAATCTGAAATTTGACCTTTAATTTGACCCGTGGCCTTGAAAATAATTGCAATTCAAACTTTCTTTTTTCTATGGAAAGTAAGCAGCAAGGTGCCCCTGCCTACCAGTTTTCATCAAATTCTGCAATAAATGGTGACGGCCATGAAAAAATGGGTATAGGTAAAAAATATTCAACTTTTGACATTTTTAGTGTGACTAATATTCGTTTTCATGAGGCACAATAACAAATATATTCTTCTGCAAAAACGATCAAGTAGCACGCATACCATGAGCTCTTATATTCGATGAAGCTACTTACTACCGTACGGTTGTTATTAAATACTAATTCTGCTTATTGCTGCAGCTGAATATGTTTTGGTGTTTCGTTACCTAATAGGTCATGAGCTTTGAATAATCCAAGAACCTAAAGGTCGCGACCTTTATTCTTCCTTCCTAATATCATGAGGATCTCCTGACCGAGACAGAGGAGGTTTATCACTACTACTTTCATCGCTTGAAGATTTCATTTTCCTCAACAACATCAAAACAAATGGTAGTTACGTCGATACAGAAGTTCGGAATCTGAAAGATGGTCTCTTGACAAGTGAACATCTCCATCTATATCTGCTAGTGATATTACATTACAATAATGTTGATATTACTGGCCCCATACCTAAGATGGATTCATCTCAGCTCATTTCAGCAGAATCTATTCAGAACTGACGAGACCTGAGCACACCACTTTTTTAAACTTGAACGCAAAATGCCTTTCTACTCTTCTTCCATTTTGAGACCAAGTACCTTAATCACTGCTGTTATTTCGAAGTTTTCTCTTCGTCTCTATCATCACCAAAGGTCCTTTGAGTATTGCGAAGAGACGGAATAAAAACAACTGGCTGTCAGCTCGGAAGATCATTCCAACGAGAAATGAATTCAAAATCTGACACGACTGACAAAACAGCGAGGAGAGCTTATGGAAGATAAGCCAGCCTCAAAGGAACGCACAACACTTCCCCTTCGGGAATCAGCTGTGCCTCGAATCCGGTGATTTCGGCATTCCCACGTCAAAGGCGGCAGATTCTCGCACTCGGAAATGTCACCGGAGCCACGTAGAGCTGAAACCGTTCCGGTGGGAGCCCGATTAATCTCGTTCCGATGCCTATTCCGTCATTTTGAAGGCACGTACAGTGTGCAGAACATTTGGTCCGTGGTTTGAGTGTACAGCCCGTTCACCTCCGGCGCCTGTGGTCTTGGTTCGAAGCCTCGGAACGAGAAGGAACCCAGTGTTGTTGCTTCCCTTTTATGCGTGCATTTGTCGACAGATGAAATATTTGAATATCAATGCCTTACATGCAGTGTGGCCGTCGAGTGGATATTTTGGCATAAATTGGCCCAGTTGCGCAACAGGCGTTTGCGGGATTTTGTCAAAAGAAAACAAACTGTTCAACATGTGGCGAACACTTATATGGGAAATCGAACACAGAATGGTGAGAGTTTTGTTTACTTATTATCTGTATTTATATCTATCTGTCTATGTCAAATGTTGATGTAAAATGCACAGACACAAAGCAAGCATAGCACAAACCAACAGTGGTTAGACTGAACAAAGATATTAAACGGTTCAAGGTAACATTAACAAACAGTGCTGGAACAGATATGAGGCAGGCTGAGCTTATCACCCTTCTGCCCCTAGCTGCAACCTCTTCCTTTCCTTTTACTGTACCTCCGTTCATAGTGCAACTGCCAGGTTTCCCTCCTCTTACACCTTTCGAACCATTTTAGCACTGGATGACATCATAGGTCCCAGCGCTTGGCCTTTGGCCTGAATTCTATACTCCCATTCCGACTGAGCTTATCCAAATCACCTGGATTTGCGTCTATCTAAAAGATTGATCGGCATTCTTGATTTTTTTTTTATTGAAAGAGCCTATCAGAGACATCTGGCGACTGAGGGAAAAAAATGAAACATTGTTTCGTCTTAATGTACAGACGTTAAGACGAAATAGACATGAAGACGAAATAAATTTGTGAATGGAAGGTAATGAGAAGTGACTTTTCCACTAGAAGAGTAGAGAAATAAGTAGAGAAATAAAGATAACGAGGCGTTGCCGCGCACGAAATCCGAACAGCGACAATTCCCCCCAGTCGACGTCAATGACACTTCGCTCTGACACAGTTTCAAATGGCAATTCAAGGAGAACTAGCATATTGATTCGAGAGGTGCGTCGGTCAAACTTAGCTGCTTAGAACGAAGGTTCGGAATAGGATAAGCTAAGGTTTGAAGCTACGTTTCTCACAACTAAAACAACGCGAATTACAGACAGCACGTTTGATATTTGTCTGTTATCAGCGCAAGCACTGGTGAAAGAGAGAGAGCCAGCCAGCCAGAGATGTACAAGTTTGCGACTGATGGTCACTTTGCGATTTAGCTCTCCCAACCCCCTTATTCCTTCCTCCGACGTCTGTTCCTTGTTTTCTAATTCCGAAATATAGAGCAAGAATATATACATTAGTTATAGAACTTACCTCTTATTTCCCGACTTAATCTAAGAGCTGCTTGCTGCAATATGCGGTGAAAGTATTTCAGTAACAATTAGTATACTGCTGGTAGTTAAAGGAGAGACTTGAGATACGTAGTAGTAGTAGGTGCTTTGGTTGCGAGTGGTCCTGACCTTGGGTTTCTGAGTGGTTTTGCCTTGACACACTCACCAAGGACTTCAGACAGCAAAACGCATCAGGTGTCACAGACTTAGGAATTATACCTGCCACTTTTGAGAAATAGAACATCGGGTCGCCAGTATTTTCTGGTCCGGTATCAAAATGGCCCAAAAGTACAACCGTAATTTAACTTGGGCATTTATAATGACAAAATGATATTTTGCTTGTCCATAGATAAGACATTTGTCAAAGCTTTCACACCCTGAAAGCATATCAAACGACATTACTTTCGTATTCTTTGCTTTCTTTGTAGTAGGTGAGTAGGTCCATTACTTTGCGTTTGTATTGAAAGACTAATGCCATTCATAGAACACAATTGGGACTGGCTGGTGATCTGAGATTTACTGGCCATTTATCACTTAGAAATTGCTTTGGAATTTCAGGTGATTCGTGTTTTATATATATATATATATATATATATATATATATATATATATATATATATATATATATATATATATATATATATATAATAGGGCGCCTGTGAGTTTAGTAAAGACAAGTTCTTGCGAATAAGATTACTACTGACTACCGTCCGTTGTATGTTGTATCAACATAATAATTTGCATGCTTGCAAATTGCTAGACTAGTTGGTGATTTCCAGTGGTTTATATGTTTGCTATCGAGGTTTTCTTTATCTAGTGTGGTTTTTATTTGGCAACAGGTAATTTTGCAGTTGTGCAAATGTTATTATACATTGCGCGATTTTAAGAAAAAAACTGCTGAATTCGTTTTAAGAAACGCAGTATAAATTTCAACTCGAATTAGATACGTTTCATTTATCAGCAAGAGATCTTTTTAAGTTACAGAGTCTTTTGTACATTCATCTATAATTTTTTGCAGATCAGGAATTAACTGTGCATTATCACTTAGAATTTAGAAAGTCCTAATGTCCTCTAACCGGCTCCATTCACTGTTAGAATGAGCCAACTCTGAATATTCTTCATGTATAGCTTAGTATGTTTCTTCTAATTTCTATTAATTAGTCAGTGCTTGATGAAGATATCATCAAATATTAGGATAAGAAAATCAGTTGTTTTTCAACAAGAAATTTTCATTTCCGGCAAGAAACGAATTGATAGACGTATCAATTACCCTTCTATAGGAAGTCTGTTATGCCGTTATGGTTCACTGAGCCCATGCAGATTCTCACGGCGATGTAGAACTTAGTATTTATCACTCTGTCTTCCCATAGCAATTTCAGATGATTTGTTTTGGGCAGTAAAAGCCTTCATTGTTTCTTTTCTTGATACTAGTAATGGCTGAAGGATGTAGTATTCCTTGTCGTGTTTATCGATAGGAAACCGTACTAATAAATAATGATCGTTTTCATGTTTGTAAGATGTATAATTGACGATCTCCTCTATTTTACATGTTTATTACTAAGTCTCTCTTTTATTTCACATAGCTTTCCTTTTCGGCAGCAGGAAAGTTTGCTGTTGCTAAAATATTTTCTATTTTAAAATGAAAGAAACGTTTCCAGCCAGCCTTTAAATGGGTTTCATATTTAACCTTAGATTTTTGGTTAATCTACAATAGTGTGAATGCTTTTAGTAAGCATTTGTACACGTGTCAGTTTGTGAAGATATACGAAATGCTTTTATCACAATTTCATAAAATTAAAATTCAAAAATGAATCAGATATCCGAAATGCTTTTATCAGAATTTCATAAAATTCAGATATCATAGTCAGTCACATCTAATTATTTACAAATATTTTTTATTGTATCCACCAGAAAATGCTACGTAGTGAGGCTAGTAAATATAGACATTAATAAAGTCAAACTACTCATACAATTCATTGAAAAAATACAACTATTAATCAAAATAACCTTGACGGGTACACGACATATTTTAAGACGCACATATTCCAATTAATTTTTTGTCGATGATGAAGACATAGATGGCGTTGTTCTCGAAGTCATCAGTGATGAAGAAATTCATTTTTCATGATCAATTATTCACCAGCACGTCAATCAAGCAGATGCCTGACTCTGGCGTTTGTTTACGCATGGCTACGGCTTTGCATACTGACCATTGATTGACTGCCAAGGGAATTTATCTTACTGATTTGTACCTGTTTGAGTCTTCGCGTCACGTTGAAATGCCCTTGTGTGGTTATTTCGTCAGGTCTGTCTGTCTCTCCTTCTCTCTCTCTCTCTCTCTCTCTCTCTCTCTCTCTCTTTGTTTCTTTGATTAGTAACTGCAACAAATAACTGAACTGGGATGAACCAGACGGTACATAACGTCCTTAGAATCGGGACTAGTCATGTCGACCGTTTCATTTATTGCGGTCGTATTTATTAGCTTTTTTTCCGAGAAGAGCCCGTGCTGTCATTAGCTTTGAAATACAGGCTTGTATTATAGAGCTTGTATGGGTTATAGATTATGTTTATTTATTAAGTGAATTTATTTATGGGATTTTCATAATTTAATCCTATCCTGGCCATTGCAGTCAGCCTTCAGTACCCTGGCAGACTCAGATTGGGCCATATACTGTACGTAAAACCTATGTTTCCTATATATGTTTGAAATATAATCAGCGCATATGAACAACGCTCGAATGTAGCTTCGATTTAACTGTCACAGTATCTACAATGGTTTACTCGCATCCCATGAGCAGTAACGCTGAAAAGAACTGGCCATTGTTCATTTATATTCAGTTAGCGATCCATGGTCATTCATATTTTTTATAATAATTACTTTCGTGATTATTATGCTTTCTCCCAAATTATTTCCTAAACTCGCGTGTACAGCTAGCAAGCTGTAAAGAATATAGCCTTACTGGGAGGAAAGCGTACACACACACGCGCACACACACACACATACACACAGGCGAGAACACAGGACACATCTACGTGGACTCGTAAAGACACGATCAAGTATTCAATCGAATCCCGTAGAAGCGACGTCTAATCGATCTGTCACTGCCTTAAAGTCAAAGTGTTGCAGACAAGTCGAACTTTCATTACATATTGCACTAGTCGAAGTTCCATGAATGAATTACTAAGTCTTTTTTTTTTTTTTTTTTTTTTTTTGTAAGTGAAGAGTAAAACCTAATTTACCAAGTAATGGGTGTGGTAGGATAATTGATCTCGTAATTAGAATGATTAGTATTGTAGTAACTCCTGTCTGATCGTCTTGCATCGAGATTCAAATGTCAGATATCAAACTTGTAAAAATGATACTGTTATACTACCATAGCTTGTACATTCACTTGACTACGATCAATATCATTACTTAGATTCAAATACGTTCGAGTCTTTTTACAATACTTTTTAAATGTCAGAAAGATGACTGACATGGTTTCAAAATAAAAGTATCCTCGATTCTTAATTCTAACCTGAAATTATGCCTAACAGAACTTACTCTCTCGAGAGGTGGAAGAGTAAACCTTCAGCTTTTGACATTTACTCTTCGATTCTATTTTAAGCGAGTATGATACAAATGGCAAGTATTTTCTGCTGAGAATATACTCTACAATCTTCCAATTCATTGACAAGAAAGTGGAAGATCACGGCTCCTTCAGTGCAGAAGATAAATCGTTTTTGCGAAAGTTAGACAAAACAAATACGAATTTGTCACTTACCTTATTTTTTTTTAGTAGAATTCTCAGTCGTCATTTGTTATTGTTTCGTGGGTAATTCTTCCTATAAGATGAAACTTTACCAATCTAGTATTCAAAAATACGGACGGGGATTTTCTCATTCGCTTTAATTCTCTCTCCTGCGTTTCCCCTAAGTCGAAAGTTCCACTAGCCAGTGTTGGTAACCTCCTCTGGTCATAGGTAACTCTTCATTAAATCATTTTCACACTTTAATTTCCAAAGATTCTGACGGGCGTTTTTTTTTTTCACTCATTAAATTCTTGAAAAATATGTTCCTTGCAACCTTAATACTGACGTGTGTTTTCGGCATTTTAGAATTCGAAGATTTTGACACCCTTTTTCGCAGCAGATAGTTGACAAATGTTTTCCCTTTTTTGACAGAGACTAATGATGCTGGTATTTGCATGGACAAGCAGCCATGTTCTGTCGACAAAAGAACAGGTGACAAGATGGCGATAGGTCATCCACAAGCTATTAGACATTGTTGTTATGAGGAGTAATTAACGCTGTCTAAGACACAGTAATACATAGACACCACTACCAGATTGCTATAGCTGATGCCAACGAGTCTGAAGAACGTTTCGTTATCATGCCCTGGCAGCCCACTGGTTGTTTTGACTTGTAAGTTGCCAGGGCAAGATAATGAAACTCGGATTTTTCATTGACTTTGGCTATGATTGGCCATCACTGTATAAATATCACTGTCGGCACAATGGGAAGCACTGTTTATACCAGCTTCGAGGAAAAAAAAAGAAAATGTAAATATTGCAATGTTCAAAATTAGATGCTGAATTTACGGTGTACTACACGTATTTGTAAGCAGTGTTTTTACTACACATACAATACACATGCGCGTTCCTAGATAGCTGTATGCTTACGAAGTTTGTATATAAATATACTGTATACTTGAAGATCATTGATATTTCACCAACTTTGCATGGAACATATATGTGTATATAGGACTTGCTGTATAGTTAAAAAAAACACGCTGTTTCTACGATTGACATGTAACTAGACATAACGGCAGTTATTTTAGTTTAATACTACTTTATTGCATTGCTTTTTTATTTCTAGG
Organism: Macrobrachium nipponense; assembly: GCF_015104395.2. Classification (NCBI taxonomy): domain Eukaryota; kingdom Metazoa; phylum Arthropoda; class Malacostraca; order Decapoda; family Palaemonidae; genus Macrobrachium; species Macrobrachium nipponense. The sequence continues at coordinate 31,729,333 of NC_087203.1, read as the reverse complement.
ATGGTAGAATGTGGTTGGGGGTCCGTTATCAGCAGTATTCGTTCACAATGCTGTCACGTATTATTTACATTCTAGAAATATGCGTATTATCACTCCTACGAATATAGGAACAATTTAATGTAACATTCATTGTTGATGGAACAAATGAAAAGTAAAGGTGTTGAAACCCATGAATAACATTTGAAATAACTGAAAACGCGGTGAATGTCAAAGCTACCTTAATCAAACGCCTGGAAGACAGGAGAGACATCCATGACTCACCCACTTTTCCCTTCCAGGAGTCGCTGGACTGCAGAAGGGGCGGCGGCGGCAACAACTGGTACAAAACGACGAAAACGCCGCCCACCTCCTCTGTCACGGCGCCCAACTCCTCCTCCGCCCGCAGTCATGACTCGAGCGACTCGGGCATCTACGACCTCGACGACGACTACTCCTTCGTCATCACGGAGAACTCGCCGCCGGAGTTGGTCAAGAGAGTCATCGATGACTTCACGCCCATAGAGAACATTGGTAAGGCGTCGCCCATGCAGTGGTTCTTAGCCTGGGGGGCGCGCCCCCTTTCCATGGGAGGCGCGATCCGTAGGGAAAATTTAAAATAAAAAATTCTCTAATTACATTCGTTATTCCCTTAACATGAGTCAGGAACTAATATTCAGAAGTTTATGAAAAGATGCGAAAGTATCCCCTTATAACGTTACTTTCCCGGAGTCTATTACTCTATACTCTGTTTTTTTTTCCATCTGTCCATCCGCCTGTGGTGTTTGCGCATGGCAACACTGCGTCCCGGGTTTTAAATAATATCCTATTTCGAAAATTAACGGTGTAGTTCACATACAGTAAATTATGAAAACACTTTTCAGTTGCAAATCTAAACCCAGATATCCTTTTATTTACCTAAAACTTACACATAGCGTAACTATTTAAAGCCCGGGACGCAGTGTTACCATGCGCGACCACTACAGGCGGATGGACAGATGGAAAAAAACAGCGTATAGTCAGGCTCGTTGGGCTGACCACCTTTTTTAAATTATTGGCCTCCCTTCCTATCCCTCGAAACCCCTTCTCTTTCTCATTTTTTTTTTATTTTCCTTTAAATCTGGGAGAGAATTTTACTCATAAATGGAACGGTGGGCGTGGAAGAAAGGACCAACTCTTAGAGGGGCGTGGTGATAAAATGGCTGAGAACCACTAAGATGAATAATGCTTCATTATATCTCCATCTACCAGTAACCAGATACTGAGGTAAATAATGTTTCATTATATCTGGCGTAGCCGAAGGCTTAGTCTCAGTCGCTACGCTTCCTTGAGATCTTGTTTTTTGGACGATCGCCATTTAATTAGTTCTCCTGTTATCTGGTTCTATCTTTGTGTAAGCTCTAAGTTTTTTTGTTTTTTTTATCAAGATTTTTCAAGACTTCTTTTGGATCCTTTTCTTATCCATTTACTTTATTCTTCGTTTTATTCTTCTTCTTTTTTTTATCAAACTCGGTATATTTTTATTAAACTCGGCCATTTTTTTTAACAAATCTGTTTTTTTTTTATCAAACTCGGTAATTTTTTCGTTATCAAACTCGGTAATTTGGGCGTGATATGTTTCACCTTCTCTGTAATCGGATAAAACTGCGAATCACTATAAAATCCAAGATATTTCAGCAGTTCTTATACTAACTATTCAAGATCTTAAAACATTCCAGATGGTGGACATTTTCGATTTCCATACTATTATTATTATTATTATTATTATTATTATTATTATTATTATTAAACAAGACACCAAATGGGCCTTGACATGAGATTGAAGCTTCCAAAGAATGTTGGTTTCAACCTCCCACCGCAGACCCCACACTGCGGCAGTAACTGATCATGACACAGGGCCAGCGATTTTTTCACCGCCTTGGGGGGAAGCGCGAATTCGCGACATCTGAGCGGCATCTCACGACGCTAGCGACCATACCAGCATATTTTCTAGCACTCTAGAAGCCCTGCTTGCCCCTTGCCCCCCCCCCCCCAAAAAAAAAAAAAAAAAAAAAAAAAAAACTACCAGACCATTTAAACATCGTCTGCAACCATTATCGACTTCAATCTTCCATCATAAGCTCATGTTCTACAGTATCAAAGTGTTACACCGATATATAATCAGTGAATTTCCGATCATTCGCCGCTAAGTATACAGCCATTTCGTTGAAACTGTTTAGCGCAGAGGCTGATTAATTGATCGTGTTCGTACTCTCCAAGAGCTGATGCCCTACTGCCCTGGTGAATTATTAATACTTCTTTCTTGAAAGCTGGTTAACAAATTTTTCAATGGCAGGGTACGAAGGCTTTTTTTATACGTTGTCATCATTTTATCGAAAACTGATCACCTTTATTTTTTTATTTATCCGATTCATTTTTGTGTTTTGATCAGTTTGCGGATATTCCCGTTTTCAGTTTCCAAGTTCCCATTTTCCTTTTATAGGATGCTTTATGAAAGATACGTCTACGCTATTTTTACCAGGTTCAAATTATTGGAGATTCTTCTGGTTTGTGAGGTTAGCCAGTTTATTTACAGGTTATCTACTTTAACCTTGTTGGAGCGTTGCTTTCTTTCTCATCCCCCAGTAGGTAAATAACTAACGGCGTCTTAAACGTTTATAACCATTTCTCGTTCCCTTTTACAATAGCAGCGGGTAGCCCATCCGAAGGTTTCATAACCGTAGCCAGGCAACAACAAACCATTAAGTAATTAGACGCATTCTGGACAGGTAGGCTTCCAGGAAACAATATTGGAACCTGCAGACTCGTTTGGCGCTGTGGCTATACAGTGCCTTTTTTTGTGTTTTTGAAAAAAGTACGTCACTCATATCCTTTTTTACTGTGTAATAGTGGTGATAGAGAAGCGGCTCTCTTTCTCACCACGCCACGATATCCTGGCACGACAAGAGAAGGGGTTAAATGCTTTATACATTTCTGAAACGAATATTCCAAAGGCTTTCCGGGAAAATCCGAACCAAAAATAGACATAATCGAAAAGAAGAGAGTCCATTGCATGGCCATTGTATTTCCATAGATCAAGCAAATGTGGCCAGCTAATTTCATATATCTGTCCATGAATTCTAATCACCTTAAGCTAGAGCTTTCCTTGTCCCCAACTTCATGGGTATGTAGATGATTTATTTCATCACTGCAGGCTTTCACTCTGTATGTTGTGGTGTGTATCTACTAGATTTCCTGTTTGTGTACCGATCTATGCGATAATTTAATTCACCCTCATTCATTAGCTTTACATTTTCTGTCTCTGGTACACACGAATATTCATGGAGAAGCTACGTAGTATAATTTTCTTCATTTTTTACCAATTCTCATATCGTTGGTTAGTCAAGTTTCTGTCAGTAATAATATACCCTGTTTAGAATCGTACAATTTTGTTTACTTATTTTAATATTTTTTCTCCCAAAAGAATGACTATTCACAGGACAACAAGATATTTTTATATATTTTTTCTTATTCATTCTTTGTACCTGATATTTACTCTTATTTCCCGTAAGCTTTGATCCTTTTCAATACAGATATGGATAACCCATGGTAACTACCAACCTTCAAAGTTCTGCTCTAGGCCTACAAACTGTAGCCTGTATGCGATGGTTATTAGCCATCTGATACTACTGATGCAACTTAGTTGCACAAGCACCATAAGCAGTAATGTTAAATGACGCCCATCATACACGCCAGTTGGTACTAGAAGCTTTCATTTTCTCACATCTCTTGACTTCCACCACCCACGGGATGCATAACTTTCATCTCTCAACAGACTTGACGTTAACGGGGAAGCAATGCCCTCGGCTGTTGAGTGGCTACCAAAAGGCGAGACAGGAGGAAGCTGAGATCCTGGCGTCCCTTCGGGAGGAAGGATTTATCTCCACATCGAGGCAGCGAGCTGGAGGGGGCATGGCCTTCGAGATCATTGAGGCCACGCCAGTCACCGAGTCGGCCTCTAGCAGCAAGTTCAAACCAAAGGTAAAGGGAATACTGTATATATATATATATAATATATATATATATATATATATATATATATATATATATATATGTGTGTGTGTGTGTGTGTGTGTGTGTGTGAAATTGTAATAGCCACAATGCCCTCTTAACTACTTGAATTCAGGCTTTGTAGTGACAAGCGTATCCAAAAAAGAAGTTAAGAGGGCATTACGGGTATTACAATTTCATATGTATCTGGTAAAAAAGTGTGATTCTACATAATATATATATATATATATATATATATATATATATATATATATATAATATATATAGTGTGTGTATAGTTAGAATTAATAAAAAGGTGAGAAATGAAGATGGTTAGAAGTGGCAGAAACTTTTGAATATGTGAGTAGATGGATAACAGCACGTTCAGATGGTCTGAACCATATAGAGAAAATGGAGTAGTAGAGGTTATTAAAACATATGCGTAGCTCTGGGGTGGTTAAGGGAAAAGAGGAAAGCGGCTTTGAAAGTGATTAAAAGCTTGTTCTTTAGTCAGCAGTTCTTTGTCGAATGTGATAACGTATTGTCATACAGCACCAGCTCCTCTATCAGACTTCATCAAGGTAGATTTCTCATCCTGTATCTATATGAATGATACACAGTTAGAGAAAACTTTCAACTGAACGTCGAGTCGGCTACTGTCAATCGGAATGAAAACCTGTCTGTAAAGCCAAGAACTAGGGCACTTTGAAGCCTTTTAGTGTTTCAGATAGAGAAGAGAGTGGTTTGGAGTGGTTGAACAGCAAATGGAAGGAAGGATGTGGCAAAGGAGGTAAAGGAAAAGTCTAGAGAGTAGGTGTTGTTAGGAGCTGAAGAGACTGCAATCTGCAAACAATTTTCAGTAATGCATACAGTTCACCACGTAATGTTGGTGATATGATTTGTTCCAAGGTCTAGAGAATACCTTGATTTGCTCCTCATCAGTGAGGAATCTCCAGCAACTAATCATGACGTACTGTAGGCACGCAGACAATTTTGACATAAATTACAAAGACCCAGCGCACTCCCTTACTACTTAGAGCTCGTTGACTTATCGAAGAGCCACAACATATTCCTCAGGAGTCACTGGCTCGATATTGTACATGAATTCCCGTGTCTGGGACATCATCACGAGAGAATGTTGTCATCGAACACACACAACGTAATCAATGTATGGCCGGCACATGACTGCACGGAGCTTCTCCTCCTGTCACCATAAAATCAAAATACTTGTTATAATCGTATTTCTCTAACTCTTACGATCGCTGAGTTTGGACGGCCTGTGTTGCTCTTAACGACATTGAAGGATGTCTAACAAACACACTTCGGAACAATGTAAATACCAAGAACGAGCGAACAGTGTCCAGTCTACCCTCAGCCTAGGAAATAAATAGCAAAAGCCTGCAGTCCAAAACATGAATCCATAAATCACAAATTATATTCTTTCAAGAACAAAGTTTACTTAGTGAGGCACTATTGGATGGCATGTTCATCGGCAATATTTCTCAGGGAATGCGTTATTTATGGAATGAATACCTCCATCGTTATCTAGTTAGGTGTGCTGTTAAGAATTTCTGAAGCCAGAATTAACATTGTAGCTGGTAATAATTGCTAACGATATAACAATTATTTAGTTTTTATTGACTGGCCTTGAAGTATGTCTGTAATATATAATATATATATATATATATATATATATATATATATATATAATATATATATATATGTGTGTGTGGTGTGTGTGTGTGTGTGAATAATTCACATCGAACCGTGATCCATTTATATATCAATTCAAGCTACAATGTCCTTTAATATCTAAATTCACTTACCTCCCAAAGATATATTTTAATATATGTCCCGAAGGGATTTTTTAATTGATAATAATTTCGTCCCCCCATGGGATCGACCACCGTCCAAGTGGACGGGACGAAATAAGGACAGTCAGTGACGCTATCCAATCAGCCAACAGAGACGCTAAAAGGTCATATCGATTCTGACCTTACAAATCACCCTCGACCTGGGTGCTTTCGTAATTAGAATCGATATGAAACGTCTACCATGTTGGCCAATTCGAGCGTTTGACAGCACGTAGCCTTTTGTTATGAATAATTATCACATCGAACCGTGATCCAATTTATATCAATTCAAGCTACAATGTCCTTTAATATCTAAATTCACTTTACCTCCCAAATGATATATTTTCATATATGTACCGAAGGGGAATTTTTTTTTAATTGATATAAATTTTCGTCCCCCCATGGGATCGAACCACCGTCCAAGTGGACGGGGACGAAATCAGGACAGTCAGTGACGCTATCCAATCAGCCAACAGAGACGCTATAAGTTCATATCGATTCTGACCTTACAAATCACCCTCGACCTGGGTGCTTTCGTAATTAGAATCGATATGAAACCCCGTCTGTGTGTGTGTGTGTGTGTGTGTGTGTGTGTGTGTGTGTGTGTGTGTGTATCCATGAATAATGGGAGACAGACAGACAGTGAGACAGAGAGAGATGAATAACGTTGAGTACGAGTATAAATTTCGTGCTATAGTAGATTCACATCGACCGTGCATCTCATGTCTAGGCCAGTCCCTTACGACGCTCCTGATTTGCTGTTAATAAGTCAGTCACAGGTCTGGACACTCAATCTCTTTCGAGAGTTCACTTAGGCACGATGCATGTTCCACCTATCCTGAGGGATACGTCTTCCAAAAGTATCCCTCCGGAGAGACTGAGAGTTTCCAGCCCTGTCATTGGCTTATCAACAGCCAATCAGGAGCGTCGTAAGGGACTGGCCTAGACATCAAATGTACGGCTGATGTGAATCTACTATATTAATCCATCTCTGTAATTATATGAAGTCACTGATGCTGTGGACAATTCTGCTTGAAGGAATCACCCTTAATCTTGCAGAAATTTGCTTTATTTTTCCATTGACTGATCTCCCAAAACCTTATGTTTGATGTTCGCTTTCACAGGACTTCCTGCCCCAGGGAACGAAAGATTACCTGGACTCACAGAGAACCAAACATCAGCTGAAAAACTTCACTCCAGAGGATGTCGAGCAGCGAATGCAGCTGGCAGAAGAGAGAAGACTTGTAAGTCATTCCATCACCAAATTTCTATATCTTATTGAATTTAGCACCGAAAATTTATTATGTTACTGTATACCACCATAATTTGGCCAACGATGAATGAGAAACAGACACAAAGTTAAGAAAGGGTCAGCTAGAGGAACTGAACTCTTCTGGGAAGCGGTTATTAAACCCCGTCTGGTCCTAATACAGGGTGTCCATAAAGTCCCAGTACCATTACAAGTATTTATTGCTCAGAATGGTACTGGGACTTTATGGACACCCTGTATAACCCATCCATATTTACGTAGAAGCATTTTCGCCCATATATGAAATATAGAACGCATTCCGCGTTTGTAATCTGCTGAATGTACCCATTCTGTGACCTTGTGTTCCGCGATGGAGGTCGTAATTTTGCTATCGACCGACATTCTTCCCTGAAATTGTGGACTGGAATCGAGAGCTTTCTTCTGTATTAGTTTCTTGAGTTATGACGCAACTTTTGAAACCGATGTGGATTTTGAATCTGATGTTTATTGTAGGCAAAAATGATTAGAGAGAGAGAGAGAGAGAGAGAGAGAGGGAAGAATCAAATTCGTTTAATTCAAGAAGGATTGCTTAAGCTTTCAATTATTAGAAATCATAATTATATTTATCTATCACGTATATTACGAGAAAAAAAAGAGAGAAATTCTAATTTCATGGTATCGAGATATTTCGTCCCACAGAACCTTTCTATATTCCTAAAGACTAGAAATTGAAAGGATATTTCAAATGCTGTCCTGAGGTGTTATCTTTGTAGGAAATCTATTTTCATATCTATTCTAAATAAGGAATATTCAATGGATGGAGGGAATATGAAAAATAGATAAAAATAGCCTGTCGATTACTTTTCGTAATCTTGATCCACGGAACCTTACACTGGAATAGGGTAAACAATCGAGTGGACTAGCTGCGGCCACCTTAACCATGTTCGGACCAACCTTCAGAAAAAGTACTTTAACACGTCCTGACACCGGAGATGGGCTCCATTCACGAGTCATAGGTCGTGGGAGCAACACCTCGAGACATGAGACTCGTGGCTGGTGCCCATCTCCGGTGTCAGGACGTGTTAAAGTACTTTTTCTGAAGGTGGGTCCGAACACGGTTAAGGTGGCCGTAGCTAGTCCACACGGTTGTTTACCCTATATTTCATATTTATTCTAAAACATGATAATGGTCTGTTTACAGATAATAAACGCTCTAGCAATGCACATCTTTACCTCACAGCGTCTGACTAACACCAGGGTGATAGTATGACGTGACCAGATGCCTCGAAGGAATCTCTTACTCAGTCTTAATCATCTTTTATTGCCAAACCCTGATTCATTTTCCCCCTTGTGACTCACGGCCGGTTTCCTCCGACTCAAATCGATGCAACCGCAGATCTTACGTCACGGGTGAAGTTGCCTTCCTTTGAAAGGTCGCTGCATGAAAAGTTGAAGGCGCCTTCTATTAACCAGTCGTGTGTCTGCCCTCTGACGTAGACTGTTATTTCGCCCACAAAGGCCGTCGTCGCGAACTCGTTATGTATGATTGCGATCTGGTTTTTGTTTTTTGTGTTTTTTTTCCCGAGAAAGAGGTAGATCTTCTCCAGACTTTTCAGGTCACGTTCACCAAAAAAAAATGTTTTTTGACATCCTCAATGAGTCTTGATGTCTAGATTTCTTTACCCTCTCGGACACACTTTCCTGTAGAAATAACGAAATCGAGAAGTCAGGATGATGCTGTAGCTGCTAAGATTCATTTTCATTATTGTTGCAGGCCTCATATTTCATTCCTTTGAAAACAGCGAAGAGTAGAACCTTCATAATCTGTCCGTAGAGGCCCATCAAAGCTTCAAAGAATACCCTGAAGACCTTAACAAAGCCATGGTCATCAATAAAATTCATTGAAAGCTTTTTATGCCGTTCCTTCCGCGCACGCATATTTACAGCAGTTTGAATCACTTTGACGACCTTTTGAAGAACTCTCCTTTCAGCCACAGACTATTAACAATTAACAAGTTGTTCTTGGGGAGAGTCAACTGAATATTTCATCTTAGTCCCTATTGCGGGTGGGTCGGGGTGGAAGGGGGTTGCAGGCAGGTGCATTGTTTGGGAGTTGTTTTTAAACTTTCACTGTATTCGGGATATTTCAAAGCGTATGGATGGTCTTTCAGTAGACGTTTATACATACTTACATATATATATATATATATATATATATATATATATATATATATATATAGGTATATATATATATATATATATATATATATTATATAATATATAGGTATATATAGATATATATAATATATATATATAGATATATTATGTATATGTAATAACCACAACACCCTCTTAACTTCTCGAATTCTTACAGTAGACCGCTCTCTCTCTCTCTCTCTCTCTCTCTCTCGTCTCTCTCTCTCTCTCTCTCTCTCTCTCTCTCTCTCTCTCTCTCTCTCTCTTATATATATATATATATATATATATATATATATATACATATATCTATATATATATATATACATACTATATTATATATATACACATATATATATATATAAACATTAAGTAATTTCCCCTTACAGAGTTTGGCTTCTCTGAAACCAACATCTGGTAGTGAAAATGGCTTAAAGTTTAGAATAATAATAATAATAATAATAATAATAATAATAATAATAATAATAATAATAATAATATTTCGTAAGGAGACCCTCTCGTAGGCAAGTTTTGTTAAAAATGGTTGCTGCCTCCGCACTATTAATCTATTAATAGTGTGGAAGCAGCAACCAATTTTAATAATAATAATAATAATAATAATAATAATAATAATGGTTTAAGTAAATATATATACATATATAAGTATATATACATACATATATGTATATGCGTATGTGTATGTATGTATGTGTGTGTGTGTGCTATTAGGTTTTTCGAGCGTCGATGTGATTCTTGTTTCACTGCTTTCACTTTGTTCACTATCGATTTGAGCTGTCCTGGAGTCATCGTGCATCAGTAGTAAAAGAGAAATACATCTGACAAGTTAACAATAGAGTGCAGCTACAAGAGGCAGGAACAGCGGCATGACTGCTTTTCTGGATGACATTCACGAAAACAACAAAAATCGCGATCGAAATCCCCTACTTTTAAATCACATTAATCCAAAGAAAAACATAAGTTTAACCTCGTTTGGAATGACATTTGCTAAAAGACGAAAAGAGCAGATGTCCTTTTTTTTCATCAACAGAGACAATCGATTTTCCTTTCTACAGCCAGGAGGACATTCACCCTCGGATCAATAATAAAAGAACTCGCTCCTTTTGCGTGCTGTGGCCCAGCTGGCCTTTCGCACAAAAGCCAAAGCTTCGAAAAAGAAATTTCGATCTCGGTTGTCTTTGCGAGAGACACCTCTCAGATTTGAGCTTGTTGTCCTCCCACATTTCCCTTTGATTCAGAAGTATCTACCTACTGTCCCGCATGACGTCATTCAGAGCAGCGACTTCCATCATCGCATCTTCGTAGTCAGTTTGATATTCTGCAGACCCGAATTCGTTTATTTTTCACTTTGATCGTTAACGCTACCTGTTTTTTTTTTTGTAATCACCATATAAATTTTGTAGTAAAATCTTATGTTAATGTTATTGTTTTAAAGAGAATTTAGTTATTCTGACTTTCTGTCGTGTTTAAGATAAATAAAAGAGAAAATATTATGGCGTGTCTGTCAATAACAGAGGAAAATATATGTTCCTTACTTATCTCAATAGGCTAATGGAAAAGAATTGATAAGTTAAATCCCATAAATTGAAATCATGAAAAAAGCTGATATGAATCAATCGAAGATTGTTTATTGGCGCCAGAAGCTCATTATCTAACTGTGAGAATACAGCGACACGCCAGATTCAAGGAATATTGCGTAACACAGAGACAGTTGCCAGACATCACGAGAAAAGAGGTCGTTCCCCGAAATCCCCAGTGAGTCTAGGATCATTTATGGTGCTGCTTTAAATCCAGTTAAGAAGAAGAAGTTCGTGACCAAACGATGATCACGAATCTACTCGTCTAAATATTAAGCTTAGACCAGATTAGAAAATAAAGTATCTAACTTTCGAGAGTTTTAACCACCTTACATTTAGAAATTGTTAAAGAAATGCTGATATTCTATTTCGTGGTGCATCTCTTTATTTTAAAAAAAAATGGTAACATGAATCAAAATTCATTTTTCTCAAGAGCTCGTGAAGTGTAAAGACTGTGAAGTGTTTCCCCGTTTGAGCGTGTGTATAGGGAGGGCGGGGGCTGATCTGGTTGGAGGGGGGGGAGGAAAGGGGGTGGGGTGGGCTAGCGGTATTATGCAAACGCATGGCTAGGCTGACACCCTAACTTAAATTTCCTAAAGAATTCGAAGGTCAGTCTCATCTACATACACTTCCGTCGTACATGTCCGTCTGTGGACGAGAGAGAGAGAGAGAGAGAGAGAGAGAGATAACGTCACGCCACAAATATTTCTGTAATGACGCGGAGAACCACAGACAGAGAGAGAGAGCTATGGCGACCATTGGCTGTGTGTGGGTCATGCGTACGAATCGATCATGATCCATTTGAACTGCACCCGACTTTCTTTTCACGGGCCAGCCAGAAGGAGGATCTTCTTATGCTATCATTTCTTTGTAAATTAATTTTCCATCGGTTGCGTGTTAGATATATTGTTGACGTCTCTTGTATTACTATCATTAGTATTTTTGTATTAGCATTTATTAAATAAGCTCTTTTTCCACAATAAGCAGCGCTTTCTTTGTTCGCCAAAGTTGCAAACGACAAACAAAGGCACTGTCCTTTGTTTAAAAATAGAAATGTTTTTATTTAAGAATTATTGTTATCGATCGTTTAGGTTGGTTGGTAATTCACGAATAAAATTGTCTCCAATTTCTAATGTCTAGTTTTGATTATCGAAAATAATTTATTCATACTGAATTTCTGTTTATTTGTCTTTCCTTTTTCAGGCTGAAATCGCTGCCAAGAAAGAGAAGATGGTTTCGCTTTACAAGAACGACGCAGAAGAAAAGAAGTCCCACGAACTGAGAGACAAATTAGTAAATAAGAAGGACGCAGCCTTGGAGAAGAGGCAAGTATACACACACTCACACAAACACAAAGAAAAACACACTCTTTCTAATTCCATAGACACAGACATTCACGAATGTACATTAACTGATATAGAACACACTCGTTTTGTTGCGTTCATTTCGAACCTGTTTTGGCGAAGTGGCGTATCCCAATTTTTTCAGGTTTTGGAGTTTTCAAGTCAAAGCGCCTCCGTTTTTTATACTCTATGATTAGGGTGACCATTTATTTGACTTGCAAAAGGGGGACAAAAGTATATAGTAAACCCATGTGCACTTGCACTTATGTTGAGTTGTTATAAATTCAGAAGTTTAATACATAAGTATATTCAATTACAGGTGATGATAAATGAGATCTATCAATCAGTGTTTTTATTCAGACATTATCGCTGACATTTTAAACAGAAAATTATTCTTTAAATTTTAAGGAAAATTACAGACATTATTTAAAAAGAAAAAAATATGACATCATTCTTTGGCGTATTTTTGGCTTGATTTGATCTTCACTAAATATATTCAATAACAGGTAATGATAAATTAGGTTTATCAATGACATTGTTTTTATTCAGACGTTATTTATTGCTGACATTTTAAATAAAAATTAGTCTCTACTTTTTAAGGAAAATTGTAGTAATTACATAAAAAAAAAAAAGGCTGCAAGGGGGACATTAGGGCGTCCCCCAAAGACCGCAATTTTTGGGGGGATAAAGAGTCAAAATGAGGGACTGTCTCCCTCAAAGGGGGACGTATGGTCACCCTATCTATGATACATCAAAATTTCAGCTATCTGCGTTTGGCTCATTTTGCAACTAAATATCCTAAAAGATGAGCTAATTAGAAGCTCTCAGTCATGTCAAAATCTCTGAAGCCTCTCATCTCAGAATGCGGGAAAAAATGGCTTAAGCCAGTTCGTCAAACTAGGGCCGGTTTGATGCTGAGTTAGGGTCAAATTTCCAAGAGAATTATTTCGACTTTCTTGCTCTTGCTCTAAATATTGACTGGGGGTCTATCTTTCCTTGAATGATAAGGGCGATATTCTTTCGTATTGCTTCTAACCAGTACTTGACGTTATCTCTGATTTTCTTTCCTTCGGACCTCGGTTAGAAAAGGTCCTTAGGCTGTCCTGTCAATCCCATAGGCCTTTTCTCGTAGAAGAATTATGACTTGTAAACGTTGACTTTGTGGTCCATTAGTATTGAGTGTTGTTTCTGCTGCCTTATGACAGGACTCAGGTATTTTCCCTTCACCATTTCAACATACTCTAGACTAATCTTCAGACTCTAGTTACTATTATTTAGTGTATGTGTGTTTTTGTGTAGTTTTTGGGCTACTCAGGTAAACAGATTACAATTTAGTATGGCCATGAGCACCATGTTGTATATACTATATATATATATATATATATATACATATATATATATATATATATATACGTATATATAGATATATATATATATATATATATATATATATATAGTATATATATATATATATATAATTATATATATATATATATATATATATATACATACATACCATATATATGTGTGTGTGTGTGTGTGTATACAGAATATATGTAAATAAAATCGTTCTGAAACTTTATGAACTTTATGATATATATATAGTTATATATATATATATATATATATATATATATATATATATATACATATAGATATATAACACTCATGGCAGTACTAAATTATAATCTGCATTACCTGAGTAGCCGCTTCCCCAAAAAAAATAAGCAAAAAACTTACACATGCCAAATAACAATAACTAGTTACTAACGATTAGTCTAACATATGTTGAAATGGGCCACATGAAGAAGAGTCAAGGCAGCAGAAACAACCTATGATACTAAGCCACAGAGAATATGTTTACAAGTCATAAATCTATTTTCCCCACAATGAGTTCAGCTAATTCAGTTCCCTATAGGCCTAGAAGACGTACCTTTGGCCCTTGAACAAGAACCAGCTCAATTCAGGAAACATCAGTCTTAGAAATTTACGTCCTCCCAGATGTTAACCTCATCGAAATTACTAGATTCCAATAAGACAACCATTAATGACAAGAGAAGGTGGATATTGAATCTGATATAGATCAGGCAAATGAACTTTAATCTCACTCCGAGGTTTTACTCTTCAAAAATTTTGCGCTATCGAGTAAGAAGCGAACCAATGGAACAGGTAAAAGTAAATGGTAGAATTACAGGTCTGTGAGGGACGCCCCAGCTAACCTTTAGCTATGTCTACAGTGTGCTACACGAGGAACATTGTAAGCGGTAAACCACTCTCACCATGGAAAAAAAAATAGTCTTATGTATTCAGGTAGAAGTCGAGTTTTATCTGTTTAAATTGATAATGACAGAAACTCTATAATCACCAGAAACGTTATCATTTGCTGAGAGAGTTTAATCCCAGAAAATGTCAAGTTCTTGTTACCTATTTAGGCCGCATGTGGACATAATGGCAATAAATTGAAATATTAAAGAAGATTAACAAATGTAGTCAGTAAGTCAAATTCAGTTTCTTACTGCATTTGCTATGAAGAGATCAAGACACAATATGATAGAATAAGATAACAAGGTCCTATTGCCAGTTAGACAGAAACCAAAAACTAATATGTACACCGAGATCAAATGAATGAGTCCATTGAATGAGTCAAACGTTAATTTCTGCATCTTGTTTGTTTCAGGGAGGCCCACCTGAAAGAACTGAGAGACAAGCTGAAGGAGAAGAACAAGAAGATCCAGCAGGTGAAACTGAAGAAGCTTATCAACGGACCTCCAGTTCCGATTCCAGTGGCGCCTTCGGCAGCAGCTTACAGAGAAAGGGGCTATGACGATTTCTTTAACTGAAATGACAGATTCGTGCACGATAACCTTTGCCAGTGTGTTTTGAAAGCTTGAAGGGTGGCTTTTGTATGGCATCTTTAATATAACTGGCGACTGACGGAGATTTCTGGCAATGAGTTTAAGGGTCCTTATTCGAAATTAACCAGTGATCAGGGCTCGGGGAGTGTAAGCTGTGTTGACTTTATTTTCGCGGTCTCTGCCAGTCATATAACGCTGCTGGATTCAGCAACAAGGCATTCGTATCCAAAATATGTTTTTTTTAAAGTTTTGTGGAAGCCTTTTGAATCGATTATCTTATATTAGATAACATTAATATTTGGGAACTTACAATGATTTTGGTGAATGATTCGAAAGCCTTGGGGATTACTGTGGTATCATGTAGCTTATATTTTACAACTTACAACGATGTCTGTAAACAGATATTTTAAAGCCTGACGAATACGATGATTTGGTAAATGATTTTAGGCTTCATGAATGACCTTGTCTCTTTTGAAACAGCTGAAGATATGAGCACGCTGTTGCTTTGCATGAAAGAAAACGGTTGAAAAAGAGGAGAGATGAACGCTTGTCTCAGATTAGACAGCCATGGGTGATTATATTTCTTATTTTCAAATAGTTGTAGATATAAATATATATTTCCATTTTTATATCGTCTAAATTTTCTGCTGAAACAACTGTTGTTGGTATGAATAAGGCAACAACAATTTAATAATGTTTTCTGTGTTGGAAACAAATTTAACTTCAAATGAGATTTATTTTTCGTAGGAAATGTCAGCTTGGCATTGTTTTATTTTGTCGTTACTACATCATTCTAGTTTCATCTTTCACGTGTATGTAAAGCATTAACGTATTCTTTTATTCAGATTTAGTGGAGATAGCAGCGTGTATGGTAACGTATGAATGTCAACTGACTTAAGTTTTCCGTCCTGTGAATAGAATGAGTGAATGACAGTCAAAGGCTTATCCTTCCTCCGAACTTCTTTCGAGTTTTGACTTCTTACCGACATCTTTCTAACTCTATGGAACTTGTTGCGCAATGCTGAGGCCTTATTATTGTAAAAACAACAATGAATTTCAACCTTAACTGCCTTACTGCCGTTGGTGTACAACTGTACGTCAACCATATGGATCTAGACTCGACAATTCTTCTTCTTTCCTTCTTCGTGCTTTCTTATGGTCTCCCGATCTGAAAGTGTGATATTCAATCATTTCCTCATATATTTTGTAGAAAACTTGTACATAACAGGATCTGTTGTCATCATAGGTACACAAAAAAGGTCATTAATCTTAGCTTTAAGAATGACATACGAATGAAGTTGCGTTACTTGCCTAAGACTTCCCTTACGTCACAAAATCAAATCACATGTCACGGAGACATCTGTCGATAGGATTTCATCGTTTACATTAGAAGTCACATCATCATCCATAGAGAGGGTTTAGTCATACTTTCTTAAAATGCGCGATTTTTCAAAGGATCAGTACCCAAGTGTAATCAAAATACGTCATGCCAGGTTTACGAGTCAGTTCCTGTGAAACTTTAAAACAGATTTAACGGAACGTTCATTGGGAGCATCAATGACGAAATTGACGAGGCTTTCGTACACTCACTTCAAATGCATTTTCTTCTTCATGGCACCTCTCAGAACATGAAAATGCGTATTTTATCTTAAGAAAGAGGGTATCAGTTCCACCGGGAATTATTGTCCTGTCGAAATGTGTCACGTTAACTATAGTAAGCTGGTGATGGAAATTCACCCACACTCGACTCTCCCTCTCTCTCTCTCTCTCTCGGTTTATGATTTTATTATCATTCATATTTCCTGTATACTTCCCAATTCTTATGAGCATTTACAAATAGGGATAAAAATAACACTTAATAATCTGTATGGTTCTGATTTTCTTAAGTTTTGCCTATTGTAATTAAATCTTTTAAATAATTCTTACTTAAAAGGCTGTTATGTAATACAGAAACACTTCCTCAATTCATATTTTTTAAACGTAGATGCCTTCAGTGTTAGTTCCGAGTGGTTAAAATCTTTTCATTTGCTGTGTGTGTGTGTGTGTGTGTGTGTGTGTGTGAGAGAGAGAGAGAGAGAGTGAAAAAGATTGTAGTTTTGACTAAACTTCATACTACTTAATATAAGTGATAAAATCATTATTGTATTGTTGATTTACTCAGTGAATTATGACCATTGTCTTGTGTGTGTATGTGTGTGTGTGTGTGAGAGAGAGAGAGAGAGAGAGAGAGAGAGAGAGATAGAGGGAGAGAGCGTGAAATTGTAGTTTTGACTAAACTTCATACTACTTAATTTAGGTGAAAAAAAAACAGGATCTTATTGTCGATTTCTCGGTGAATTATGACCATTGCCTTGTGCGTGTGTATGTCTGTGTGTGTTTATTAGAGAGAGAGAGAGAGAGAGAGAGAAGAGCAGGAAAAAACTCTTGGCGATCAGCCCTGTTTTAACGCTATTTACTGATCATACAAAAGATTTCTGTTTATACCCTGATCGTGAGCATCAGCATCATCTTTTTGTATATTGCCGGTGTAGGCCTAAGCTAATGCTCGACACAGAAGTTGTGTATGAAAATGCCCACTGCTATTTGAATGGTACAAAGTTTTTTGGATGTAGATCTTAGGGTCCACTATATATATATATATATATATATATATATATATATATATATATATATAATATATATAATATATATATATATATATATATATATATCGAGCTACAAGGGTCCTTTTCTAAATCTAATTCGCTCTACCTCGGAATTGGAATATATTTTCCTATATGCTTAACGAAGGGGAATTTTTTCTCGATAATAGATTTGCCTGGACCAGGGCGCGAACCTATGGATCCTTTCAAACCCAGAACGTCAGTGAAGCTTTTCCTACTACACCACCTCTCGCGGTGGTGAGTAGGAAAAGCTTCACTGACGTTCCTGGGTTTGAAAGGATCCATAGGTTCGCGCCCCAATCCAGCAAATCTATTATCGAGAAAAAATTCCCCTTCGGTTAAACATATATGAAAATATATTAATTCCGAGGTAGAGCGAATTAGATATTAAAGGACATTGTAGCTCGATATATGTATATGAATCACGGAAATGTGATATGACTTATATTATATATATATAGTATGTATATGAATATGTATATAATCATATTAAATTAAATATATATATTATATATATATTATATAAATATATAATATATATATATATAATATATAGATCTGTATATATAAGATATAGATCCTATATATAGTATAAACGTATATAATACACATACATAGATTAATTTATTTGATACGAGATTCATAGATTACGATTATGGTAGATAGATATATATATAAGCCAAGAGAATAAAAAAGAACATTTCGTATGTATTATATACTCTGTGTTTCTAACGTCACTTACTGTCATATCTAATGCAAGTCTACAAGGAAATCTATTAGTTCCAGCAGTGGAAAAGTTTGACATGAAGCAAGACTTTGAAAAATAGCTCTCTGGAAACGGACACAGTCGCGCAAACATAGTTATGTGAGTTATCCATAAAGTGCTTCGACGTTAACCGCTGGTGACGGATATTTGCTTAGCGGGATGAATTTAGCCTCAACCGGATGCTGGCGTCCATGACCATAGTCGTTGCAACGCCAGATAGCATAAGTAAATCGAACAAACCTCCACAAGTGAGACCAAGAAGAAAGTTATGGCATTCTCACGAAGCTGTCGTGTAGGCATGTTCAAGTGTTTCTGGAGCTTGTCAGTAAAATCCTAGGATCGCTATAGCATTTCGTTATTACCCTTGATAAGTGCCAGATACTGAAGAAAATGAAGTGACGAGTGAAATGTTGCTCCGTCATTGGTGGAAAATTGCCATATTATGTATAAACTGTGAGTAACATCTTTTCTTGTTACAATCTATAAAAATAAAATCCGAGTGAATCATCTTTGTCCTCCCCTAGGTGACAGTAGGGGAGACATGACACAGCCACCCACCCCATGCAAACTGGTTCGTCCGGCCCGGGTGGGGTGGGGTAGGTACGGGAATGGGAGGGTAGAGGAGACATCCACCTTCCTCTTGCAAACCTGTTTGCCCTCCCCAGTTGAGGGTGGGGCATATAGGGGATCGAAACGGTAGGGGAGACAGCAGCACCGGGTTCCAGCGCGCCAACAAAATTGCATATATATATATATTATTATATATAAATGCTGAATACAACATGCATAACAAGGCAAAACATTGTAGTGTGTAGTTATTGTGAAATAAAAGGATACTTCTTAAAGTTTCTTTTAGCTTCATCCTCATTGCGTTAAACACGAGGTACGGTTGAATAATAGTGACCAGGAATGGTTCAGATTGTTGAGCACTAATTGTTTTTTGGCTTCCTGATTCATAGATTACATAAACCAACTAATGAAAATATAAAAGGAAAAACAATCTTTGAGCACACGTCACCCTTCTCATGACTATACAGTTTTTTTTTTAGTATTGTCCCAAAAAATCTTGCCAGATTAATCTAGGAATTAGAAAACTAACCATTAGAATTTTCTGTTTTTTAAAGATTTTCCAAAAGATGTGCGCAAGTAAAGTAGAGATAAGTCCAGTATTTTGATCAATACATAGTATTTAGTCATAGGAATAGAATACTGAACTACTCTTGAAAGTTTACTAATTTGAAACAATCACTGTGGATTTGCTATAAAAATAATAATAATAAAAAGGAATTATCAAAGCATCCCATCAATAAAGTACGATGGCACTATGGTATATGTTTTTACATTAGAAGATGCAACATATTTAAAAATTGTAGTAATCTGAATAACACTTGGTATAAGTTAAATAACTCCATGAATTATTGAAAATCCCAGCAAACGAACACAGGTTACTTTCATTTGGTAGCCTTAATGGTATTGGACTCTGAAATATTCATTATTTATAATTGTAAACTTATAAACATTAATTCACAATTCGATAATTCGCTCAGAAAAGTACTCTCGATGCAAATAGTGACCCTTCAAATTCTTCACAAGATGTGGAAATGGAGTTCAAAATTATATTTTTGAAAATGCAACACAGACCTGATGCTATATATAGTTATTAGCTATCGAAATGTTTTAAAAGCAATAGATCAAGCCAAAAACGTGAAGGTGAAGCCAGGTGTAGTCTACCCAGCGAAAATAATTATGCAAGAACAGTTTTTATGTCATTATTCTGTTGGTTAAAAATTATAGCAACAACTGAAACCCTTATTCTTACAGACAAACCCTGTTCACAGGAAATTCCATAATTAAAATCATCATTAGGTTATGGTATGCCAAAGAATAAGATGATGATGGTAAAGGAAGCACTTACCAACTTTCTTTATAAGACAAAAGTATAAGTTCCGAAGTAATAGTGTAACGAAATAAGTATCACTGGGGGTAAGGTAACGACTACAAGTATTTTCCATTAAACCTTGAATGGTCATGAAAATCAGGAAATTCGATCCTTGTTGCTGTTCAGAAAGGCTGATTATTTGGGATAACACAAAGGCTAGTATTCTTCCCCTCCTGACCTAATAGCTTTATTTAGAATGTGAATTAGTGTTCATACCTTATAGGAAGAAGTGGCTCAAAGGACCGGAAATATAGCTAGCAGGAAAAAAATAAGGTCTCTAACACCAATAGCAAGCTTAAACGAAAAATTCTGAGTTGGCACAGGCAAGCGGCAAACTTGGCATAAAATGCAGTCATTTGCCGAAAGGGAATGGCATTGTAGGTAGGTTACGTAGAATGAGGAGGGCCAGGTGAGATTTATATTGGGAAGTATTTCTGGTGCAATCATCTGCTATTCTAAGTTAGTTAGTGTTTACCTGGTGTAAGCAGAGAGTTCCAGTTCAGAAGAGCCCAGGGGTTAAGCTTGGAAGCCTACAATACTATACCTAGTAGCCTAGTACGTCTATCGGTAGGTACAGTCAAAATTCCCCAAACAAGCAGGTTAGACTACAGTACCAGAAATTTCCTAGTATATCTCACACTGGTTTTGAACTCGTTAAGAACTTTCTTAAATGTAGACGGACACAAATGTCAAGTTTAGTTTGCTATTGAGGCTGAGGAAAAAGTCTCAAATTGCTGGTACTGACCAATTTAGCCAGGGGGTTATCTGGGTGGCCTTGGTTCTAGACTAGGAGTCCCTAACTGTGCCATCCGTAGAACTGCAACATTTTGGACAAAGATAAGAAAGAAGGACTTCTCTGAACGTTTTAGATTTACCAAAATAAAAAAAAGATAAAAAATAAGCTAGGATATTATAAACATCAGACGTGATGGAATTATTCAAGTAAATGTATCAGTTTATGAAAATACCTTCTTGTTTGTTTACATTAAAACAAACTTTACTACATGTCATTTAACGCTTTGTTTAAATGCGAACAATGTTCTTTCCTAGGGTAAGAAACACTTTAGTAAGGAACGACGATGTAAACAAAGCCATCGGGGACACCAGAGGCTCAGTATTGCTGAGGTGTCCAGTAGAAGAAAGCCGGTTTGGATAACAAAGTATAGCAGAATAAACACTTTACTAGCGAGATGTTACTTACTACTGGTAGTCCCACAGAAATGATAAAGGAGAAAATAAGATACCGTGCCGGCATAAGGCTGGCTCAGACTAAAAGGAATAAAAGACCTTTATATATCTACTAGTGTCAAAAAGCAAGAACCTGGCCAGAAGAAGGCTGGCTTGTTCCAAAACGAACGAATGTATACCTTCATGCCTGCAAAGACCCATGCTGTCATCTGGCCCGCTTCATATTTCAAATTATCAAGCATTACTGAAACCTCAAATAAAAAAAAATAGATAAAAAAACCTGGTGGTATTGTGAAAGTGCTAGTAGGCCAGGATAAGAACTAAAAGTTAATGGAACATGAGTAAGCAGAGACCGAAAATTTATTTTCTTAAACATTTTATGGTTTTACTTTTTACTTGGTACTGTAGGTATGCATGATCCAGTTTTTCAATATTCCATACTTATTCTATTGAGTTTCGTATCTCACTATACTCACTGCCACTTACACTAGACTTTTCAAGTTCGTTACAGGTTTCAGGTACATTTGGTATTGTGTAGGGCAACAGTCTCAACAAAAGCACTCAAAACAGGCCCCTTCCCAATGAACACAACACTTCCCAGTGCTTTGTTCAGTGCATAATGTAGGCAGCAATCACCTACAGAGGACAGCGGTGACAAACAAACAATGAGCTATCAAATGATACATCCAATTGCGTTGGTATCTAGATATTGCACAGATCTCCTTTTTTTCTTCTTCTTTTTCACCACAGATGATAACTAGAGGAAAGACCTTTGCTACAGCACTGGTCTCCCAGTTATGTATATTAGATCTTAACTAAAATTAAACAATGTCGGGTCCGGTAAGTACTTGTGTGAATGATCAGCAACAAATACCAAAAACTTGAGCATGATTGTAATACCCTAGATAAGATTACGACTCTTCATGTAAGGTGTGGGTACGTATGCTGTTATATCTGTTTATTTTTATTGCGCATATTTCTAACATATTAATATAAAACAAGTTTTGACTGAAAAGAACTACATTTCATTATTTTCCTTTGCGTAAAAGTTAAATTTGGTCTATGGGGAACTTTTTTATTATACAAAAATATATTTTAGTAAAATAAAGTTCGAAACATCAAACCTTTTACCAGACAAATAGTTCTATCATGAAAAAAATAATAAAAGTTAAATAAATAATGTTATGAGGCAATTTGTGAGAAAAGATAGAAAATGGCGCTCTGAAGAGGCTTATAGCAGTTCGCCATTAAGCCACAAAGGAGGCTTGTAGCAGTTCTCGGGTTAACAGAATTTAATGTACGTATTTGTTATATGGGTGAATGACTCAGAATTTCTTGAGTAAGACTGATATAACCGTATGTGTAATAGGATTTATATTGAGAATTTGTTATATGAATGTATGAAGATGGAAAGCTAATGTATGGGACTGACCTTTCCACAGTCATTTTCCTGTATATTGGTCAATCCGTAAAACTCTTATTGGGCTATCACACACACACACACGCATATATATATATATATATATATATATATATATATATATATATATATATATATATACATATATTATAAAGAAAGAGAGAGAGAGCCCGATAATAAAAGTTTTACGGATTGATGAAAACAACAGTTACGAGAGAGAGAAAGAGAGAGAGAGAGAGAGAGAGAGAGAGACTAATGACTGAAAGAGAGAGGGTGGGACCTCCCTCCTGCCCTGAGCCCCTTTTCCTCTTCCTAACTCTCATAGAGAGAGAGAGAAGAGAAAATAACAAATCAAGTCATATAATATATTACAAAGTCAAACGCACTCAACCGTGGTTCTGTTACAACGATACATGTAATTAAAGATTTTATTTAAAAAGCCAAAATCATAAAAATCATCGTTTTAAAATAACGAATAACTGCGAAAGCATTTGAAATAATCGTTCACCGAGCCTTAGTAAAATAGCCAATGAAGTCACTTCGACAACTATGGGATAGACATTGACATCTTTCTTTTTCTGGTTATTTTTAGATTTCACCGCCCCCCCCCCCCCACCCTCGCAACCCCTTCACACCCACCCCTCCCATCAGGGCTGACCTTCGACTTAAAGGACATCGGGAGTGACATTATCCTTCTCAGCGACCTTTAAGTAGACAATATCTGTCATTTCGGGTTACTTACATGCTCACCCCCTTCCCCTTTTCACACCCCCTCCCATCGGGTTCCCCAAGGGTCCCAAATACCTTGATGACTATTTTGAATTAATGCAATTAGCACCAACAGCCTAAATTTTAAATTTGAACCAAATCAGCCCAAAATTAAGAGTCACATTTTACCAGGGTAGAAGTAATAGCTTTTAAGGGGCGGGGGCGGGGGGGGAGGCGGGCGTTATACATATGTTTTTAAGAATATTTAATTAGCCAATGCTGCGAACCCTCTGTTAGCTTAACCGATGCGAAATTTCATACTGATCCTTTCACTGTGTAGACGTTCGCTTGCAACAAACCAGACGTGTTAACCGTTTCACATAATATATACATATATCATATACATACATATATAGAGATATATATATATATATATATCATATATAGGATAGATCTATAGATATATATAGAACTATATACATATAAGATATAGATATATATATATATATAGATATATATATATATAGATATATGTATATACAATTATATATATAGTTTTTTATAGAAGGATAGGATATAGAGATATAGAAAGAGATATATATATATAGATTATAGATATATAGACGGTAGATAGGATATATATATAACCTATATATAGATATATATATATATATATATATAGAACAGACAGATATATATACTAATATATATAGATAGATATATATATCGATATATATATATATATCTATATCTATACAGGATATATATATATATATATATTATATATATATATATATTTCTATAGATATAGATATATATACATATACTGTATATGATATTATTCTATATATATATATATATATATATATTTTATCTAAATATATATATTTTATATATATATACATATATATATATATTATTTATATAGATATATCTATATATATATACTATATATATATATATATATATATATATATATATATACATGTATGAAGTACAAAATGTAATTAAAATTTACAGTT